>NC_141089.1:34913254-35513254 GCF_041138505.1 Cibotium barometz
GCGAGATAGATTCGGTTGGGAGAGGAATTACTTCAACACACAATGATCACTTCTCACATAAAAGTGACTACCATAAAGGTAATGATGCCACTTCTTGACGGCACGAAAGATAGCACTCATGTCTTGATCATACACATCTCTTTTTGTTGGTAGATTCTTTGGAATTTAAAACATATCATGAAACTCATCCAATAGTTCAGCCATTCCCTCATGCATTTGTTTCTTATTCTCAACCATATCATACCATCCTCTCTGCTAGGCTATAAAACAAATACACAGCCCATTTGCTTTGGTTCCCTCGAGTATTTGTAGCTCCTAAAAAACATTTAATCTCCTTCTTGAAGCTCCAAAGGTGGAGTCCTATGGGCTTCGACGTAATTCTTGATTCTCACTTGAGCTCGCTTTCATGTTTGCCTTACATTGTTGGAGAAGAGCATGCACTACCTCACTTCCTCTTTCTCATTTGGATTCACTCCTTCTTACTTGACAACTATCATAGGTGCGCACTATTCACTTTCTAACCATACACGATGCCTCAGAAAGGTGGCGTGCCAATACTCTCATGATGATGAGAGCAGTACTATTAATAGTAGGAAAGCTTGAGTAAAGCTGAGCGTTCATCCCACACACTTTGAGCATCATGGAAATGCTATCTCAAACACTTCTGACATAAAATGACTACCATAAAGCTCTAATACATTGCAATGTAAGAAAGGGATCAATGGCTTTAAGTAGAGCTCTGATACCAACAATGCAAGAAAGGGATCTAGTGAGAGATCAAGAAAATGCACTCATTATACATGGAGTATGCTTATCATAGAGAGTACTAGTAGTCCACCCAAACATGGAAAGTCTGCCATGGCACCGTAAGTAAGACTTCAACTTACAAATACCCTTTCTTCCAAGGGAAAAGGACAACATCATGTAATCATTTGTACAACAATTTGATGGTGGAACCACATTCTTTGATTACCAAGTCTTTCCTTTTTTTATGCTGTTAAAATCCCACTGCTGCCTTGCAGCCATAGTGTCATATACTCGAACTATCTAGAGATGAAATGTTCCACCCCTGTCAACCTATTCAGAGACACACATGCCCTATCCCAACGTTTCTTTGTGTGTGGAAGACCCATAGTGAAATCCATAGAAATACGAATCCAATTCCCTTCGAGAGTAGGCAAGTTGAAGTAGCCCATCGAACTTATATGTATTGGGTTCTTATTAAGTTGAGAAGGCATACATCTTGTGAGAAAAGCATGGAAGTCCTTCCACATCCCTTTCTAATAGAAGCCCTTTTCCTTATCCTATCAACGGTCCTGAATACTCTTGATTGCCACACCGTTGGTGAAGGCAACGGTCTTGAATATTCCTGACTGCCCCACACCATTGGTGAAGAATGTATTTGTTCGATCGGCCTTTGCTTGTAACTTTTGATGTAGGCACCATGTAAACTCTATCTTTGCAGTAAAAATGAGACCATTTCATAGCTAGAAAGAAGGCAACTCTTTATGAGAACAATATCATAATCTCAGCCAGGCCGCCACATTATCCTATTGTTGATTATACACGCGATCTCAAAATCATAATTTTGCAAGGTTGCCGACCACCTTCTTTGCTTAGGAGACGGATTCGGTCACACAGGAGAGAATCACTTCAATGCACGGTACGATGATCACTTCTCACATAAGAGTCACTCATATCCTAAAGGTAATGATGCCACTTCTTGATGGCATGCAAAATAGCCATCATCTCTTGATCATACAAATCTCCTTTTGTTGGTAGAATCTTCAAAATTTAAAGCATATGATGAAACTCATAGTTCAGCCATGTCCATTAGCTTTGATTCTTAATCTCCTTCTTGGAGTTCCGAATTCTCCTATGGGCATCGGCATAATGCTTCATTGAGATTAGTTTCATGTTTACCTTCTAACCATACGCGATGCCTCAAAAGGTGGCATTCACCATCTAAGCATACACAGTGCCTCAAAAGGTGTCGCGGTGGCATGCATTCACCTTTTCTAACTACACACAATGCCTTAGAAAGCGGCATGCCAATACTCTCACGAGATGAGGTACTATTGTAGGAAAAATGAGCTAAAGCCGACCATTCGTCCCACACACTTTTTAAGTGTAAACTTATTCGTCGTGTTCTCTATTTGACCTTCAATCTCGGGAGGGTAGTTATGCTTGGCAGTCGCTTGGTTTGCATGATATCAAATAAAGTAATCTAAAATTAACTCATGAATTTATCTAAAATGAACTCATGAATTTGACATCCTGGTCACTCTCAATACGTTGTAGTACACCATGTAACCTGAATACATGGACCACCAATTGTCTTGCAACCACGGATGTCGTATACTTGACCTTTGTAGAGATGAAATGTGCCACCACAAGCCACATATAAGCTATCTCAACCTCTCATTGTGTGTGGAAGACCCATAGTGAGATCCGTAGAAATATGGATCCACTTCCCCATCGAAAATTGATAGGCAAGTTGAAGAAACCCACCGGGCTTACCTTATGAGGTTGAAAAGGGATACATCTTGTGCGACAAGAGCATGTAAGTCCTTCCACATCCCTTTCCTCTAGAAGCTCTTTCTTATCTTATCAAAGGACTTGAATATTCCCAATTGCCCCACCATTGATGAAGAATGCATTTTTTATGTAGGTACCACATGTAGACTCTATCTCTGTAGTAGTAAAAAATGAGACCATTATGGGAACCATGTTGTAATTTTTAACATAGGCACCATGTAGACTCTATCTTTGCAGTAAAAATGAGACCATTACGTAGCCAAAAAACGAGGCAACTCTTTATGAGAACCAGGTTATAATTTTAGCACCATTTCTGACGCCCCCTTATTTAAGAGATCTTCCTTTTGAAATTCCATGACCCAATGTTTGTATACTTTAGGTATAACTGATAGAGTATCAGCCACTACATTATCCTTGCCCTTTATATAGCTCATCTCAAAATCATAATTTTGCGAGGTTTCTTCTTTGCGTAAGGTATAACTGATAGAGTATCAGCCACTACATTATCCTTGCCCTTTATATAGCTCATCTCAAAATCATAATTTTGCGAGATAGATTCGGTTGGGAGAGGAATTACTTCAACACACAATGATCACTTCTCACATAAAAGTGACTACCATAAAGGTAATGATGCCACTTCTTGACGGCACGAAAGATAGCACTCATGTCTTGATCATACACATGCATATACATCTCTTTTTGTTGGTAGATTCTTTGGAATTTAAAACATATCATGAAACTCATCCAATAGTTCAGCCATTCCCTCATGCATTTGTTTCTTATTCTCAACCATATCATACCATCCTCTCTGCTAGGCTATAAAACAAATACACAGCCCATTTGCTTTGGTTCCCTCGAGTATTTGTAGCTCCTAAAAAACATTTAATCTCCTTCTTGAAGCTCCAAAGGTGGAGTCCTATGGGCTTCGACGTAATTCTTGATTCTCACTTGAGCTCGCTTTCATGTTTGCCTTACATTGTTGGAGAAGAGCATGCACTACCTCACTTCCTCTTTCTCATTTGGATTCACTCCTTCTTACTTGACAACTATCATAGGTGCGCACTATTCACTTTCTAACCATACACGATGCCTCAGAAAGGTGGCGTGCCAATACTCTCATGATGATGAGAGCAGTACTATTAATAGTAGGAAAACTTGAGTAAAGCTGAGCGTTCATCCCACACACTTTGAGCATCATGGAAATGCTATCTCAAACACTTCTGACATAAAATGACTACCATAAAGCTCTAATACATTGCAATGTAAGAAAGGGATCAATGGCTTTAAGTAGAGCTCTGATACCAACAATGCAAGAAAGGGATCTAGTGAGAGATCAAGAAAATGCACTCATTATACATGGAGTATGCTTATCATAGAGAGTACTAGTAGTCCACCCAAACATGGAAAGTCTGCCATGGCACCGTAAGTAAGACTTCAACTTACAAATACCCTTTCTTCCAAGGGAAAAGGACAACATCATGTAATCATTTGTACAACAATTTGATGGTGGAACCACATTCTTTGATTACCAAGTCTTTCCTTTTTTTATGCTCTTAAAATCCCACTGCTGCCTTGCAGCCATAGTGTCATATACTCGAACTATCTAGAGATGAAATGTTCCACCCCTGTCAACCTATTCAGAGACACACATGCCCTATCCCAACGTTTCTTTGTGTGTGGAAGACCCATAGTGAAATCCATAGAAATACAAATCCAATTCCCTTCGAGAGTAGGCAAGTTGAAGTAGCCCATCGAACTTATATGTATTGGGTTCTTATTAAGTTGAGAAGGCGTACATCTTGTGAGAAAAGCATGGAAGTCCTTCCACATCCCTTTCTAATAGAAGCCCTTTTCCTTATCCTATCAACGGTCCTGAATACTCTTGATTGCCACACCGTTGGTGAAGGCAACGGTCTTGAATATTCCTGACTGCCCCACACCATTGGTGAAGAATGTATTTGTTCGATCGGCCTTTGCTTGTAACTTTTGATGTAGGCACCATGTAAACTCTATCTTTGCAGTAAAAATGAGACCATTTCATAGCTAGAAAGAAGGCAACTCTTTATGAGAACCATATCATAATCTCAGCCAGGCCGCCACATTATCCTATTGTTGATTATACACGCGATCTCAAAATCATAATTTTGCAAGGTTGCCGACCACCTTCTTTGCTTAGGAGACGGATTCGGTCACACAGGAGAGAATCACTTCAATGCACGGTACGATGATCACTTCTCACATAAGAGTCACTCATATCCTAAAGGTAATGATGCCACTTCTTGATGGCATGCAAAATAGCCATCATCTCTTGATCATACAAATCTCCTTTTGTTGGTAGAATCTTCAAAATTTAAAGCATATGATGAAACTCATAGTTCAGCCATGTCCATTAGCTTTGATTCTTAATCTCCTTCTTGGAGTTCCGAATTCTCCTATGGGCATCGGCATAATGCTTCATTGAGATTAGTTTCATGTTTACCTTCTAACCATACGCGATGCCTCAAAAGGTGGCATTCACCATCTAAGCATACACAGTGCCTCAAAAGGTGTCGCGGTGGCATGCATTCACCTTTTCTAACTACACACAATGCCTTAGAAAGCGGCATGCCAATACTCTCACGAGATGAGGTACTATTGTAGGAAAAATGAGCTAAAGCCGACCATTCGTCCCACACACTTTTTAAGTGTAAACTTATTCGTCGTGTTCTCTATTTGACCTTCAATCTCGGGAGGGTAGTTATGCTTGGCAGTCGCTTGGTTTGCATGATATCAAATAAAGTAATCTAAAATTAACTCATGAATTTATCTAAAATGAACTCATGAATTTGACATCCTGGTCACTCTCAATACGTTGTAGTACACCATGTAACCTGAATACATGGACCACCAATTGTCTTGCAACCACGGATGTCGTATACTTGACCTTTGTAGAGATGAAATGTGCCACCACAAGCCACATATAAGCTATCTCAACCTCTCATTGTGTGTGGAAGACCCATAGTGAGATCCGTAGAAATATGGATCCACTTCCCCATCGAAAATTGATAGGCAAGTTGAAGAAACCCACCGGGCTTACCTTATGAGGTTGAAAAGGGATACATCTTGTGCGACAAGAGCATGTAAGTCCTTCCACATCCCTTTCCTCTAGAAGCTCTTTCTTATCTTATCAAAGGACTTGAATATTCCCAATTCCCCCACCATTGATGAAGAATGCATTTTTTATGTAGGTACCACATGTAGACTCTATCTCTGTAGTAGTAAAAAATGAGACCATTATGGGAACCATGTTGTAATTTTCAACATAGGCACCATGTAGACTCTATCTTTGCAGTAAAAATGAGACCATTACGTAGCCAAAAAACGAGGCAACTCTTTATGAGAACCAGGTTATAATTTTAGCACCATTTCTGACGCCCCCTTATTTAAGAGATCTTCCTTTTGAAATTCCATGACCCAATGTTTGTATACTTTAGGTATAACTGATAGAGTATCAGCCACTACATTATCCTTGCCCTTTATATAGCTCATCTCAAAATCATAATTTTGCGAGGTTTCTTCTTTGCGTAAGGTATAACTGATAGAGTATCAGCCACTACATTATCCTTGCCCTTTATATAGCTCATCTCAAAATCATAATTTTGCGAGATAGATTCGGTTGGGAGAGGAATTACTTCAACACACAATGATCACTTCTCACATAAAAGTGACTACCATAAAGGTAATGATGCCACTTCTTGACGGCACGAAAGATAGCACTCATGTCTTGATCATACACATGCATATACATCTCTTTTTGTTGGTAGATTCTTTGGAATTTAAAACATATCATGAAACTCATCCAATAGTTCAGCCATTCCCTCATGCATTTGTTTCTTATTCTCAACCATATCATACCATCCTCTCTGCTAGGCTATAAAACAAATACACAGCCCATTTGCTTTGGTTCCCTCGAGTATTTGTAGCTCCTAAAAAACATTTAGTCTCCTTCTTGAAGCTCCAAAGGTGGAGTCCTATGGGCTTCGACGTAATTCTTGATTCTCACTTGAGCTCGCTTTCATGTTTGCCTTACATTGTTGGAGAAGAGCATGCACTACCTCACTTCCTCTTTGTCATTTGGATTCACTCCTTCTTACTTGACAACTATCATAGGTGCGCACTATTCACTTTCTAACCATACACGATGCCTCAGAAAGGTGGCGTGCCAATACTCTCATGATGATGAGAGCAGTACTATTAATAGTAGGAAAACTTGAGTAAAGCTGAGCGTTCATCCCACACACTTTGAGCATCATGGAAATGCTATCTCAAACACTTCTGACATAAAATGACTACCATAAAGCTCTAATACATTGCAATGTAAGAAAGGGATCAATGGCTTTAAGTAGAGCTCTGATACCAACAATGCAAGAAAGGGATCTAGTGAGAGATCAAGAAAATGCACTCATTATCCATGGAGTATACTTATCATAGAGAGTACTCGTAGTCCACCCAAACATGGAAAGTCTGCCATGGCACCGTAAGTAAGACTTCAACTTACAAATACCCTTTCTTCCAAGGGAAAAGGACAACATCATGTAATCATTTGTACAACAATTTGATGGTGGAACCACATTCTTTGATTACCAAGTCTTTCCTTTTTTTATGCTCTTAAAATCCCACTGCTGCCTTGCAGCCATAGTGTCATATACTCGAACTATCTAGAGATGAAATGTTCCACCCCTGTCAACCTATTCAGAGACACACATGCCCTATCCCAACGTTTCTTTGTGTGTGGAAGACCCATAGTGAAATCCATAGAAATACGAATCCAATTCCCTTCGAGAGTAGGCAAGTTGAAGTAGCCCATCGAACTTATATGTATTGGGTTCTTATTAAGTTGAGAAGGCGTACATCTTGTGAGAAAAGCATGGAAGTCCTTCCACATCCCTTTCTAATAGAAGCCCTTTTCCTTATCCTATCAACGGTCTTGAATACTCTTGATTGCCACACCGTTGGTGAAGGCAACGGTCTTGAATATTCCTGACTGCCCCACACCATTGGTGAAGAATGTATTTGTTCGATCGGCCTTTGCTTGTAACTTTTGATGTAGGCACCATGTAAACTCTATCTTTGCAGTAAAAATGAGACCATTTCATAGCTAGAAAGAAGGCAACTCTTTATGAGAACCATATCATAATCTCAGCCAGGCCGCCACATTATCCTATTGTTGATTATACACGCGATCTCAAAATCATAATTTTGCAAGGTTGTTGACCACCTTCTTCGCTTAGGAGACGGATTCGGTCACACAGGAGAGAATTACTTCAATGCACGGTATGGTGATCACTTCTCACATAAGAGTCACTCATATCCTAAAGGTAATGATGCCACTTCTTGATGGCATGCAAAATAGCCATCATCTCTTGATCATACAAATCTCCTTTTGTTGGTAGAATCTTCAGAATTTAAAGCATATGATGAAACTCATAGTTCAGCCATGTCCATTAGCTTTGATTCTTAATCTCCTTCTTGGAGTTCCGAATTCTCCTATGGGCATCGGCATAATGCTTCATTGAGATTAGTTTCATGTTTACCTTCTAACCATACGCGATGCCTCAAAAGGTGGCATTCACCATCTAAGCATACACAGTGCCTCAAAAGGTGTCGCGGTGGCATGCATTCACCTTTTCTAACTATACACAATGCCTTAGAAAGCGGCATGCCAATACTCTCACGAGATGAGGTACTATTGTAGGAAAAATGAGCTAAAGCCGACCATTCGTCCCACACACTTTTTAAGTGTAAACTTATTCGTCGTGTTCTCTATTTGACCTTCAATCTCGGGAGGGTAGTTATGCTTGGCAGTCGCTTGGTTTGCATGATATCAAATAAAGTAATCTAAAATTAACTCATGAATTTATCTAAAATGAACTCATGAATTTGACATCCTGGTCACTCTCAATACGTTGTAGTACACCATGTAACCTGAATACATGGACCACCAATTGTCTTGCAACCACCACGGATGTCGTATACTTGACCTTTGTAGAGATGAAATGTGCCACCACAAGCCACATATAAGCTATCTCAACCTCTCATTGTGTGTGGAAGACCCATAGTGAGATCCATAGAAATATGGATCCACTTCCCCATCGAAAATTGATAGGCAAGTTGAAGAAACCCACCGGGCTTACCTTATGAGGTTGAAAAGGGATACATCTTGTGCGACAAGAGCATGTAAGTCCTTCCACATCCCTTTCCTCTAGAAGCTCTTTCTTATCTTATCAAAGGACTTGAATATTCCCAATTGCCCCACCATTGATGAAGAATGCATGTTTTATGTAGGTACCACATGTAGACTCTATCTCTGTAGTAGTAAAAAATGAGACCATTATGGGAACCATGTTGTAATTTTCGACATAGGCACCATGTAGACTCTATCTTTGCAGTAAAAATGAGACCATTACGTAGCCAAAAAACGAGGCAACTCTTTATGAGAACCAGGTTGTAATTTTAGCACCATTTCTGACGCCCCCTTATTTAAGAGATCTTCCTTTTGAAATTCCATGACCCAATGTTTGTATACTTTAGGTATAACTGATAGAGTATCAGCCACTACATTATCCTTGCCCTTTATATAGCTCATCTCAAAATCATAATTTTGCGAGGTTTCTTCTTTGCGTAAGGTATAACTGATAGAGTATCAGCCACTACATTATCCTTGCCCTTTATATAGCTCATCTCAAAATCATAATTTTGCGAGATAGATTCGGTTGGGAGAGGAATTACTTCAACACACAATGATCACTTCTCACATAAAAGTGACTACCATAAAGGTAATGATGCCACTTCTTGACGGCACGAAAGATAGCACTCATGTCTTGATCATACACATCTCTTTTTGTTGGTAGATTCTTTGGAATTTAAAACATATCATGAAACTCATCCAATAGTTCAGCCATTCCCTCATGCATTTGTTTCTTATTCTCAACCATATCATACCATCCTCTCTGCTAGGCTATAAAACAAATACACAGCCCATTTGCTTTGGTTCCCTCGAGTATTTGTAGCTCCTAAAAAACATTTAATCTCCTTCTTGAAGCTCCAAAGGTGGAGTCCTATGGGCTTCGACGTAATTCTTGATTCTCACTTGAGCTTGCTTTCATGTTTGCCTTACATTGTTGGAGAAGAGCATGCACTACCTCACTTCCTCTTTGTCATTTGGATTCACTCCTTCTTACTTGACAACTATCATAGGTGCGCACTATTCACTTTCTAACCATACACGATGCCTCAGAAAGGTGGCATGCCAATACTCTCATGATGATGAGAGCAGTACTATTAATAGTAGGAAAACTTGAGTAAAGCTGAGTGTTCATCCCACACACTTTGAGCATCATGGAAATGCTATCTCAAACACTTCTGACATAAAATGACTACCATAAAGCTCTAATACATTGCAATGTAAGAAAGGGATCAATGGCTTTAAGTAGAGCTCTGATACCAACAATGCAAGAAAGGGATCTAGTGAGAGATCAAGAAAATGCACTCATTATACATGCAGTATGCTTATCATAGAGAGTACTAGTAGTCCACCCAAACATGGAAAGTCTGCCATGGCACCGTAAGTAAGACTTCAACTTACAAATACCCTTTCTTCCAAGGGAAAAGGACAACATCATGTAATCATTTGTACAACAATTTGATGGTGGAACCACATTCTTTGATTACCAAGTCTTTCCTTTTTTTATGCTCTTAAAATCCCACTGCTGCCTTGCAGCCATAGTGTCATATACTCGAACTATCTAGAGATGAAATGTTCCACCCCTGTCAACCTATTCAGAGACACACATGCCCTATCCCAATGTTTCTTTGTGTGTGGAAGACCCATAGTGAAATCCATAGAAATACGAATCCAATTCCCTTCGAGAGTAGGCAAGTTGAAGTAGCCCATCGAACTTATATGTATTGGGTTCTTATTAAGTTGAGAAGGCGTACATCTTGTGAGAAAAGCATGGAAGTCCTTCCACATCCCTTTCTAATAGAAGCCCTTTTCCTTATCCTATCAACGGTCCTGAATACTCTTGATTGCCACACCGTTGGTGAAGGCAACGGTCTTGAATATTCCTGACTGCCCCACACCATTGGTGAAGAATGTATTTGTTCGATCGGCCTTTGCTTGTAACTTTTGATGTAGGCACCATGTAAACTCTATCTTTGCAGTAAAAATGAGACCATTTCATAGCTAGAAAGAAGGCAACTCTTTATGAGAACCATATCATAATCTCAGCCAGGCCGCCACATTATCCTATTGTTGATTATACACGCGATCTCAAAATCATAATTTTGCAAGGTTGCCGACCACCTTCTTTGCTTAAGAGACGGATTCGGTCACACAGGAGAGAATTACTTCAATGCACGGTACGATGATCACTTCTCACATAAGAGTCACTCATATCCTAAAGGTAATGATGCCACTTCTTGATGGCATGCAAAATAGCCATCATCTCTTGATCATACAAATCTCCTTTTGTTGGTAGAATCTTCAAAATTTAAAGCATATGATGAAACTCATAGTTCAGCCATGTCCATTAGCTTTGATTCTTAATCTCCTTCTTGGAGTTCCGAATTCTCCTATGGGCATCGGCATAATGCTTCATTGAGATTAGTTTCATGTTTACCTTCTAACCATACGCGATGCCTCAAAAGGTGGCATTCACCATCTAAGCATACACAGTGCCTCAAAAGGTGTCGCGGTGGCATGCATTCACCTTTTCTAACTACACACAATGCCTTAGAAAGCGGCATGCCAATACTCTCACGAGATGAGGTACTATTGTAGGAAAAATGAGCTAAAGCCGACCATTCGTCCCACACACTTTTTAAGTGTAAACTTATTCGTCGTGTTCTCTATTTGACCTTCAATCTCGAGAGGGTAGTTATGCTTGGCAGTCGCTTGGTTTGCATGATATCAAATAAAGTAATCTAAAATTAACTCATGAATTTATCTAAAATGAACTCATGAATTTGACATCCTGGTCACTCTCAATACGTTGTAGTACACCATGTAACCTGAATACATGGACCACCAATTGTCTTGCAACCACGGATGTCGTATACTTGACCTTTGTAGAGATGAAATGTGCCACCACAAGCCACATATAAGCTATCTCAACCTCTCATTGTGTGTGGAAGACCCATAGTGAGATCCGTAGAAATATGGATCCACTTCCCCATCGAAAATTGATAGGCAAGTTGAAGAAACCCACCGGGCTTACCTTATGAGGTTGAAAAGGGATACATCTTGTGCGACAAGAGCATGTAAGTCCTTCCACATCCCTTTCCTCTAGAAGCTCTTTCTTATCTTATCAAAGGACTTGAATATTCCCAATTCCCCCACCATTGATGAAGAATGCATTTTTTATGTAGGTACCACATGTAGACTCTATCTCTGTAGTAGTAAAAAATGAGACCATTATGGGAACCATGTTGTAATTTTCAACATAGGCACCATGTAGACTCTATCTTTGCAGTAAAAATGAGACCATTACGTAGCCAAAAAACGAGGCAACTCTTTATGAGAACCAGGTTATAATTTTAGCACCATTTCTGACGCCCCCTTATTTAAGAGATCTTCCTTTTGAAATTCCATGACCCAATGTTTGTATACTTTAGGTATAACTGATAGAGTATCAGCCACTACATTATCCTTGCCCTTTATATAGCTCATCTCAAAATCATAATTTTGCGAGGTTTCTTCTTTGCGTAAGGTATAACTGATAGAGTATCAGCCACTACATTATCCTTGCCCTTTATATAGCTCATCTCAAAATCATAATTTTGCGAGATAGATTCGGTTGGGAGAGGAATTACTTCAACACACAATGATCACTTCTCACATAAAAGTGACTACCATAAAGGTAATGATGCCACTTCTTGACGGCACGAAAGATAGCACTCATGTCTTGATCATACACATGCATATACATCTCTTTTTGTTGGTAGATTCTTTGGAATTTAAAACATATCATGAAACTCATCCAATAGTTCAGCCATTCCCTCATGCATTTGTTTCTTATTCTCAACCATATCATACCATCCTCTCTGCTAGGCTATAAAACAAATACACAGCCCATTTGCTTTGGTTCCCTCGAGTATTTGTAGCTCCTAAAAAACATTTAGTCTCCTTCTTGAAGCTCCAAAGGTGGAGTCCTATGGGCTTCGACGTAATTCTTGATTCTCACTTGAGCTCGCTTTCATGTTTGCCTTACATTGTTGGAGAAGAGCATGCACTACCTCACTTCCTCTTTGTCATTTGGATTCACTCCTTCTTACTTGACAACTATCATAGGTGCGCACTATTCACTTTCTAACCATACACGATGCCTCAGAAAGGTGGCGTGCCAATACTCTCATGATGATGAGAGCAGTACTATTAATAGTAGGAAAACTTGAGTAAAGCTGAGCGTTCATCCCACACACTTTGAGCATCATGGAAATGCTATCTCAAACACTTCTGACATAAAATGACTACCATAAAGCTCTAATACATTGCAATGTAAGAAAGGGATCAATGGCTTTAAGTAGAGCTCTGATACCAACAATGCAAGAAAGGGATCTAGTGAGAGATCAAGAAAATGCACTCATTATCCATGGAGTATACTTATCATAGAGAGTACTCGTAGTCCACCCAAACATGGAAAGTCTGCCATGGCACCGTAAGTAAGACTTCAACTTACAAATACCCTTTCTTCCAAGGGAAAAGGACAACATCATGTAATCATTTGTACAACAATTTGATGGTGGAACCACATTCTTTGATTACCAAGTCTTTCCTTTTTTTATGCTCTTAAAATCCCACTGCTGCCTTGCAGCCATAGTGTCATATACTCGAACTATCTAGAGATGAAATGTTCCACCCCTGTCAACCTATTCAGAGACACACATGCCCTATCCCAACGTTTCTTTGTGTGTGGAAGACCCATAGTGAAATCCATAGAAATACGAATCCAATTCCCTTCGAGAGTAGGCAAGTTGAAGTAGCCCATCGAACTTATATGTATTGGGTTCTTATTAAGTTGAGAAGGCGTACATCTTGTGAGAAAAGCATGGAAGTCCTTCCACATCCCTTTCTAATAGAAGCCCTTTTCCTTATCCTATCAACGGTCTTGAATACTCTTGATTGCCACACCGTTGGTGAAGGCAACGGTCTTGAATATTCCTGACTGCCCCACACCATTGGTGAAGAATGTATTTGTTCGATCGGCCTTTGCTTGTAACTTTTGATGTAGGCACCATGTAAACTCTATCTTTGCAGTAAAAATGAGACCATTTCATAGCTAGAAAGAAGGCAACTCTTTATGAGAACCATATCATAATCTCAGCCAGGCCGCCACATTATCCTATTGTTGATTATACACGCGATCTCAAAATCATAATTTTGCAAGGTTGTTGACCACCTTCTTCGCTTAGGAGACGGATTCGGTCACACAGGAGAGAATTACTTCAATGCACGGTATGGTGATCACTTCTCACATAAGAGTCACTCATATCCTAAAGGTAATGATGCCACTTCTTGATGGCATGCAAAATAGCCATCATCTCTTGATCATACAAATCTCCTTTTGTTGGTAGAATCTTCAGAATTTAAAGCATATGATGAAACTCATAGTTCAGCCATGTCCATTAGCTTTGATTCTTAATCTCCTTCTTGGAGTTCCGAATTCTCCTATGGGCATCGGCATAATGCTTCATTGAGATTAGTTTCATGTTTACCTTCTAACCATACGCGATGCCTCAAAAGGTGGCATTCACCATCTAAGCATACACAGTGCCTCAAAAGGTGTCGCGGTGGCATGCATTCACCTTTTCTAACTATACACAATGCCTTAGAAAGCGGCATGCCAATACTCTCACGAGATGAGGTACTATTGTAGGAAAAATGAGCTAAAGCCGACCATTCGTCCCACACACTTTTTAAGTGTAAACTTATTCGTCGTGTTCTCTATTTGACCTTCAATCTCGGGAGGGTAGTTATGCTTGGCAGTCGCTTGGTTTGCATGATATCAAATAAAGTAATCTAAAATTAACTCATGAATTTATCTAAAATGAACTCATGAATTTGACATCCTGGTCACTCTCAATACGTTGTAGTACACCATGTAACCTGAATACATGGACCACCAATTGTCTTGCAACCACCACGGATGTCGTATACTTGACCTTTGTAGAGATGAAATGTGCCACCACAAGCCACATATAAGCTATCTCAACCTCTCATTGTGTGTGGAAGACCCATAGTGAGATCCATAGAAATATGGATCCACTTCCCCATCGAAAATTGATAGGCAAGTTGAAGAAACCCACCGGGCTTACCTTATGAGGTTGAAAAGGGATACATCTTGTGCGACAAGAGCATGTAAGTCCTTCCACATCCCTTTCCTCTAGAAGCTCTTTCTTATCTTATCAAAGGACTTGAATATTCCCAATTGCCCCACCATTGATGAAGAATGCATGTTTTATGTAGGTACCACATGTAGACTCTATCTCTGTAGTAGTAAAAAATGAGACCATTATGGGAACCATGTTGTAATTTTCGACATAGGCACCATGTAGACTCTATCTTTGCAGTAAAAATGAGACCATTACGTAGCCAAAAAACGAGGCAACTCTTTATGAGAACCAGGTTGTAATTTTAGCACCATTTCTGACGCCCCCTTATTTAAGAGATCTTCCTTTTGAAATTCCATGACCCAATGTTTGTATACTTTAGGTATAACTGATAGAGTATCAGCCACTACATTATCCTTGCCCTTTATATAGCTCATCTCAAAATCATAATTTTGCGAGGTTTCTTCTTTGCGTAAGGTATAACTGATAGAGTATCAGCCACTACATTATCCTTGCCCTTTATATAGCTCATCTCAAAATCATAATTTTGCGAGATAGATTCGGTTGGGAGAGGAATTACTTCAACACACAATGATCACTTCTCACATAAAAGTGACTACCATAAAGGTAATGATGCCACTTCTTGACGGCACGAAAGATAGCACTCATGTCTTGATCATACACATCTCTTTTTGTTGGTAGATTCTTTGGAATTTAAAACATATCATGAAACTCATCCAATAGTTCAGCCATTCCCTCATGCATTTGTTTCTTATTCTCAACCATATCATACCATCCTCTCTGCTAGGCTATAAAACAAATACACAGCCCATTTGCTTTGGTTCCCTCGAGTATTTGTAGCTCCTAAAAAACATTTAATCTCCTTCTTGAAGCTCCAAAGGTGGAGTCCTATGGGCTTCGACGTAATTCTTGATTCTCACTTGAGCTTGCTTTCATGTTTGCCTTACATTGTTGGAGAAGAGCATGCACTACCTCACTTCCTCTTTGTCATTTGGATTCACTCCTTCTTACTTGACAACTATCATAGGTGCGCACTATTCACTTTCTAACCATACACGATGCCTCAGAAAGGTGGCATGCCAATACTCTCATGATGATGAGAGCAGTACTATTAATAGTAGGAAAACTTGAGTAAAGCTGAGTGTTCATCCCACACACTTTGAGCATCATGGAAATGCTATCTCAAACACTTCTGACATAAAATGACTACCATAAAGCTCTAATACATTGCAATGTAAGAAAGGGATCAATGGCTTTAAGTAGAGCTCTGATACCAACAATGCAAGAAAGGGATCTAGTGAGAGATCAAGAAAATGCACTCATTATACATGCAGTATGCTTATCATAGAGAGTACTAGTAGTCCACCCAAACATGGAAAGTCTGCCATGGCACCGTAAGTAAGACTTCAACTTACAAATACCCTTTCTTCCAAGGGAAAAGGACAACATCATGTAATCATTTGTACAACAATTTGATGGTGGAACCACATTCTTTGATTACCAAGTCTTTCCTTTTTTTATGCTCTTAAAATCCCACTGCTGCCTTGCAGCCATAGTGTCATATACTCGAACTATCTAGAGATGAAATGTTCCACCCCTGTCAACCTATTCAGAGACACACATGCCCTATCCCAATGTTTCTTTGTGTGTGGAAGACCCATAGTGAAATCCATAGAAATACGAATCCAATTCCCTTCGAGAGTAGGCAAGTTGAAGTAGCCCATCGAACTTATATGTATTGGGTTCTTATTAAGTTGAGAAGGCGTACATCTTGTGAGAAAAGCATGGAAGTCCTTCCACATCCCTTTCTAATAGAAGCCCTTTTCCTTATCCTATCAACGGTCCTGAATACTCTTGATTGCCACACCGTTGGTGAAGGCAACGGTCTTGAATATTCCTGACTGCCCCACACCATTGGTGAAGAATGTATTTGTTCGATCGGCCTTTGCTTGTAACTTTTGATGTAGGCACCATGTAAACTCTATCTTTGCAGTAAAAATGAGACCATTTCATAGCTAGAAAGAAGGCAACTCTTTATGAGAACCATATCATAATCTCAGCCAGGCCGCCACATTATCCTATTGTTGATTATACACGCGATCTCAAAATCATAATTTTGCAAGGTTGCCGACCACCTTCTTTGCTTAAGAGACGGATTCGGTCACACAGGAGAGAATTACTTCAATGCACGGTACGATGATCACTTCTCACATAAGAGTCACTCATATCCTAAAGGTAATGATGCCACTTCTTGATGGCATGCAAAATAGCCATCATCTCTTGATCATACAAATCTCCTTTTGTTGGTAGAATCTTCAAAATTTAAAGCATATGATGAAACTCATAGTTCAGCCATGTCCATTAGCTTTGATTCTTAATCTCCTTCTTGGAGTTCCGAATTCTCCTATGGGCATCGGCATAATGCTTCATTGAGATTAGTTTCATGTTTACCTTCTAACCATACGCGATGCCTCAAAAGGTGGCATTCACCATCTAAGCATACACAGTGCCTCAAAAGGTGTCGCGGTGGCATGCATTCACCTTTTCTAACTACACACAATGCCTTAGAAAGCGGCATGCCAATACTCTCACGAGATGAGGTACTATTGTAGGAAAAATGAGCTAAAGCCGACCATTCGTCCCACACACTTTTTAAGTGTAAACTTATTCGTCGTGTTCTCTATTTGACCTTCAATCTCGAGAGGGTAGTTATGCTTGGCAGTCGCTTGGTTTGCATGATATCAAATAAAGTAATCTAAAATTAACTCATGAATTTATCTAAAATGAACTCATGAATTTGACATCCTGGTCACTCTCAATACGTTGTAGTACACCATGTAACCTGAATACATGGACCACCAATTGTCTTGCAACCACGGATGTCGTATACTTGACCTTTGTAGAGATGAAATGTGCCACCACAAGCCACATATAAGCTATCTCAACCTCTCATTGTGTGTGGAAGACCCATAGTGAGATCCATAGAAATATGGATCCACTTCCCCATCGAAAATTGATAGGCAAGTTGAAGAAACCCACCGGGCTTACCTTATGAGGTTGAAAAGGGATACATCTTGTGCGACAAGAGCATGTAAGTCCTTCCACATCCCTTTCCTCTAGAAGCTCTTTCTTATCTTATCAAAGGACTTGAATATTCCCAATTGCCCCACCATTGATGAAGAATGCATTTTTTATGTAGGTACCACATGTAGACTCTATCTCTGTAGTAGTAAAAAATGAGACCATTATGGGAACCATGTTGTAATTTTCAACATAGGCACCATGTAGACTCTATCTTTGCAGTAAAAATGAGACCATTACGTAGCCAAAAAACGAGGCAACTCTTTATGAGAACCAGGTTGTAATTTTAGCACCATTTCTGACGCCCCCTTATTTAAGAGATCTTCCTTTTGAAATTCCATGACCCAATGTTTGTATACTTTAGGTATAACTGATAGAGTATCAGCCACTACATTATCCTTGCCCTTTATATAGCTCATCTCAAAATCATAATTTTGCGAGGTTTCTTCTTTGCGTAAGGTATAACTGATAGAGTATCAGCCACTACATTATCCTTGCCCTTTATATAGCTCATCTCAAAATCATAATTTTGCGAGATAGATTCGGTTGGGAGAGGAATTACTTCAACACACAATGATCACTTCTCACATAAAAGTGACTACCATAAAGGTAATGATGCCACTTCTTGACGGCACGAAAGATAGCACTCATGTCTTGATCATACACATGCATATACATCTCTTTTTGTTGGTAGATTCTTTGGAATTTAAAACATATCATGAAACTCATCCAATAGTTCAGCCATTCCCTCATGCATTTGTTTCTTATTCTCAACCATATCATACCATCCTCTCTGCTAGGCTATAAAACAAATACACAGCCCATTTGCTTTGGTTCCCTCGAGTATTTGTAGCTCCTAAAAAACATTTAATCTCCTTCTTGAAGCTCCAAAGGTGGAGTCCTATGGGCTTCGACGTAATTCTTGATTCTCACTTGAGCTCGCTTTCATGTTTGCCTTACATTGTTGGAGAAGAGCATGCACTACCTCACTTCCTCTTTCTCATTTGGATTCACTCCTTCTTACTTGACAACTATCATAGGTGCGCACTATTCACTTTCTAACCATACACGATGCCTCAGAAAGGTGGCGTGCCAATACTCTCATGATGATGAGAGCAGTACTATTAATAGTAGGAAAACTTGAGTAAAGCTGAGCGTTCATCCCACACACTTTGAGCATCATGGAAATGCTATCTCAAACACTTCTGACATAAAATGACTACCATAAAGCTCTAATACATTGCAATGTAAGAAAGGGATCAATGGCTTTAAGTAGAGCTCTGATACCAACAATGCAAGAAAGGGATCTAGTGAGAGATCAAGAAAATGCACTCATTATACATGGAGTATGCTTATCATAGAGAGTACTAGTAGTCCACCCAAACATGGAAAGTCTGCCATGGCACCGTAAGTAAGACTTCAACTTACAAATACCCTTTCTTCCAAGGGAAAAGGACAACATCATGTAATCATTTGTACAACAATTTGATGGTGGAACCACATTCTTTGATTACCAAGTCTTTCCTTTTTTTATGCTCTTAAAATCCCACTGCTGCCTTGCAGCCATAGTGTCATATACTCGAACTATCTAGAGATGAAATGTTCCACCCCTGTCAACCTATTCAGAGACACACATGCCCTATCCCAACGTTTCTTTGTGTGTGGAAGACCCATAGTGAAATCCATAGAAATACGAATCCAATTCCCTTCGAGAGTAGGCAAGTTGAAGTAGCCCATCGAACTTATATGTATTGGGTTCTTATTAAGTTGAGAAGGTGTACATCTTGTGAGAAAAGCATGGAAGTCCTTCCACATCCCTTTCTAATAGAAGCCCTTTTCCTTATCCTATCAACGTTCCTGAATACTCTTGATTGCCACACCGTTGGTGAAGGCAACGGTCTTGAATATTCCTGACTACCCCACACCATTGGTGAAGAATGTATTTGTTCGATCGGCCTTTGCTTGTAACTTTTGATGTAGGCACCATGTAAACTCTATCTTTGCAGTAAAAATGAGACCATTTCATAGCTAGAAAGAAGGCAACTCTTTATGAGAACCATATCATAATCTCAGCCAGGCCGCCACATTTTCCTATTGTTGATTATACACGCGATCTCAAAATCATAATTTTGCAAGGTTGTTGACCACCTTCTTCGCTTAGGAGACGGATTCGGTCACACAGGAGAGAATTACTTCAATGCACGGTACGGTGATCACTTCTCACATAAGAGTCACTCATATCCTAAAGGTAATGATGCCACTTCTTGATGGCATGCAAAATAGCCATCATCTCTTGATCATACAAATCTCCTTTTGTTGGTAGAATCTTCAGAATTTAAAGCATATGATGAAACTCATAGTTCAGCCATGTCCATTAGCTTTGATTCTTAATCTCCTTCTTGGAGTTCCGAATTCTCCTATGGGCATCGGCATAATGCTTCATTGAGATTAGTTTCATGTTTACCTTCTAACCATACGTGATGCCTCAAAAGGTGGCATTCACCATCTAAGCATACACAGTGCCTCAAAAGGTGTCGCGGTGGCATGCATTCACCTTTTCTAACTATACACAATGCCTTAGAAAGCGGCATGCCAATACTCTCACGAGATAAGGTACTATTGTAGGAAAAATGAGCTAAAGCCGACCATTTGTCCCACACACTTTTTAAGTGTAAACTTATTCGTCGTGTTCTCTATTTGACCTTCAATCTCGGGAGGGTAGTTATGCTTGGCAGTCGCTTGGTTTGCATGATATCAAATAAAGTAATCTAAAATTAACTCATGAATTTATCTAAAATGAACTCATGAATTTGACATCCTGGTCACTCTCAATACGTTGTAGTACACCATGTAACCTGAATACATGGACCACCAATTGTCTTGCAACCACCACGGATGTCGTATACTTGACCTTTGTAGAGATGAAATGTGCCACCACAAGCCACATATAAGCTATCTCAACCTCTCATTGTGTGTGGAAGACCCATAGTGAGATCCCTAGAAATATGGATCCACTTCCCCATCGAAAATTGATAGGCAAGTTGAAGAAACCCACCGGGCTTACCTTATGAGGTTGAAAAGGGATACATCTTGTGCGACAAGAGCATGTAAGTCCTTCCACATCCCTTTCCTCTAGAAGCTCTTTCTTATCTTATCAAAGGACTTGAATATTCCCAATTGCCCCACCATTGATGAAGAATGCATTTTTTATGTAGGTACCACATGTAGACTCTATCTCTGTAGTAGTAAAAAATGAGACCATTATGGGAACCATGTTGTAATTTTCGACATAGGCACCATGTAGACTCTATCTTTGCAGTAAAAATGAGACCATTACGTAGCCAAAAAACGAGGCAACTCTTTATGAGAACCAGGTTGTAATTTTAGCACCATTTCTGACGCCCCCTTATTTAAGAGATCTTCCTTTTGAAATTCCATGACCCAATGTTTGTATACTTTAGGTATAACTGATAGAGTATGAGCCACTACATTATCCTTGCCCTTTATATAGCTCATCTCAAAATCATAATTTTACGAGGTTTCTTCTTTGCGTAAGGTATAACTGATAGAGTATCAGCCACTACATTATCCTTGCCCTTTATATAGCTCATCTCAAAATCATAATTTTGCGAGATAGATTCGGCTGGGAGAGGAATTACTTCAACACACAATGATCACTTCTCACATAAAAATGACTACCATAAAGGTAATGATGCCACTTCTTGACGGCACGAAAGATAGCACTCATGTCTTGATCATACACATGCATATACATCTCTTTTTGTTGGTAGATTCTTTGGAATTTAAAACATATCATGAAACTCATCCAATAGTTCAGCCATTCCCTCATGCATTTGTTTCTTATTCTCAACCATATCATACCATCCTCTCTGCTAGGCTATAAAACAAATACACAGCCCATTTGCTTTGGTTCCCTCGAGTATTTGTAGCTCCTAAAAAACATTTAGTCTCCTTCTTGAAGCTCCAAAGGTGGAGTCCTATGGGCTTCGACGTAATTCTTGATTCTCACTTGAGCTCGCTTTCATGTTTGCCTTACATTGTTGGAGAAGAGCATGCACTACCTCACTTCCTCTTTCTCATTTGGATTCACTCCTTCTTACTTGACAACTATCATAGGTGCGCACTATTCACTTTCTAACCATACACGATGCCTCAGAAAGGTGGCGTGCCAATACTCTCATGATGATGAGAGCAGTACTATTAATAGTAGGAAAACTTGAGTAAAGCTGAGCGTTCATCCCACACACTTTGAGCATCATGGAAATGCTATCTCAAACACTTCTGACATAAAATGACTACCATAAAGCTCTAATACATTGCAATGTAAGAAAGGGATCAATGGCTTTAAGGAGAGCTCTGATACCAACAATGCAAGAAAGGGATCTAGTGAGAGATCAAGAAAATGCACTCATTATACATGGAGTATACTTATCATAGAGAGTACTAGTAGTCCACCCAAACATGGAAAGTCTGCCATGGCACCGTAAGTAAGACTTCAACTTACAAATACCCTTTCTTCCAAGGGAAAAGGACAACATCATGTAATCATTTGTACAACAATTTGATGGTGGAACCACATTCTTTGATTACCAAGTCTTTCCTTTTTTTATGCTCTTAAAATCCCACTGCTGCCTTGCAGCCATAGTGTCATATACTCGAACTATCTAGAGATGAAATGTTCCACCCCTGTCAACCTATTCAGAGACACACATGCCCTATCCCAACGTTTCTTTGTGCGTGGAAGACCCATAGTGAAATCCATAGAAATACGAATCCAATTCCCTTCGAGAGTAGGCAAGTTGAAGTAGCCCATCGAACTTATATGTATTGGGTTCTTATTAGCTGAGAAGGCGTACATCTTGTGAGAAAAGCATGGAAGTCCTTCCACATCCCTTTCTAATAGAAGCCCTTTTCCTTATCCTATCAACGGTCCTGAATACTCTTGATTGCCACACCGTTGGTGAAGGCAACGGTCTTGAATATTCCTGACTGCCCCACACCATTGGTGAAGAATGTATTTGTTCGATCGGCCTTTGCTTGTAACTTTTGATGTAGGCACCATGTAAACTCTACCTTTCCAGTAAAAATGAGACCATTTCATAGCTAGAAAGAAGGCAACTCTTTATGAGAACCATATCATAATCTCAGCCAGGCCGCCACATTATCCTATTGTTGATTATACACGCGATCTCAAAATCATAATTTTGCAAGGTTGCTGACCACCTTCTTCGCTTAGGAGACGGATTCGGTCACACAGGAGAGAATTACTTCAATGCACGGTACGGTGATCACTTCTCACATAAGAGTCACTCATATCCTAAAGGTAATGATGCCACTTCTTGATGGCATGCAAAATAGCCATCATCTCTTGATCATACAAATCTCCTTTTGTTGGTAGAATCTTCAGAATTTAAAGCATATGATGAAACTCATAGTTCAGCCATGTCCATTAGCTTTGATTCTTAATCTCCTTCTTGGAGTTCTGAATTCTCGTATGGGCATCGGCATAATGCTTCATTGAGATTAGTTTCATGTTTGCCTTCTAACCATACGCGATGCCTCAAAAGGTGGCATTCACCATCTAAGCATACACAGTGCCTCAAAAGGTATCGCGGTGGCATGCATTCACCTTTTCTAACTATACACAATGCCTTAGAAAGCGGCATGCCAATACTCTCACGAGATGAGGTACTATTGTAGGAAAAATGGGCTAAAGCCGACCATTCGTCCCACACACTTTTTAAGTGTAAACTTATTCGTCGTGATCTCTATTTGACCTTCAATCTCGGGAGGGTAGTTATGCTTGGCAGTCGCTTGGTTTGCATGATATCAAATAAAGTAATCTAAAATTAACTCATGAATTTATCTAAAATGAACTCATGAATTTGACATCCTGGTCACTCTCAATACGTTGTAGTACACCATGTAACCTGAATACATGGACCACCAATTGTCTTGCAACCACGGATGTTGTATACTTGACCTTTGTAGAGATGAAATGTGCCACCACAAGCCACATATAAGCTATCTCAACCTCTCATTGTGTGTGGAAGACCCATAGTGAGATCCATAGAAATATGGATCCACTTCCCCATCGAAAATTGATAGGCAAGTTGAAGAAACCCACCGGGCTTACCTTATGAGGTTGAAAAGGGATACATCTTGTGCGACAAGAGCATGTAAGTCCTTCCACATCCCTTTCCTCTAGAAGCTCTTTCTTATCTTATCAAAGGACTTGAATATTCCCAATTGCCCCACCATTGATGAAGAATGCATTTTTTATGTAGGTACCACATGTAGACTCTATCTCTGTAGTAAAAAATGAGACCATTATGGGAACCATGTTGTAATTTTCGACATAGGCACCATGTAGACTCTATCTTTGCAGTAAAAATGAGACCATTACGTAGCCAAAAAACGAGGCAACTCTTTATGAGAACCAGGTTGTAATTTTAGCACCATTTCTGACGCCCCCTTATTTAAGAGATCTTCCTTTTGAAATTCCATGACCCAATGTTTGTATACTTTAGGTATAACTGATAGAGTATCAGCCACTACATTATCCTTGCCCTTCAAATAGCTCATCTCAAAATCATAATTTTGCGAGGTTTCTTCTTTGCGTAAGGTATAACTCATAGAGTATCAGCCACTACATTATCCTTGCCCTTTATATAGCTCATCTCAAAATCATAATTTTGCGAGATAGATTCGGCTGGGAGAGGAATTACTTCAACACACAATGATCACTTCTCACATAAAAATGGCTACCATAAAGGTAATGATGCCACTTCTTGACGGCACGAAAGATAGCACTCATGTCTTGATCATACACATCTCTTTTTGTTGGTAGATTCTTTGGAATTTAAAACATATCATGAAACTCATCCAATAGTTCAGCCATTCCCTCATGCATTTGTTTCTTATTCTCAACCATATCATACCATCCTCTCTGCTAGGCTATAAAACAAATACACAGCCCATTTGCTTTGGTTCCCTCGAGTATTTGTAGCTCCTAAAAAACATTTAATCTCCTTCTTGAAGCTCCAAAGGTGGAGTCCTATGGGCTTCGACGTAATTCTTGATTCTCACTTGAGCTCGCTTTCATGTTTGCCTTACATTGTTGGAGAAGAGCATGCACTACCTCACTTCCTCTTTCTCATTTGGATTCACTCCTTCTTACTTGACAACTATCATAGGTGCGCACTATTCACTTTCTAACCATACACGATGCCTCAGAAAGGTGGCGTGCCAATACTCTCATGATGATGAGAGCAGTACTATTAATAGTAGGAAAACTTGAGTAAAGCTGAGCGTTCATCCCACACACTTTGAGCATCATGGAAATGCTATCTCAAACACTTCTGACATAAAATGACTACCATAAAGCTCTAATACATTGCAATGTAAGAAAGGGATCAATGGCTTTAAGTAGAGCTCTGATACCAACAATGCAAGAAAGGGATCTAGTGAGAGATCAAGAAAATGCACTCATTATACATGGAGTATACTTATCATAGAGAGTACTAGTAGTCCACCCAAACATGGAAAGTCTGCCATGGCACCGTAAGTAAGACTTCAACTTACAAATACCCTTTCTTCCAAGGGAAAAGGACAACATCATGTAATCATTTGTACAACAATTTGATGGTGGAACCACATTCTTTGATTACCAAGTCTTTCCTTTTTTTATGCTCTTAAAATCCCACTGCTGCCTTGCAGCCATAGTGTCATATACTCGAACTATCTAGAGATGAAATGTTCCACCCCTGTCAACCTATTCAGAGACACACATGCCCTATCCCAACGTTTCTTTGTGTGTGGAAGACCCATAGTGAAATCCATAGAAATACGAATCCAATTCCCTTCGAGAGTAGGCAAGTTGAAGTATCCCATTGAACTTATATGTATTGGGTTCTTATTAAGTTGAGAAGGCGTACATCTTGTGAGAAAAGCATGGAAGTCCTTCCACATCCCTTTCTAATAGAAGCCCTTTTCCTTATCCTATCAACGGTCCTGAATACTCTTGATTGCCACACCGTTGGTGAAGGCAACGGTCTTGAATATTCCTGACTGCCCCACACCATTGGTGAAGAATGTATTTGTTCGATCGGCCTTTGCTTGTAACTTTTGATGTAGGCACCATGTAAACTCTATCTTTGCAGTAAAAATGAGACCATTTCATAGCTAGAAAGAAGGCAACTCTTTATAAGAACCATATCATAATCTCAGCCAAGCCGCCACATTATCCTATTGTTGATTATACACGCGATCTCAAAATCATAATTTTGCAAGGTTGTTGACCACCTTCTTCGCTTAGGAGACGGATTCGGTCACACAGGAGAGAATTACTCCAATGCACGGTACGGTGATCACTTCTCACATAAGAGTCACTCATATCCTAAAGGTAATGATGCCACTTCTTGATGGCATGCAAAATAGCCATCATCTCTTGATCATACAAATCTCCTTTTGTTGGTAGAATCTTCAGAATTTAAAGCATATGATGAAACTCATAGTTCAGCCATGTCCATTAGCTTTCATTCTTAATCTCCTTCTTGGAGTTCCGAATTCTCCTATGGGCATCGGCATAATGCTTCATTGAGATTAGTTTCATGTTTGCCTTCTAACCATACGCGATGCCTCAAAAGGTGGCATTCACCATCTAAGCATACACAGTGCCTCAAAAGGTGTCGCGGTGGCATGCATTCACCTTTTCTAACTATACACAATGCCTTAGAAAGCGGCATGCCAATACTCTCACGAGATGAGGTACTATTGTAGGAAAAATGGGCTAAAGCCGACCATTCGTCCCACACACTTTTTAAGTGTAAACTTATTCGTCGTGATCTCTATTTGACCTTAAATCTCGGGAAGGTAGTGATGCTTGGCAGTCGCTTGGTTTGCATGATATCAAATAAAGTAATCTAAAATTAACTCATGAATTTATCTAAAATGAACTCATGAATTTGACATCCTGGTCACTCTCAATACATTGTAGTACACCATGTAACCTGAATACATGGACCACCAATTGTCTTGCAACCACGGATGTCGTATACTTGACCTTTGTAGAGATGAAATGTGCCACCACAAGCCACATATAAGCTATCTCAACCTCTCATTGTGTGTGGAAGACCCATAGTGAGATCCATAGAAATATGGATCCACATCCCCATCGAAAATTGATAGGCAAGTTGAAGAAACCCACCGGGCTTACCTTATGAGGTTAAAAAGGGATACATCTTGTGCGACAAGAGCATGTAAGTCCTTCCACATCCCTTTCCTCTAGAAGCTCTTTCTTATCTTATCAAAGGACTTGAATATTCCCAATTGCCCCACCATTGATGAAGAATGCATTTTTTATGTAGGTACCACATGTAGACTCTATCTCTGTAGTAAAAAATGAGACCATTATGGGAACCATGTTGTAATTTTCGACATAGGCACCATGTAGACTCTATCTTTGTAGTAAAAATGAGACCATTACGTAGCCAAAAAACGAGGCAACTCTTTATGAGAACCAGGTTGTAATTTTAGCACCATTTCTGACGCCCCCTTATTTAAGAGATCTTCCTTTTGAAATTCCATGACCCAATGTTTGTATACTTTAGGTATAACTGATAGAGTATCAGCCACTACATTATCCTTGCCCTTTATATAGCTCACATCTCAAAATCATAATTTTGCGAGGTTTTTTCTTTGCGTAAGGTATAACTGATAGAGTATCAGCCACTACATTATCCTTGCCCTTTATATAGCTCATCTCAAAATCATAATTTCGCGAGATAGATTCGGTTGGGAGAGGAATTACTTCAACACACAATGATCACTTCTCACATAAAAGTGACTACCATAAAGGTAATGATGCCACTTCTTGACGGCACAAAAGATAGCACTCATGTCTTGATCATACACATGCATATACATCTCTTTTTGTTGGTAGATTCTTTGGAATTTAAAACATATCATGAAACTCATCCAATAGTTCAGTCATTCCCTCATGCATTTGTTTCTTATTCTCAACCATATCATACCATCCTCTCTGCTAGGCTATAAAACAAATACACAGCCCATTTGCTTTGGTTCCCTCGAGTATTTGTAGCTCCTAAAAAACATTTAGTCTCCTTCTTGAAGCTCCAAAGGTGGAGTCCTATGGGCTTCGACGTAATTCTTGATTCTCACTTGAGCTCGCTTTCATGTTTGCCTTACATTGTTGGAGAAGAGCATGCACTACCTCACTTCCTCTTTCTCATTTGGATTCACTCCTTCTTACTTGACAACTATCAGAGGTGCGCACTATTCACTTTCTAACCATACACGATGCCTCAGAAAGGTGGCGTGCCAATACTCTCATGATGATGAGAGCAGTACTATTAATAGTAGGAAAACTTGAGTAAAGCTGAGCGTTCATCCCACACACTTTGAGCATCATGGAAATGCTATCTCAAACACTTCTGACATAAAATGACTACCATAAAGCTCTAATACATTTCAATGTAAGAAAGGGATCAATGGCTTTAAGTAGAGCTCTGATACCAACAATGCAAGAAAGGGATCTAGTGAGAGATCAAGAAAATGCACTCATTACTTATCATAGAGAGTACTAGTAGTCCACCCAAACATGGAAAGTCTGCCATGGCACCGTAAGTAAGACTTCAACTTACAAATACCCTTTCTTCCAAGGGAAAAGGACAACATCATGTAATCATTTGTACAACAATTTGATGGTGGAACCACATTCTTTGATTACCAAGTCTTTCCTTTTTTTATGCTCTTAAAATCCCACTGCTGCCTTGCAGCCATAGTGTCATATACTCAAACTATCTAGAGATGAAATGTTCCACCCCTGTCAACCTATTCAGAGACACACATGCCCTATCCCAACGTTTCTTTGTGTGTGGAAGACCCATAGTGAAATCCATAGAAATACAAATCCAATTCCCTTCGAGAGTAGGCAAGTTGAAGTAGCCCATCGAACTTATATGTATTGGGTTCTTATTAAGTTGAGAAGGCGTACATCTTGTGAGAAAAGCATGGAAGTCCTTCCACATCCCTTTCTAATAGAAGCCCTTTTCCTTATCCTATCAACGGTCCTGAATACTCTTGATTGCCACACCGTTGGTGAAGGCAACGGTCTTGAATATTCCTGACTGCCCCACACCATTGGTGAAGAATGTATTTGTTCGATCGGCCTTTGCTTGTAACTTTTGATGTAGGCACCATGTAAACTCTATCTTTGCAGTAAAAATGAGACCATTTCATAGCTAGAAAGAAGGCAACTCTTTATGAGAACCATATCATAATCTCAGCCAGGCCGCCACATTATCCTATTGTTGATTATACACGCGATCTCAAAATCATAATTTTGCAAGGTTGTTGACCACCTTCTTCGCTTAGGAGACGGATTCGGTCACACAGGAGAGAATTACTTCAATGCACGGTACGGTGATCACTTCTCACATAAGAGTCACTCATATCCTAAAGGTAATGATGCCACTTCTTGATGGCATGCAAAATAGCCATCATCTCTTGATCATACAAATCTCCTTTTGTTGGTAGAATCTTCAGAATTTAAAGCATATGATGAAACTCATAGTTCAGCCATGTCCATTAGCTTTGATTCTTAATCTCCTTCTTGGAGTTCCGAATTCTCCTATGGGCATCGGCATAATGCTTCATTGAGATTAGTTTCATGTTTACCTTCTAACCATACGCGATGCCTCAAAAGGTGGCATTCACCATCTAAGCATACACAGTGCCTCAAAAGGTGTCGCGGTGGCATGCATTCACCTTTTCTAACTATACACAATGCCTTAGAAAGCGGCATGCCAATACTCTCACGAGATGAGGTACTATTGTAGGAAAAATGAGCTAAAGCCGACCATTCGTCCCACACACTTTTTAAGTGTAAACTTATTCGTCGTGTTCTCTATTTGACCTTCAATCTCGGGAGGGTAGTTATGCTTGGCAGTCGCTTGGTTTGCATGATATCAAATAAAGTAATCTAAAATTAACTCATGAATTTATCTAAAATGAACTCATGAATTTTACATCCTGGTCACTCTCAATACGTTGTAGTACACCATGTAACCTGAATACATGGACCACCAATTGTCTTGCAACCACCACGGATGTCGTATACTTGACCTTTGTAGAGATGAAATGTGCCACCACAAGCCACATATAAGCTATCTCAACCTCTCATTGTGTGTAGAAGACCCATAGTGAGATCCCTAGAAATATGGATCCACTTCCCCATCGAAAATTGATAGGCAAGTTGAAGAAACCCACCGGGCTTACCTTATGAGGTTGAAAAGGGATACATCTTGTGCGACAAGAGCATGTAAGTCCTTCCACATCCCTTTCCTCTAGAAGCTCTTTCTTATCTTATCAAAGGACTTGAATATTCCCAATTGCCCCACCATTGATGAAGAGTGCATTTTTTATGTAGGTACCACATGTAGACTCTATCTCTGTAGTAGTAAAAAATGAGACCATTATGGGAACCATGTTGTAATTTTCGACATAGGCACCATGTAGACTCTATCTTTGCAGTAAAAATGAGACCATTACGTAGCCAAAAAACGAGGCAACTCTTTATGAGAACCAGGTTGTAATTTTAGCACCATTTCTGACGCCCCCTTATTTAAGAGATCTTCCTTTTGAAATTCCATGACCCAATGTTTGTATACTTTAGGTATAACTGATAGAGTATCAGCCACTACATTATCCTTGCCCTTTATATAGCTCATCTCAAAATCATAATTTTGCGAGGTTTCTTCTTTGCATAAGGTATAACTGATAGAGTATCAGCCACTACATTATCCTTGCCCTTTATATAGCTCATCTCAAAATCATAATTTTGCGAGATAGATTCGGTTGGGAGAGGAATTACTTCAACACACAATGATCACTTCTCACATAAAAGTGACTACCATAAAGGTAATGATGCCACTTCTTGACGGCACGAAAGATAGCACTCATGTCTTGATCATACACATGCATATACATCTCTTTTTGTTGGTAGATTCTTTGGAATTTAAAACATATCAAGAAACTCATCCCATAGTTCAGCCATTCCCTCATGCATTTGTTTCTTATTCTCAACCATATCATACCATCCTCTCTGCTAGGCTATAAAACAAATACACAGCCCATTTGCTTTGGTTCCCTCGAGTATTTGTAGCTCCTAAAAAACATTTAATCTCCTTCTTGAAGCTCCAAAGGTGGAGTCCTATGGGCTTCGACGTAATTCTTGATTCTCACTTGAGCTCGCTTTCATGTTTGCCTTACATTGTTGGAGAAGAGCATGCACTACCTCACTTCCTCTTTGTCATTTGGATTCACTCCTTCTTACTTGACAACTATCATAGGTGCGCACTATTCACTTTCTAACCATACACGATGCCTCAGAAAGGTGGCGTGCCAATACTCTCATGATGATGAGAGCAGTACTATTAATAGTAGGAAAACTTGAGTAAAGCTGAGCGTTCATCCCACACACTTTGAGCATCATGGAAATGCTATCTCAAACACTTCTGACATAAAATGACTACCATAAAGCTCTAATACATTGCAATGTAAGAAAGGGATCAATGGCTTTAAGTAGAGCTCTGATACCAACAATGCAAGAAAGGGATCTAGTGAGAGATCAAGAAAATGCACTCATTATACATGGAGTATACTTATCATAGAGAGTACTAGTAGTCCACCCAAACATGGAAAGTCTGCCATGGCACCGTAAGTAAGACTTCAACTTACAAATACCCTTTCTTCCAAGGGAAAAGGACAACATCATGTAATCATTTGTACAACAATTTGATGGTGGAACCACATTCTTTGATTACCAAGTCTTTCCTTTTTTTATGCTCTTAAAATCCCACTGCTGCCTTGCAGCCATAGTGTCATATACTCGAACTATCTAGAGATGAAATGTTCCACCCCTGTCAACCTATTCAGAGACACACATGCCCTATCCCAATGTTTCTTTGTGTGTGGAAGACCCATAGTGAAATCCATAGAAATACGAATCCAATTCCCTTCGAGAGTAGGCAAGTTGAAGTAGCCCATCGAACTTATATGTATTGGGTTCTTATTAAGTTGAGAAGGCGTACATCTTGTGAGAAAAGCATGGAAGTCCTTCCACATCCCTTTCTAATAGAAGCCCTTTTCCTTATCCTATCAATGGTCCTGAATACTCTTGATTGCCACACCGTTGGTGAAGGCAACGGTCTTGAATATTCCTGACTGCCCCACACCATTGGTGAAGAATGTATTTGTTCGATCGGCCTTTGCTTGTAACTTTTGATGTAGGCACCATGTAAACTCTATCTTTGCAGTAAAAATGAGACCATTTCATAGCTAGAAAGAAGGCAACTCTTTATGAGAACTGATAAGAAACGTGGTGTTCATGAAAGATCAAGTGTGTGGAGGAGAGGGACTCACAAAATACAAGAAAGAACTCTTGCTTATTAAGTTGCTTACACATACAACTAGGCCTTGCTCTCATGCAAAATGCCTCATGGCCTCACCTTTAAATAGGTGAACAAGTGGACCTCAAGTCCATTCACACTCACACCCTTCTCTCACCCTTCTACTCAACCTTAGTCTCTTAATACCCCCCCTCAATACCAACTATGGAAGGATGTAATAGGTGGTATTGGACATAAGATGCCTTTATAACATTAGGCGTACAAGGCTTAGGTGTGATTATCTAGGATTTACAAATGTGTTCCTAGAGCCTTAGAGGCTAATTGTAAGATTCCTCCCCCAACCCCCTTTTTGATGTCTAGTATCTTCCCCTGTAATCAATCCCTCTTCAGAAATATAAAGACCTTGCTTCTAACTGTTTTAGCCTAGAGAGAGAAAATTATTCTAGAGAGAGAATATTCAGATTATGAATATTTTTGGATAGAAAAATAACTCATCTTATTAAAATAAGTTCCCCTGAAACAGAAATTCAAAAAGAATTTTTCAATGTGCAATTTAATTGGAAATAGGTATAAAGAACCTTAGTCTAAGGGTCTAGATTTTCAGAAATTTTTAGATTATGGTCCAATTAAGGTTCCTATGGACCAATAGCATCAATCCATGTGTAGGGAGGAGATAAATCCAATTTGAAAAAGAAGATACCCAAAAATGAGTAAATGCTCACATAAGATGAAGAGTTGAAAATGTACAAGGTTTATTAGTAAAAAAAAAACTATGACACATATGTAAGGAAGAGGAGTTCTTTAAAGGAGGTGCATATTTCACATAAGATGAAGAGTTGAAAATGTACAAGGTTTATTAGTAAAAAACTATGAGCAATATTAAAAATATGAGATATTTTAGGTATCCAAAAATGAGTAAATGCTCACATAAGATGAAGAGTTGAAAATGTACAAGGTTTATTAGTAAATAAACACATATGTAAGGAAGGGGAGTTCTTTAAAGGAGGTGCATATTTCACATAAGATGTGAGATCCCTGTTCCCACCGCGTAACGGATTCGGGGTACTAGCAGCGGAAGTAGCACTTCTTGCGCGAGGCAGGGTCCCACACTCGGGGCCTCGTCCCACGGATATCCGGACAAAAGACTAATCCGTCGGTTTTTTCCAAACCCAGACCCGGAAAAACTTCCCTTATCCGGAAAGCACGGGCGATTCCACCAGGATAATTTTTTTACTCTAACGTAGTCAAAACCCTTACTGATCAAACAGATCCGACTGCATCTATAAAGATACTTGGTTAGATCAAGGAAGAAACTTGCACTTGGATCATTGGGATCAACGCTTTTTTCCCCACCAAGGAGGCACAGCCGTTGATTCCTATCCATAGAACAATTACTATCCGGGATTTACTTTATCTATCGTAATAACAGAAATTGAGTCTCGATTTACGGATCCATCAGTCCAGCCTAACCCCATCCGATCCCATGGGTTAGCCAACCGCCCAACCACTGTAGTGATGGGATCCAATTTGGAATTTGGTTAGGTTTTGTCCCGGGTACCAAGGAAAAGAGTTCCAAGGCCCCCTAGCCGGAATTTCATGCAAACATAAAACTAGCCACACCACTTACACACCCAATATGAAAATTGCCTTTTTCTTAGCATCAGCTAACTTTAAAACAATCCTTTAATGAAACCATAGTACCACTGATCACAATCTCCCAATTTATCCAGTTGATTCATAATTTCCCATCATTCCTTCATCAGAGTATCTATGGCATCATTGGCAACTAGAACGCTCACCACCTGTCTACACAGGGGCCGTTTCAATAGTTCCTAGCCCATAATACTCAACAATATAATCACTTATCAAGATGGACTCTCGTTGAAGATCAGCAAGATCAACCAACAGATCCATATAAAAGAGCCATGGACTCATCCGTTGAGGACCAGCAAGGTCAGTCAACCAGATCCATGCCCGGTTCCAGAAAACAACTCTTACTCCTTGTTCCAATATCTTCCTCGACGCACGCGTGGGTATCCTGGGCGACCCAGAGCCCGAGCACCGTATGGTCAGCACCCTCTAGGATCCTTCGCAGGTGACCTAGCGCTTCACTCATAGGCCGCTTCCTTGGTCCCTCATCCACCGTACCGGAAGCTCACCATTTTAATCGAACCGAGGCTGGTCAAGACCTCGGCCGACCTTGCTACGCGAGACGTCCTCCATTGACTCTCCGTCAGCAGTTGCAACTTTATCAGTTAGGTCTCCACGACCTTAATCACAAGACGGTCAAAATGCTTTCCCAGCATTCTTGACATAAAACAGCCATTTACAAACAGCATTTACAAACAGTTTACAAATACAATTTCTATATTAACTCTCATTTTACCACATTATCCCTCATACAATCCACATTACTTATTCCACATTTCATTTATATGTGTACTCATCCAATCATATCATTTTCCATCTCTTCACTTCAGATTCCTTCACATCACATATCATATATTCACATCCATATCCACATCCATACATCCACATCCACATCCACATTCACATCCATACATCCACATCTACATGCTTATCTCCATTTTCACATCCTCATTTATACATCCACATCCCATATCCACATTCATACATACACATCCATATCCACATCCATATCCGCATCCATATCCGCATTCATACATACACATCCATATCCACATCCACATGCATACATTCATTATCACATCCTCATTCATACATCCACATCCACATACATACATACATACATCCACATCCACATCCACATTCCCATTCACATCTATACATCCATATCTAATGCACATTCACATCCATACATCCACATCTATATCCTCATTAACATCCATACATCCACATTCATGCATCCACATCTACATGCCTACATCCATACATACACATCCACATTTACATCCATGCATCCACATCCACATCCTCATTCACATCCATACATCCACATTCATACATCCACATCCACATCCACATTCACATCCATACATCCACATCTACATGCTTATCTCCATTTTCACATCCTCATTTATACATCCACATCCCATATCCACATTCATACATACACATCCATATCCACATCCACATGCATACATACATCCACATCCACATTTCCATTCACATATATACATCCATATCTACATGCACATTCACATCCATACATCCACATCTATATCCTCATTCACATCCATACATCCACATTCATGCATCCACATCTACATGCTTATCTCCATTTTCATATCCTCATTTATACATCCACATCCCATATCCACATTCATACATACACATCCATATCCACATCCACATGCATACATACATCCACATCCACATTCCCATTCACATATATACATCCATATCTACATGCACATTCACATCCATACATCCACATCTATATCCTCATTCACATCTATACATCCACATTCATGCATCCATATCTACATGCTTATCTCCATTTTCACATCCTCATTTATACATCCACATCCCATATCCACATTCATACATTCACATCCATATCCACATCCACATGCATACATACATCCACATCCACATCCACATGCATCTTATCATATCTTATCACTTCCCATATCTTTTATGCATACCTCTATGCATGAAATTCAATTATGCTAAAAGTAACACTTTTAATAAAATATTCAACTTTTATGCATACCTCTATGCATGAAATCCAATATGATAAAAGTAACACTTTTGATATAAAAAAATTATCCTTTATGCATACTTCTATGCATGAAAATTAAAAAATGATAAAAGTAACACTTTTGATATAAAAATTTTTCCTTTATGCATACTTCTATGCATGAAAATTAAAAATGATAAAAGTAACACTTTTGATATAAAAAAATTATTCTTTATGCATGATATTAAAATTCAATTTCTCCATGATTATAATGAAATTCTTTCAATTAATCTAGGATGATAATTCCTAGAATATGGTAGGAAGTCCTCTTTTTATGCTTTGAATGAAATTATTTTATGCATAATTTTTATAAAAATTTTGCCATAGCTCCGCTGCTATGACTGATAAATCTCAATTTTTTCTAAGGGATAAAGCTTATCATTAAGGAAATAATTAAAATGATCTCTAATTGAATCATTAATCTATAATGGATTAAATCATTAATATGCATAAACTAAAAGCATAGAAAAAAGCCATTAATTTGGCCTCAAGCATAGCTTAATCTTGAATTAAGGAAAAGCTTTATGAAAAGCTTCATTTGGATTGAGAATGGGTCATGAGTACGACCATTTCTTGAGTGAGAGAGAGAAATTACATAAAAACCATTAGAATTTAAACATAAATAAAAATTAACTTCAATAGCAATTATTAAATTATGTAACTCTTCACTAAATTAACTTTAATAGCATTTAAAAAACCATACCAATTAAGCTTCTCAAGCTTGAGAGGGGTTGAGAAGAGAGAAACATTGAGAAATTATAGAAAAGATCAATATTCACTAATTACCTTACAAATTGCTTGATTCTTTGTTCACGGTAGAGGCCCCCAACCAATCAATTGGTTAAGTATGTTGATGGAGCCACTAATGGGAATTGAAGAAAGAGGGAAGTTCCAAAAACTAGTGAATTATTAAATGAATTCACAGTTTCTGGCTTAGGTGGAGTAGAGTAACGATGCATAAACACTATATATTTTTCAACAAGGGGGAGGCTTCTATTTATAGGAAAAATTGAGCTCCTAACCAAACAAACTGATTCTAGAATTTTCTAAATCAGTTTGGTCAATATTTGACCATTTTTAGGTCAGTTAAGCTAACTTTTTGGAACTAGACTTGAATGAGGAGAGAGGAGAGATGAAATATCTCAAATTTTATGAGTTTAAAACTCATTCAAGCATGTGAAATATGCACCTCCTTTAAAGAACTCCCCTTCCTTACATATGTGTCATAATGGAATCATTTTAATATTGCTCATAGTTTTTTTACTAATAAACCTTGTACATTTTCAACTCTTCATCTTATGTGAAATATGCACCTCCTTTAAAGAACTCCCCTTCCTTACATATGTGTCATAATGGAATCATTTTAATATTGCTCATAGTTTTTTTTTACTAATAAACCTTGTACATTTTCAACTCTTCATCTTATGTGAGCATTTACTCATTTTTGGATACCCAAAATATCTCATATTTTTAATATTGCTCATAGTTTTTTACTAATAAACCTTGTACATTTTCAACTCTTCATCTTATGTGAGCATTTAAGGGACTCCCCTTCCTTACATATGTGTCATAATAAAATTATTATACCCAAAATATCTCATATTTTTAATATTGCACATAATTTTTTACTAATAAACCTTGTACATTTTCAACTCTTCACCTCATGTGAGCATTTACTCATTTTTGGGTATTTTCTTTTTACAAGTTGGATTTATCTCCTCCCTACACATGGATTGATGCTATTGGTCCATAGGAACCTTAATTGGACCATAGTCTAAAGATTTTTAAAAATCTAGACCCTTAGGCTAAGGTTCTTTATACCTATTTTCAATTAATTCCAATTGCACATTGGAAAATTCTTTTTTGAATTTCTGTTTCAGGGGAACTCATCTGAATTAGAAGAGATATTTTTCTATCCAAAAATATTCAAAATCTGAATATTCTCTCTCTAGAATATTTTTCTCTCTCTAGGCTAAAATAGATAGAAACAAGGTCTTTATATTTCTGAAGAGGGATTGATTACAGGGAAAGACACTAGACATCAAAAAGGGGGTGGGGGAGGAATCTTACATTCTACCCCACTTAAAAAATGCGAGATGTCCTCATCTCGCAAACTGGGATAATTTCGCAAGATGCACGAATATGAGACTTAGAGAAAAATTTTAATCAAGATTAACCACCAAGAAACGTCTTAAAGAGAGCAAGATTCAAAATAAGAACAAGATTTAAACTTTATTCATTCTCGGAACTTATACAGTAAAGATAGAAGAACTCTTTACACTTCCATAAGCCCGTCCATCATATGATCACAAAAGCAGTCTTCACAAGCTGCACAAGTATAAGGTAACTCATCTATGGGAATAATTCTGTTGGTTATTGCTGCACCTATCTCAGTGGTATGAGGTGATCTAACAAAAGGACCTCTGAGAGGCAAGCCAAAAACGGGATAAAGGCATATCTTCTCATGAGGAAGAAAACATGCCAGTAAGAAGACCCGCTCAGAAAACCCAAGATGCCTTGATCTCATGACACAGTAATATCGGGGACCCAAACCCAAAGCTTCAATAACCATGGCCAAGCGGACATTATTACGAAAGTGCTGCTGACCCCAGGGTGTTACCCTAGTTATGTTTTGATAGGTCCGCCATTTGGTTTGCGCTACAGAAGTTCCCAAGTGAGGGAAAAGTGAGCGCTCATACTGCTCTATAAAATCCTTCTTCACAGATTCACTTGCGTCTTGAAGGTGAGGAATCATTATGGATAAAACTAGTTCTTGTTGCCAAGCCATGAAGGAGATTAAGAAAGAAAGGAGATCGATGGAAGTAAGATTACTGTGAGCGACAAGTAAAAGTTACGACTTATATAAAGGAAGGAGCTAGCGTAACTTAGAAGCCAACGGTAACTTGCCACTGAAGTTTTACCGTCTTTCCATGATTTGGGTTTGACACATTTTTCTATAGAAGGCATTAAGAGTTTTGAGATGAAGAGATAAAAGAAGCTTGTAGGCTAAGTAACCTACTTTCATTGAATTCAGATATAAGGCTCACAATATCTGGGGGATAACTTCATATACTCCCCAAGAGATAAAGAACTTCTTTTGGGCCGTACTCGAATGAAGACCAAAACCTTGATATCCAAAACATCGATTCTCACTTCTGAACTCATTGTTCTGAATCCTTAAAACAGGTGGGACTCTTGAGAAGTATTCTAGGAAAAGGGTCTTCCTTTGTTAAACAGAACTTTCTTTTATTTTAGAGAGGGAATAATTATAAGATCAGAAAGGGAGATTCTTACTCCTGTATACCTCGAAGGCTGGGGAGGAATCTTACATTCTTCCCCACTTAAAAAGTGCGAGATGTCCTCATCTCGCAAGGTAGAGGACAACTCTTTTTCTTAACATCCAATTTTATTTTGGGGTTCCTTATATTCTGGTCAACCCAACAGAACACTGGGATAAATATCCCTTATATAGAACTCATCATTAATATTCAGATCATATCATTCATATCTTTAACATGATAATGGTCCATTAGACCGAAAAATTTCCTTCTGAACATTCTTCCACGGGAATTTCAGTCAAGCAAGTTCTCAATTTGTCATCCCTTAGCTTGATCTACTGATTAAGTGTTAACAGTAACAATTTGACAGCACAACCCACTAATCTCATAGTGATTTGCTGAATTCATTATCATCATTCCAGTTATGAATATCATCACTGGGACTCGTCCCATTCATCCTCATTGTGGTTTCGCTCAGCTTATTACATTTCAACTAAATTTTCAAAATCATCATTTTTCAATCAGAATCCAAATCAATTCATCAATTCTCAAACAGAATTAAAAATCATATCAACCACATTTGAATTCGTCATCTGGATAGCATTAACGCTTATAACTTCAAGTCTTAGATTTACTCGTATATACTGTCAGTAAAGAGCTGCAGTATACTCTCGGTATATACGGGTAGTCGTGGCTCTTGGAATTATAAGGTAAATACCATCATGTCTAGGCCTCAAGCAAGTCAGGGATTCTATATAATTGCGGTACTTCCATCTGAAGACCCAATTACCAAATTACGAATTTCAGTTTGAATATCAAATTGTATGAATTATATCACACAATTACAACCTTTTTGTGCTTCTTGATAAATTTTTGACATATTTGTCTTCTCAGTTGATCTTTATTAACCAAATGCTCTGATACCAACTGTGAGATCCCTGTTCCCACCGCGTAACGGATTCGGGGTACTAGCAGCGGAAGTAGCACTTCTTGCGCGAGGCAGGGTCCCACACTCGGGGCCTCGTCCCACGGATATCCGGACAAAAGACTAATCCGTCGGTTTTTTCCAAACCCAGACCCGGAAAAACTTCCCTTATCTGAAAAGCACAGGCGATTCCACCAGGATAATTTTTTTACTCTAACGTAGTCAAAACCCTTACTGATCAAACAGATCCGACTGCATCTATAAAGATACTTGGTCAGATCAAGGAAGAAACTTGCACTTGGATCATTGGGATCAACGCTTTTTTCCCCACCAAGGAGGCACAGCCGTTGATTCCTATCCATAGAACAATTACTATCCGGGATTTACTTTATCTATCGTAATAACAGAAATTGAGTCTCGATTTACGGATCCATCAGTCCAGCCTAACCCCATCCCCGATCCCATGGGTTAGCCAACCGCCCAACCACTGTAGTGATGGGATCCAATTTGGAATTTGGTTAGGTTTTGTCCCGGGTACCAAGGAAAAGAGTTCCAAGGCCCCCTAGCCGGAATTTCATGCAAACATAAAACTAGCCACACCACTTACACACCCAATATGAAAATTGCCTTTTTCTTAGCATCAGCTAACTTTAAAACAATCCTTTAATGAAACCATAGTACCACTGATCACAATCTCCCAATTTATCGAGTTGATTCATAATTTCCCATCATTCCTTCATCAGAGTATCTATGGCATCATTGGCAACTAGAACGCTCACCACCTGTCTACACAGGGGCCGTTTCAATAGTTCCTAGCCCATAATACTCAACAATATAATCACTTATCAAGATGGACTCTCGTTGAAGATCAGCAAGATCAACCAACAGATCCATATAAAAGAGCCATGGACTCATCCGTTGAGGACCAGCAAGGTCAGTCAACCAGATCCATGCCCGGTTCCAGAAAACAACTCTTACTCCTTGTTCCAATATCTTCCTCGACGCACGCGTGGGTATCCTGGGCGACCCAGAGCCCGAGCACCGTATGGTCAGCACCCTCTAGGATCCTTCGCAGGTGACCTAGCGCTTCACTCATAGGCCGCTTCCTTGGTCCCTCATCCACCGTACCGGAAGCTCACCATTTTAATCGAACCGAGGCTGGTCAAGACCTCGACCGACCTTGCTACGCGAGACGTCCTCCATTGACTCTCCGTCACCAGTTGCAACTTTATCAGTTAGGTCTCCACGACCTTAATCACAAGACGGTCAAAATGCTTTCCCAGCATTCTTGACATAAAACAGCCATTTACAAACAGCATTTACAAACAGTTTACAAATACAATTTCTATATTAACTCTCATTTTTCCACATTATCCCTCATACAATCCACATTACTTATTCCACATTTCATTTATATGTGTACTCATCCAATCATATCATTTTCCATCTCTTCACTTCAGATTCCTTCACATCACATATCATATATTCACATCCATATCCACATCCATACATCCACATCCACATCCACATTCACATCCATACATCCACATCTACATGCTTATCTCCATTTTCACATCCTCATTTATACATCCACATCCCATATCCACATTCATACATACACATCCATATCCACATCCATATCCGCATCCATATCCGCATTCATACATACACATCCATATCCACATCCACATCCACATGCATACATTCATTATCACATCCTCATTCATACATCCACATCCACATACATACATACATACATCCACATCCACATCCACATTCCCATTCACATCTATACATCCATATCTAATGCACATTCACATCCATACATCCACATCTATATCCTCATTAACATCCATACATCCACATTCATGCATCCACATCTACATGCCTACATCCATACATACACATCCACATTTACATCCATGCATCCACATCCACATCCATACATCCACATTCATACATCCACATCCACATCCACATCCACATTCACATCCATACATCCACATCTACATGCTTATCTCCATTTTCACATCCTCATTTATACATCCACATCCCATATCCACATTCATACATACACATCCATATCCACATCCACATGCATACATACATCCACATCCACATTTCCATTCACATATATACATCCATATCTACATGCACATTCACATCCATACATCCACATCTATATTCTCATTCACATCCATACATCCACATTCATGCATCCACATCTACATGCTTATCTCCATTTTCATATCCTCATTTATACATCCACATCCCATATCCACATTCATACATACACATCCATATCCACATCCACATGCATACATACATCCACATCCACATTCCCATTCACATATATACATCCATATCTACATGCACATTCACATCCATACATCCACATCTATATCCTCATTCACATCTATACATCCACATTCATGCATCCATATCTACATGCTTATCTCCATTTTCACATCCTCATTTATACATCCACATCCCATATCCACATTCATACATTCACATCCATATCCACATCCACATGCATACATACATCCACATCCACATCCACATGCATCTTATCATATCTTATCACTTCCCATATCTTTTATGCATACCTCTATGCATGAAATTCAATTATGCTAAAAGTAACACTTTTAATAAAATATTCAACTTTTATGCATACCTCTATGCATTAAATCCAATATGATAAAAGTAACACTTTTGATATAAAAAAATTATCCTTTATGCATACTTCTATGCATGAAAATTAAAAAATGATAAAAGTAACACTTTTGATATAAAAATTTTTCCTTTATGCATACTTCTATGCATGAAAATTAAAAATGATAAAAGTAACACTTTTGATATAAAAAAATTATTCTTTATGCATGATATTAAAATTCAATTTCTCCATGATTATAATGAAATTCTTTCAATTAATCTAGGATGATAATTCCTAGAATATGGTAGGAAGTCCTCTTTTTATGCTTTGAATGAAATTATTTTATGCATAATTTTTATAAAAATTTTGCCATAGCTCCGCTGCTATGACTGATAAATCTCAATTTTTTCTAAGGGATAAAGCTTATCATTAAGGAAATAATTAAAATGATCTCTAATTGAATCATTAATCTATAATGGATTAAATCATTAATATGCATAAACTAAAAGCATAGAAAAAAGCCATTAATTTGGCCTCAAGCATAGCTTAATCTTGGATTAAGGAAAAGCTTTATGAAAAGCTTCATTTGGATTGAGAATGGGTCATGAGTACGACCATTTCTTGAGTGAGAGAGAGAAATTACATAAAAACCATTAGAATTTAAACATAAATAAAAATTAACTTCAATAGCATTTATTAAATTATGTAACTCTTCACTAAATTAACTTTAATAGCATTTAAAAAACCATACCAATTAAGCTTCTCAAGCTTGAGAGGGGTTGAGAAGAGAGAAACATTGAGAAATTATAGAAAAGATCAATATTCACTAATTACCTTACAAATTGCTTGATTCTTTGTTCACGGTAGAGGCCCCCAACCAATCAATTGGTTAAGTATGTTGATGGAGCCACTAATGGGAATTGAAGAAAGAGGAAAGTTCCAAAAACTAGTGAATTATTAAATGAATTCACAGTTTCTGGCTTAGGTGGAGTAGAGTAACGATGCATAAACACTATATATTTTTCAACAAGGGGGAGGCTTCTATTTATAGGAAAAATTGAGCTCCTAACCAAACAAACTGATTCTAGAATTTTCTAAATCAGTTTGGTCAATATTTGACCATTTTTAGGTCAGTTAAGCTAACTTTTTGGAACTAGACTTGAATGAGGAGAGAGGAGAGATGAAATATCTCAATTTTTATGAGTTTAAAACTCATTCAAGCATGTGAAATATGCACCTCCTTTAAAGAACTCCCCTTCCTTACATATGTGTCATAATGGAATCATTTTAATATTGCTCATAGTTTTTTTACTAATAAACCTTGTACATTTTCAACTCTTCATCTTATGTGAAATATGCACCTCCTTTAAAGAACTCCCCTTCCTTACATATGTGTCATAATGGAATCATTTTAATATTGCTCATAGTTTTTTTTTACTAATAAACCTTGTACATTTTCAACTCTTCATCTTATGTGAGCATTTACTCATTTTTGGATACCCAAAATATCTCATATTTTTAATATTGCTCATAGTTTTTTACTAATAAACCTTGTACATTTTCAACTCTTCATCTTATGTGAGCATTTAAGGGACTCCCCTTCCTTACATATGTGTCATAATAAAATTATTATACCCAAAATATCTCATATTTTTAATATTGCACATAATTTTTTACTAATAAACCTTGTACATTTTCAACTCTTCACCTCATGTGAGCATTTACTCATTTTTGGGTATTTTCTTTTTACAAGTTGGATTTATCTCCTCCCTACACATGGATTGATGCTATTGGTCCATAGGAACCTTAATTGGACCATAGTCTAAAGATTTTTAAAAATCTAGACCCTTAGGCTAAGGTTCTTTATACCTATTTTCAATTAATTCCAATTGCACATTGGAAAATTCTTTTTGAATTTCTGTTTCAGGGGAACTCATCTGAATTAGAAGAGATATTTTTCTATCCAAAAATATTCAAAATCTGAATATTCTCTCTCTAGAATATTTTTCTCTCTCTAGGCTAAAATAGATAGAAACAAGGTCTTTATATTTCTGAAGAGGGATTGATTACAGGGAAAGACACTAGACATCAAAAAGGGGGTGGGGGAGGAATCTTACATAAGATGAAGAGTTGAAAATGTACAAGGTTTATTAGTAAAAAAACTATGACACATATGTAAGGAAGAGGAGTTCTTTAAAGGAGGTGCATATTTCACATAAGATGAAGAGTTGAAAATGTACAAGGTTTATTAGTAAAAAACTATGAGCAATAAAATTTTGACACATATGTAAGGAAGGGGAATTCTTTAAAGGAAGTGCATATTTCACATGCTTGAATGAGTTTTAAACTCAAAAATAATGTGATATTTTTATCTCTCATCTCTCTTGAACCAAACCAAATCAAAATGGAACCAAACCGAATCAAAAAGTAACCAAACTAGGTTCAAATCTAGTCCCAATTCAACAACTGACTTGGAAAATTCTAGAATCAGTTTGTTTGGTTAGGAGCTCAATTTTTTCTATAAATAGAAGCCTTCCCTTGTTGAAAAATATATAGTGTCTTATGCTTTGTTACTCTACTCCACCTAAGCCAAAATATATAGTGTCTTATGCTTTGTTACTCTACTCCACCTAAGCCAAAATATATAGTGTCTTATGCATTGTTACTCTACTCCACCTAAGCCAAGAACTATGAATTCTTTAATAATTCATTAGTTTTTGACACTTCTCTCTTTCTTCAATCCCCATTGGTGGCTCCATCAACATACTAAACCAATTGATTGGTTGGGGGCCTCTACCGTGAATAAAGAATCAAGCAAATTATAAGGTAAGTATATTGAATTTTGATCTTTCTATAATTTCTCAATGATTCTCTCTTCTCAACCCCTCTCAAGCTTGAGAAGTTTAATTGGTATGGTTTTTTAAATGCTATTGAAGTTAATTGGTGAATAGTAGTGAAGAGTTACATAATTTAATAAATGCTATAGAAGTTAATTTCTATTTATGTTTAAATTCTAATGGTTTTTATGTAATTTCTCTCTCTCACTCAAGAAATGGTCATACTCATGAACCATTCTCAATCCAAATGAAGCTTTTCATAAAGCCTTTCCTTAATCCAAGATTAAGCTATGCTTGAGGCCAAATTAATGGCTTTTTGCTATGCTTTTAGTTTATGCACATTGATGATTCAATCCATTATGGATTGATGACCCAATTAGAGACCATTCTAATTGTTTTCTTAATGATCCAATTAGAGACCATTATGGATTGATGATCCAATTAGAGACCATTATGGATTGATGATCCAATTAGAGACCATTCTAATTATTTCTTTAATAATGAGCTTTATCCCTTAGAAAAAAATTGAGATTTATCAGTCATAGTAGCGGAGCTATGGCAAAATTTTTATAGAAATTACGCATAAAATAAATTCATTCAAAGTATAAAAAGAGGAATTCCTACCATATTCTAGGAACTATCATCCTAGATTAATTAAAAGAATTTTATTATGCATGGAGATGTGGATGTTGCATGTAGATGTAGATGTATGGATGTGAGTGTGAATGTGGAGGTGGATGTATGCATGGGACGTGGATGTATGCATGTAGAAATAGATGTGTAGATGAGGATGTAAATGGAGATGTGGATGGATGCATGTAGATGTAGAGGTATAGATGTAGATGTGAATGGAGATGTGGATGTATACATGTAGATGTAGATGTATAGATGTAGATGTGGATGTGGAGGTGGATGGATGCATGTAGATGTAGATGTATAGATGTAGATGGGAATGGAGATATGGATGTATGCATGTAGATGTAGTTGTGAATGGAGATGTATATGTAGATGTATAGATGTAGATGTGGATGTGGATGGGGATGTATGCATGTAGATGTAGGTGTATAGACGTAGATGTGGATGTAGAGGTGGATGTATGCATGTAGATCTAGATGTACAGATGTGGATGTGAATGTGGAGTGGATGTATGCATGTAGATGTAGATGTATGGAGGTGAATGTGAATGTGGATATGGATGTATGCATAGGGATGTAGATGTGAATGTACGCATATAGTTGTGGATGTATGGATGTGAATATACGATTGTGATGTGAGGGAATCTAAAGTGATGAGATGGAAATGATGTGATGGGATGAGTATACATATAAATGGAATATGGAATAAGTAATGTAGATTGAGGAGGGATAATGTGGAAAAATGAAAGTTAAAATAGAAATTGTATTGTAAACTGTTTGTAAATGCTGTTTGTAAATGCTGTCTGTAAATGATTGTTTTATGTCAAGAATGCTGGGGGGAGCATTTTGACCGTCTTGTGATTAAGGTCGTGATGAGAAAGTTGCAACTGCTGACGGGGAGTCAATGAAGGACGTCTCGCGTAGCAAGGTCGGCCGAGGTCTTGACCAGCCTCGGTGCGATTAAAATGGTGAGCTTCCGGTACGGTGGATGAGGGGCCAAGGAAGCGGCCTATGCGTGAAGCGCTAGGTTACCTGCGAAGGATCCTAGAGGGTGCTGACCATACGGTGCTCGGGCTCTGGGTCGCCTAGGATACCCACGCGTGCGTCGAGGAAGATATTGGAACAGAGTTGGAGTTGTTTTCTGAAATCGAGCATGGATCTGGTTGATTGACCTTGCTGGTCTTCAATGGATGAGTCCATGGCTCCTTATATGGATCTGTTGGTTGATCTTGCTGATCTTCAACGAGAGTCCATCATGTTAAGTGATTATATTGCCAAGTATTATGGGCTAGGAACTATCGAAACGGCTCCTGAGCGTTCTAGTTGCCAATGATGCCATAGATACTCTGATGAAGGAATGATGGGAAATTAAGAATCAATTGGATAAATTGGAAGATGGTGATCAATGATACTAGGGTTTTATTAAAGGATTGTTTTAAACTGGTTGAATCTGGTTGAAAAAGGCAATTTCATATTGGGTGTGTGAGTGGTGTGACTAGTTTTATTTTGCATGAACATCCGGCTAGGGGGCCTTGGAACTCTTTTCCTTGGTACCCGGGACAAAACCTAACCAAATTTTTAATTGGATCCCATCACTACAATGGTTGGGCGGTTGGCTAACCCATGGGACTGGATGGGGTTAGGCTGGACTGATGGATCCGTAAATCGAGACTCAAACTTTTGTTTTTACGATAGAAAAAAAAAATCCCGGACGGTAACTGTTCTATGGATAGGAATCAACGGCTGTGCCTCTTGAATGGGAAAAAAAGCGTTGATCCCAATGATCCAAGTGCAAGTTTCTCCCTTGAACTGACTAAGTATCTTATAGATGTAATTGGATCATCTCGATCAGAAATGATCTTGACTACGTTAGAGTAAAAAGTTATCCTGGTGGAATGGCCCGTGCTTCCGGTTAAGAAAGTTTTTCCGGGTTCGGTTTTGAAACAACCGACGGATTAGTCTCTTATCCGGATATCCGTGGGCAAGGCCCCGAGTGTGGGACCCCTGTCCCACGCGAGAAGCGCTACTTCCGCTGCCAGTACCCCGAATCCGTTGCTCGGTGGGAACAGGGATCTTACAGTTGGTATCAGAGCCTTTGGTTAATAAAGATCAACTGAGAAGACAAATATATCAAAAATTTATCAAGAGACACAAAAAGATTATAATTGTGTGAGATAATTCATACAATTTGATATTCAAACTGAAATTCGTAATTTGGTAATTGAGTCTTCAGATGGAAGTGCCGCAATTATATAGAATCCCTGACGTGCTTGAGGCCTAGACATGATAGTATTTACCTTATAATTCCAAGGGCCGTGACTACCCATATATACCGAGAGTATACTGCAGCTCTTTACTGACAGTATATACGAGTAAATCTAAGACTTGAAATTATAAGTGTTAATGCTATCCAGATGATGATTTTGAATGTGATTGATATGATTTTTAATTCTGTTTGAGAATTGATGAATTGATTTGGATTCTGATTGAAAATGCTGATTGAAAAATGTTGATTTTAAAAATTAGTTGAAATATAATGAAACCACAATGAGGGGGAATGGGACGAGTCCCTGTGATGATATTCATAACTAGAAAGATGATAACGAATTCAGCAAATCACTATGAGATTAGTGGGTTGTGTTGTCAGATTGCTACTGTTAATACTTGACCGGTAGATCGAGTTAAGGGATGTCAAATTGAGAACTTACTTGACTGAAATTTTCGTGGAGGAATGTTCCAAAGGAAACTTTTCGGTCTAATGGACCATTATCATGTTAAAGATATGAATGATATAATCTGAATGAATTGTTATTTAATGATGAGTTCTATATAAGGGATATTTATCCCAGTGTTCTGTTGGGTTGACTAGAATATAAGGAACCCCAGAATAAAATTGGATCTTAAGAAAAAGAGCTGTCCTCTACCTTGCGAGATGAGGACATCTTGCACTTTTTAAGTGGGGTAGAATGTAAGATTCCTCCCCAACCTTCGAAGCATACAGGGGTAAGAATCTTCCTTTCTGATCTTATAATTATTCCCTCTCTAAAATAAAAGAAAGTTTCTGTTTAAAAAAGGAAGACCCTTTCCCTAGAATACTTCTCAGGAGTCCCACCTGTTTTAAGGCTTTAGAACAATGAGTCCAGAAGTGAGAATCGATGTTTGGATACCAAGGTTTTGGTTTTCATTCGAGTACGGCCCAAAAGAAGTTCTTTATCTCTTGGGGAGTATAAGAAGTTATCCCCCAGATATTGTGACCCTTATATCTGAATTCAATGAAAGTAGGTGACTTAGCCTACAAGTTTCTTTTATTCCCTCATCTCAAAATTCTTAATGCCTTCTATAGAAAAATGTGTCAAACTCAAATCATGGAAAGACGGTAAAACTTCAGTGGCAAGTTACCGTTGGCTTCTAGGTTACGCTAACTCCTTCCTTTATATAAGTCGTAACTTTTACTTGTCGCTCACAATAATCTTACTTCCATCAATCTCCTTTCTTTCTTAATCTCCTTCATGGCTTGGCAATAGGAATTAGTTTTATCCATGATGATTTCTCACCTTCAAGACGCAAGAGAATCTGTGAAGAAAGACTTTATAGAACAGTATGAGCGCTCACTTTTTCCTCACCTAGGAACTTCTGTAGCGCAGACCAAATGGCGGACCTATCAAAACATAACTAGGGTAACCCCCTAGGGTCAAGAGCACTTTCGTAACAATGTCCGCTTGGCCATGGTTATTGAAGCTTTGGGTTTGGGTCCCCGATACTACTGCGTCATGAGATCAAGGCATCTTAGGTTTTCTGAGCGGGTCTTCTTACTGGCGTGTTTTCTTCCTCATGAGAAGATATGCCTTTACCCCGTTTTTGGCTTGCCTCTCAGAGGTCCTTTTGTTAGATCACCTCATACCACTGAGATAGGTGCGGCAATAACCAGCAGAATCATTCCCATAGATGAGTTACCCTATACTTGTGCAGCTTGTGAGGACTGCTTTTGTGACCATATGATGGACGGGCTTATGGAAGTGTAAAGAGTTCTTCTATCTTTACTGTATAAGTTCCGAGAATGAATAAAGTTTAAATCTTGTTATTATTTTGAATCTTGCTCTCTTTAAGACTTTTCTTGGTGGTTAATCGTGATTAAAATTTTTCTCTAAGTCTCATATTCGTGCATCTTGCGAGGAAGGTTATGTATTGGCTCTCCATTAGTATACAGGACACCATGATTGGGCACATTCAGGATGCCAAGTCCCCCAAGGAGGCGTGGGACACCTTGGTAAAACTTTATGAAACAAATACCAAGGCACGTAAGATACAGTTGAAGAATGAACTTCATACTGTGGAGAAAAAGAGCATGTCTGTGAATGACTATGCGTTGAAGATAAAGGGCATTGTGGAATCCCTTGCATCTATTGGTGTGTCAGTAGATGATGATGACAAGGTGGAAGTCTGTCTACGTGGTCTCGGGCCACAATACAAGGCGTTTAAGACGTCTATTCAGACTCGGGAAAACATTCCCAACTTTACAGATTTGGTGTCTATGCTGATTATCGAAGAGAAGAGCTTGGGTGAAGACCAACAGTCTTCACAAAGCAAAAACAGTTCAGAGCAACAAGCCTTCTACACGAGTTCAGGAAGAGGACGAGGTAGAGGAGGCCGTGGACGCGGTCAAGGAGGTGGCCGAACAGGTAATCAGAATTATGGCCAGCAGCAGCAGCAGCAACAACAGTCCCAGAATCAACAACAACAACAACAACACGCAGGTGGAAGAGGCAAATTCAGAGGCAGGGGGAGTCAAAGAGGCCATGGAAATTGGCGAAGGCAGTACAATGATGCACGTGAATGCTATTATTGTGGTAAGCCTGGACATGTGCAGGCAGAATGTTATAAAAAGCAGGCTGACATGCAAAATGGGAAAGTGCAGCAAAACAACTATGCATCCTCAAGCAGAAATAATGAGGATAATGAAAGGTTGTTTGTTATGCAGCATGTTGTGAATGCCATGTCTGAAAATGTTGATGCAGCACAAAAAGATAATGTATGGTATGTGGATTCAGGCGCTTCGAACCACATGACGAGTCATGGGGAGTGATTCAAGGAGATGAAGAACCCGGAAAGACCAGGTTTTGTGGAAACAGGGGATGACACTGCTCATCCAATTGCCCACGTTGGAGATGTGCCATTATCTATGCAGGATGGCAAAGTGAAGTACCTTGCAGATGTACTTCATGTACCGAACATAACAAAGAATCTGGTTTCAGTTGGCCAGATGATTGAGCAGGGGTTGCAGGTTCGGTTTAACCCTGATGGGTGTTATGTTGAAGATTTCAAAGACAAGTGCAAGTTGGTTGCAAAAGGCAACAGAGTGGGCAGAATGTTTACGTTGGATGTAGACATGCCTGAAATGAGTGCTGCAATGTTTGCAAATGGTTCAGGAATTGTTGCAGACACAGACATATGGCATAAAAGAATTGGACATGTAAATGTTCAGAGATTGAAGTCTATGCAGACAAAAGGAATCGTGACAGGGCTGCCAAAATTTAAGGTAGAAGGTATGCAGAAAATATGTGAAGCATGCCAATTTGGGAAGCAAACAAAGCATGTGTTTCCACGCAACAGATATGTGAGCAGAAATGCACTAGATGTTGTACATTCAGATGTATGGGGTCCTACGAAGACCGTGTCTATGGGAGGCTGCAGGTACTATGTCACTTTCATTGATGACCACACAAGAAAAGTGTGGGTATATTTCATGAAGGAGAAGAGTGAGGTGTTCACTCACTTTCAGAATTTCAGAGTTTTGGTTGAAAAGCAAACAGGGAAATATGTTAAGTGCCTAAGGTCAGATGGAGGGGGAGAATACTTCTCCAATGAGTTCTCTAAATTTTTGAAGAAGAATGGTATTCGGAGACAGTTCACATGCAGATACACTCCGCAGCAAAATGGAGTTGCTGAGCGGAAAAACAGGCACATTGCTGAGATTGCACGAGCATTGATGGAAGAGAAGAATATGCTGCATTGCTATTGGGCTGAGGCTGTTTCTACAGTAGTATACATCATGAACAGGACTCCAACTGCAGCCATACATGATGTAACTCCAGAGGAGAAGTTTACTGGCAGAAAACCAGATTTGTCTCATCTGAAAGTTTTTGGATGCATTGCATATGTGCATGTGCCAGATGAGCTGAGAACTAAGCTGGATCCAAAAGCTGAAAAATGTGTGTTTATTGGATATTCCCTTGAGCAAAAGGGATACAGGTGTTATAACCCTGCTACACGTGAGTTGAGGGTAAGCAGGGATGTTGTCTTTGATGAGATGATCAGTTGGTATGCTGCTGAAAAAGAAGCTATTGGGGCTGATGTGAGTGGAAGTGTGGTTGCACAAAATGCAAGTCAGCAATCACAGTCTTTGAGTGGACCAGGAGAGTCCTCATCTAGTGGGTCTATTGATAGACCATGGAGTGGCAGGCTGCGTCATAATACCAGCCCTGCAAATGTGATTAGTACATCACGTAAAGGAAAAGAGAAAGTGGTTGAGCCCCTTGGTATGCCTGACATTTCTGCAGGGCATTCTCATGTTGATGGAGAGTCTAGTGGCTCAGATATGAGCCTTGATGAGGAGCTTGGGATCCCAGCTATGAGAACACCTGGTGTAAAGAAGGCTATGGAAGCCATGAATGAGAAGCTACGAAGATCTGGGAGAGTGAGAAATCCTGTGCAGAGATTTACCTATGATGGTTATGTGGCACATCACTATGCATATATGGCAAAGGTTGTGCAGGTTGTTGAGCCCGCATGCATTAATGAGGCTGTTGGAAATGTGTGTTGGGAGAAAGCTATGGATGAGGAGATGGATGCACTATATGGAAATGAAACTTGGGACTTAGTGCAATTGCCTGAAGGCAAGAAAGCCATTGGATGCAAGTGGGTGTACAAAGTTAAACATAACAGTGATGGAAGCATAAACAGGTACAAGGCTAGATTGGTAGCCAAAGGATATGCGCAGACATATGGGATTGATTATGAGGAAACTTTCAGCCCAATTGCCAAGATGGCAACGGTGAGAGTTGTGATAGCAGTGGCTGCGTCAAAGCAATGGTCTTTACATCAGATGGATGTAAAGAATGCATTCTTGCATGGGGATTTGCAAGAAGAGGTGTATATGTTGCAGCCACCTGGTTATGAGGATGTGGGTCACCCCGAGCATGTTTGCAGGTTGAAGAAAGCCTTGTATGGCTTAAAGCAAGCACCAAGAGCATGGTCTGACAAGATTTCTGAATATCTTGTCACTATTGGCTTTCATGTAGCCAATGCAGATTTCTCATTGTATGTGAGACATGGTGATAGAGGGGTTGTGCTTGTTGTCATCTATGTAGATGACTTGATCATTACGGGGCACCATGATGCAGAGATCTTTGATGTAAAGATCTTGCTTAGACAGAAGTTCGAGATGAAGGATCTGGGGGAGCTCAGATATTTCTTGGGCATTGAGGTGATTAGGTCACCACATGGTATCGGATTACTGCAGAGACAGTATGGCTTGGACATGTTGTCCAAGTATGGTATGACAGGCTGTAAGCCTATTTCTGTGCCATTGGATCAGAATGGCAAGTTGAGTGCAGATTCAGGAGAGATCTTGGAGGATCCTACTATGTACAGGAGCATAGTAGGAAGTTTGATCTACATGACGATCACCAGACCAGATTTGAGCTATGCTGTTGGGTTGGTGAGTCAGTTTATGCAGGTTCCACGGAAACCGCATTTGGATGCTGTGAGACGCATACTGAGGTATGTGAAGTCTACTTTACATTGTGGACTATTCTATGAGACTGGGACAGAGATATGTGTACATGGGTACACAGATGCTGATTGGGCTGGTAGTATCTCAGACAGAAGATCTACCAGTGGATTCATGTTTTCTTTGGGGAGTGCTGCTGTGACTTGGAGCAGCAAGAAGCAGCCTACGGTTGCTCTGAGGTAGCTTGGTTGAGAAAGCTACTTGCAGATTTGGGTCTATCAGTGGATAGACAAGTTGTCATTTTCTGTGACAACATTAGCAGTATACAGTTGGCCAGGAACCCAGTCTTTCATGCTCGTACGAAGCACATAGAGGTCCACTACCACTTTGTCAGAGAGAAGGTCTTGGCAGGAGACCTTGACCTTGTTTATGTCAGCACAGAGGATCAAGTAGCTGACATCTTCACCAAAGCATTGGGTACAGAGAAGCTCCGTAGATTCAGGGCTGCGCTTGGTGTACATGAGATGGAGTTGAGCTCGAGGGGGAGTGTTGAGATATCGAGCTCGTCTAGTGAGGCGGTGGCCACTGATGACCCGCCTGGGGGATAGGCCCCGCACTTACACCACTGGCATGGTTGGTGAGATCTTGGGTGATATGCGGCCAGTGGGATGACAGGCTGTGTGACAGCCACTCTAGAGACTGGCATAGTTATAGCGCCAGCTCATTTAGTCGGGTTCACACTATAGAGAACCCGTGTATGTATTGGTTGAGTACCTTTCATATTAAGGTGTACTCTTATTCTTGTATATGGTGTGTTGAGTGTTGAGTAGAGAAAAGAAGATTTTCAGCCTCTCACCTTGTGTGTTCTCTATTAGGGTTTTGTGAGTGTGTGTGTGTGCTTGCAAGAGCTCAAGCTCTCTTCCCCCCTGCATCTTTTCAAGCCATTCCCTCATGCATTTGTTTCTTATTCTCAACCATATCATACCATCCTCTCTGCTAGGCTATAAAACAAATACACAGCCCATTTGCTTTGGTTCCCTCGAGTATTTGTAGCTCCTAAAAAACATTTAATCTCCTTCTTGAAGCTCCAAAGGTGGAGTCCTATGGGCTTCGACGTAATTCTTGATTCTCACTTAAGCTCGCTTTCATGTTTGCCTTACATTGTTGGAGAAGAGCATGCACTACCTCACTTCCTCTTTCTCATTTGGATTCACTCCTTCTTACTTGACAACTATCATAGGTGCGCACTATTCACTTTCTAACCATACACGATACCTCAGAAAGGTGGCGTGCCAATACTCTCATGATGATGAGAGCAGTCCTATTAATAGTAGGAAAACTTGAGTAAAGCTGAGCGTTCATCCCACACACTTTGAGCATCATGGAAATGCTATCTCAAACACTTCTGACATAAAATGACTACCATAAAGCTCTAATACATTGCAATGTAAGAAAGGGATCAATGGCTTTAAGTAGAGCTCTGATACCAACAATGCAAGAAAGGGATCTAGTGAGAGATCAAGAAAATGCACTCATTATACATGGAGTATACTTATCATAGAGAGTACTAGTAGTCCACCCAAACATGGAAAGTCTGCCATGGCACCGTAAGTAAGACTTCAACTTACAAATACCCTTTCTTCCAAGGGAAAAGGACAACATCATGTAATCATTTGTACAACAATTTGATGGTGGAACCACATTCTTTGATTACCAAGTCTTTCCTTTTTTTATGCTCTTAAAATCCCACTGCTGCCTTGCAGCCATAGTGTCATATACTCAAACTATCTAGAGATGAAATGTTTCACCCCTGTCAACCTATTCAGAGACACACATGCCCTATCCCAACGTTTCTTTGTGTGTGGAAGACCCATAGTGAAATCCATAGAAATACGAATCCAATTTCCTTCGAGAGTAGGCAAGTTGAAGTAGCCCATCGAACTTATATGTATTGGGTTCTTATTAAGTTGAGAAGGTGTACATCTTGTGAGAAAAGCATGGAAGTCCTTCCACATCCCTTTCTAATAGAAGCCCTTTTCCTTATCCTATCAACGGTCCTGAATACTCTTGATTGCCACACCGTTGGTGAAGGCAACGGTCTTGAATATTCCTGACTGCCCCACACCATTGGTGAAGAATGTATTTGTTCGATCGGCCTTTGCTTGTAACTTTTGATGTAGGCACCATGTAAACTCTATCTTTGTAGTAAAAATGAGACCATTTCATAGCTAGAAAGAAGGCAACTCTTTATGAGAACCATATCATAATCTCAGCCAGGCCGCCACATTATCCTATTGTTGATTATACATGCGATCTCAAAATCATAATTTTGCAAGGTTGCCGACCACCTTCTTCGCTTAGGAGACGGATTTGGTCACACAGGAGAGAATTACTTCAATGCACGGTACGGTGATCACTTCTCACATAAGAGTCACTCATATCCTAAAGGTAATGATGCCACTTCTTGATGGCATGCAAAATAGCCATCATCTCTTGATCATACAAATCTCCTTTTGTTGGTAGAATCTTCAGAATTTAAAGCATATGATGAAACTCATAGTTCAGCCATGTCCATTAGCTTTGATTCTTAATCTCCTTCTTGGAGTTCCGAATTCTCCTATGGGCATCGGCATAATGCTTCATTGAGATTAGTTTCATGTTTGCCTTCTAACCATACGCGATGCCTCAAAAGGTGGCATTCACCATCTAAGCATACACAGTGCCTCAAAAGGTGTCGCGGTGGCATGCATTCACCTTTTCTAACTATACACAATGCCTTAGAAAGCGGCATGCCAATACTCTCACGAGATGAGGTACTATTGTAGGAAAAATGGGCTAAAGCCAACCATTCGTCCCACACACTTTTTAAGTGTAAACTTATTCGTCGTGATCTCTATTTGACCTTAAATCTCGGGAGGGTAGTTATGCTTGGCAGTCGCTTGGTTTGCATGATATCAAATAAAGTAATCTAAAATTAACTCATGAATTTATCTAAAATGAACTCATGAATTTGACATCCTGGTCACTCTCAATACGTTGTAGTACACCATGTAACCTGAATACATGGACCACCAATTGTCTTGCAACCACGGATGTCGTATACTTGACCTTTGTAGAGATGAAATGTGCCACCACAAGCCACATATAAGCTATCTCAACCTCTCATTGTGTGTGGAAGACCCATAGTGAGATCCATAGAAATATGGATCCACTTCCCCATCGAAAATTGATAGGCAAGTTGAAGAAACCCACCGGGCTTACCTTATGAGGTTGAAAAGGGATACATCTTGTGCGACAAGAGCATGTAAGTCCTTCCACATCCCTTTCCTCTAGAAGCTCTTTCTTATCTTATCAAAGGACTTGAATATTCCCAATTGCCCCACCATTGATGAAGAATGCATTTTTTATGTAGGTACCACATGTAGACTCTATCTCTGTAGTAAAAAATGAGACCATTATGGGAACCATGTTGTAATTTTCGACATAGGCACCATGTAGACTCTATCTTTGCAGTAAAAATGAGACCATTACGTAGCCAAAAAACGAGGCAACTCTTTATGAGAACCAGGTTGTAATTTTAGCACCATTTCTGACGCCCCCTTATTTAAGAGATCTTCCTTTTGAAATTCCATGACCCAATGTTTGTATACTTTAGGTATAACTGATAGAGTATCAGCCACTACATGAGGGTGGCCACGGAGCGAGCCCATTGCAGTGAGCCAATTTGCAAATTATTTTCAAATCAATACGAGATGCGAGCAGTTTCTTGTCATGTATCCATTGAAAGTGAGCAAGAATGACACATGACATACCAAAAAAAAAAGCAGGCTTACTACATGACATGCCATACCATTTTCAAGACATACCACCTTCAAGACAATGTATTCAAGACACAAAATAAAAGCAGGCTTACTACATCCACCAAAAATGCTACATCCAAATTGTCTTTAAATAAAAGTTCAAATATCACGCTACATCCACCAAAAATGCTAATATATAAAATGTCTTCTGTATCCACCAAAAATGCTACATCGAAACTGTCTTTAAATGTCTTTAAAAAAAAGTTCAAATATCACGCTACATCCACCAAAAATGCTAATATCCAAAATGTCTTCTGTCTTCACAAAAAATGCTAAGATCCAAAATGTCTTTAGTCTTCTTCAAACTGCAAAAAAGTAAGAAATTAATGAACATTGCATTTATAGAGGATTATGGGGTATTAACAGTGCCTTGTCTTATTAATTTGGGAATTACCTTTGTAGAATATGGCTCCAATAGCTTATTATATATGCGATGGTCCTTTTCAAAGATAATAACATTACGTTCCATGACCGCTGCAATAAGTCCAAGAGTTCCAGTCCCAGCAAACAAGTCAACAATAGTATCCCCTGTCTTTGAAAAGAGAGATACTATGTACTTGCATAGCCTCTGCCCTCTTTGGCAACCACCTCTCCAAGGATTTCCCTTTCGTTTTACCATATCCTCTTCAGGAACACTACATAAACACAGAGATGAGAGACCCAAAAACCTAAACCCTAAATACATAGACATTGTTTTTAATCACAGATCCAGAGTCGATCCCTTACATATCTTGAATGAGGTCTTGTTCCAGATCTAATTCACTCCCAAGATTTTGCTCTTCCACCTTATCTCCATACATCCGTAAATACTGCCTTGGTGTACTTGAGCATACAAAAACAGATAGAATAAGACATGCAACCTGTAATGAAATCCATTCAAATAGTAGTGAATTCCTTAGGCTATAAGTTGAAATAGACATAGACATAAGAATTTTTGTAGAAGAGAAGTGTGCAGCTACCTTTGTTACAAGTTGTCCCATCTTCTTTCCCACTGGTGGAGTGCATTTGACCACTTGTCGATGAAAGACCACAAATCCTCTAGATGTTGCCTCATGCTCTATCTTCACTCCTTCTTCCATTGTATAAAGGCATGTTATGAAGCCATGATCATTAAGACAAAAGTCTACAAATTGAAAAGTTGCCTCATATAGACTTTCGCTAACCACATTCCAAGGTGGCACTCTGTGTCCCAAACAACCCTCAACAACGAGGTTTGAGGGGAAGTCTACAAACACCATCTCCACACAATAGTCAGTCCTTTTCCCATGGACTTTTCCTTTATTACAAAGCACATTCATGGCTTCCAAAACATGTTTGAATAGAGGGGATGGCCCTTCTATGTTCTTACAGTCCCTTGCAAGGTCCTCGATGGAGGTATTGAATGCATATACCATGCCTGCGAATTCCCACAATGCAAGAAGAAACACAGAAGAAGATTGATTGGTAAGAGAAAAATATTTATCACCCCAATAAACATACACTACTGTTAACGGCATGATATCACCTTTCAAAGGTGCTGGTTGGATCATAGACGAGGCTACATGTACATTGCCCGAAGTACTTGTTGTTTGATGTACTTCTCTTTGTCTCCTATTTGCATCCAATGCTTGACTCACTATATCCCTCCCTAGGTTAACTGGTAGAGGGTGCATTCTAGATGTAGAGGCTATAGATGTGGCATGAGAGCTCGTAGAGCAGCCACGTACTGCAGTCAATGGTATACTCTGCACAAAGACAACTTATGGTTATAAATTACCTCATCAAAAAACTTTATCATCGTGCAAAAATCAGAGACAACTTATGGTTACCTCATCAGAACCCTCCACTATGGTCATCTTAGCCAATATAGCTAAGTGTTGATCATGTAATTGAATTTCTTCATCTGGCACAACAAACCTCTCCATGTCTAGCCACCAGGGGCATCTTGTCTTTTCAACACTTGATAGAGGCTAACCATGCATTTCAAAAATAGATAACATACGTTTTATCATCATACATACATTTTATCATCATGACCATGATTACAGAAAACACTTACTCTCCCAAGGTGCAGATCCGCATATATATATCGTGGAGTATCCTCGCAAATCCATAACAACACAAGAGGTGGTATGGCCTGTACTACACCACTATCCACCTCTTTCAGCAGCCATCTAAATTCCAAATGGAAAGGAAAACTAAAGTCAATAGGCTATATAAGAAGCATAAGGAGAAGAAATAAAATTGACCAAGTTTTTTTTTAACCTATAAACAACTCGATGTGTTGCAGAGCGTAGCCCTTTTTGTGTGTCCATATCATTGCTAAATTTTATATCCCCCCTGATGAACTCTGAAAGCTTTTTTGAAATACTTTCGTCGATGAAAGACGACATAGTTTATAAAGGAATTAATGGAAGGTAAGGAGATTCTATCACAATTTTCAATCTCCTCCAGAAGCTTGGAGCCATAAGAACTTATTTGTAGCCAGAACACAAATGAATGTAGCCACTCTCTAGCTTTTGCTTTGTCTTTAGGCAAGTACTCTATCTCTCGAATGCTAGCTTGTGAATTATCCAACATTCGAACTAAGAATTCCTTATCTTCATCCCTAACTTGTGCAGCCCCAATCATGTTCAGTTTCTCTTCTGTCGCAATATGGGTCCCTGCTGCATGCCAAGGAAGTGACAAAACAGCACGCCAAAAGTATTCTCCATTGGCAGGGTCTGCTATGCGGGCAAACTTTCCCACCCTATTCTTATACAGAATTTCTACCTCTCTTATCACCTTAGCCCTTCCGTCTACATCCATGCCCTTAGCCTTGACCTCGATTTTCATCTCCATATCGTCCTACAGAGTCCATTTAATTACAAAATTACTCTTGCATACATTAAACATATTTCACATAATTAAGTAGATCTTGCACACCTTTAATATCTTGCATACCTTAAACACAAGCCATGCCAATATATTTATTGGAACAGAAAACCAGCTTTTTTTGCCACGAGTGGGGCACTTTTTCATTTCATTCTCCATCCAAGCCTTGTCCTCATCATCGAGCTCTGCAAGGAGGGTAGTCTTATCGGACTCACCAATTCTCCTTATTTGGAAGAGCCTATCCCCAAAAGTTGTTGGTACAAAGGCATAGTCATGCATCCTAGTACAACCAATGCAGAGAGTTGAAGCAACATCATGCAATCAATGCCAAGAGCAAAAAAGAGAAAAATAATAAAACATATACTAATTCAATCTGGAAAGAGAAAACATCAGCTCTCCAACGTCAGCCTTCTCGAATTGTAGAAAGTCACAGGCCACCAAACAATGCTTAGAGATGTCATTTGGAAATTCTGAGTAAAAGGAAAGAAGATGATAAAATTATATTAGATGCATACATAAAATTGTATAAATAGATAAAAACATTTCAAATCACCCTCACCTTGAGCAATCAAATCCATCCAAGATTTATAGCGGTTGTTTCCATCCAGTACATGTATCATTTTACCCTGGATGAACGGTCCCCATTCTGGCATATTTCTGAGAGACTCTTCAAAAGTTCCATTCACATCCCTCCATGTTGAACTCCATGACAATGTTGTTTCTTCAGTCAGAGGAGTCTCCTCTCCATCCAAATCAAACATGGACACCGTGAACGCCCCCTTGCTTTCAAGATACCCACCAAGGTTCTTGAATGCTCGACCAAGGTTCTTATCAGTACTGGGGCATAGTCTCCTTATGGCCTCTATTGGAAGAAGCCTACACAAGGGGATCTTGGGGGGGGGTGCTGAATCTAACTCTAATTCGATCGATGAATGCAGTTGGAGTAGAGGTTTTAAGGATCTTTCCGAAAATTTCTGCTTTGATGCTCTCTGTTTTTCTTGTCTCAGTTGTCAATGTGTCTCCACCTTCTTCTTCTTCATTATCATCCTCTCTATCATTCCCATCTTCTTGTCTATCATCACCCTCTCTCTCATCCTCCTGTCTATCATCCTCTCTATCATCATGCTCTCTCTCATCCTCCTCTCTATCATCCTCTCTATCATCCTCTCTGTCATCATCCTCTCTCTCATCCTCCTGTCTATCTTCCTCTCTATCATCATCCTCTCTCTCATCCTCTTGTCTCTCATCCTCTCTATCATTTTGTCTCTCATCCTCTTCTTGTCTGTCATCCCTGTCTCTCTCATTCTCATGTCTATCATTCTCCATCAACACTTGGCCTTGACTCTGAACTTCCTCATCAAACAATCCTCGAGACACCCTCTCGATTGTTCTTGCCTATAATTTTTTGGAGCGTTTAGAAGGAGGTAGTAAGGAATCCATACCAGCAAAACAACAATCTTTTTGAGAACAAGAAGATCTAGTCACATAACGTTGGGAGTTGGTGTCCATTTTCAAAGATATAACTCTTCCCACAAAAAGTAAAGTAAACTACACGAATTATTCTAGGTAGTATAATCATGGGTTGGCATGGGTTGGCACAAAGTATACGGATTATTTAAGGTTGTATAATCATGGGTTGGTAGGGTTGGCACAAAATATACGGATTATTCAAGGTTGAAAATAATCTCGGGTTGGCACAAAGTATACGGATTATTCAAGGCTGTAAATTCCTAATCATTAATAACAAAGTGCTCGAAAAAACCTTTTCCCAAAAAGGATTTCATTCCTCTGCAACGGCTGGAAGGAAAGGTACACTCGTGCAACTATCTTCTACAACCATTTTCTACGACTATCCTCTGCAGCTATCGTCTTCTACAACTATCTTCTACTCTATTCTCTGCAGCTGTCGTCTACAACTATCCTCTTCTACAATTATCACCTGCAAATATCCTCTGCGTGTTTGCAAGCATGTAAGTCCCCCTCTCTCTATCTCTCTGTGCTTGCAATAATGTACTGCTATTGATTACAATCTGGATTTTTTTATTTAATGGCCAATGTAAAAACTCCTTCTCTACAATGACTATGATGGCATAGTCATGGCTCTGCAGATGAAGTCTCGAGATAGCTCTGTAGTGGCCATGTTTAGCTCTACAGTGGCCATATTGAGGATCAAAACATGTCTATGTAGGGCCTCCAGGATCAAGTGTGCTGAGCGCACTTGATCCTGGAAGCTCTACAATGACAAGGATGGCATAGTCATGGCTCTGCACATGCAAGTCTCGAGATAGCTTTGCAGTGGCCATGTTTAGCTCTCTGCTTGTAATAATGTACTGCTATTGATTACAATCTGGATTTTAATGGCCAATGTAAAAACTCATTCTCTACAATGACTATGATGGCATAGTCATGGCTCTGCAGATGAAGTCTCGAGATAGCTCTGTAGTGGCCATGTTTAGCTCTACAGAGGCCATATTGAGGATCAAAACATGTCTATGTAGGGCCTCCAGGATCAAGTGCGCTGAGTGCACTTGATCCTGGAAGCTCTACAATGACTATGATGGCATAGTCATGGCTCTGCACATGCAAGTCTCGAGATAGCTTTGCAGTGGCCATGTTTAGCTCTACAGTGGCCATATTGAGGTGTAAATTTTCTGCTGGATCAAGACATGTTTATGTAGGTCCATGTTGACATGTTTATGTAGGTCCATGTTTATGTAGGTCTGTCTATGTAAGGCCTCTAGGATCAAGTGCGCTGAGCGTACTTGATCCTGGAAGCTCTACAATGGCTCTGCAGATGAAGCCTCCAGATAGCTTTGCAGTGGCCATGTTTAGCTCTACAGTAAGTAGCCATGTTGAGGTGTCTATGTAAGGTGTAAATTTTTTTACTGGATCAAGACATGTCTATGTAGGGCCTCCAAGATCAAGTGCGCTGAGCGCACTTGATCCAGGAAGCTCTACAATAACCATGTTAGCTCTGCAGATAAAGCATAAGCCAATGTTTAGCTCTACAGTGGCCATGTTGAGGTCTAAATTTTTTGATGAGCATGTTGAGCACTTATTTTTAATAAAAACATAGACATCTTTTGCTAATGTGGATGCCTCCATGGATAGACAAGACATGCCTGTGTAGGGCCTCCAGGATCAAGTGCGCTGAGCGCACTTGATCCAGGAAGCTCTACAATAACCATGTTAGCTCTGTAGATAAAGAATAAGCCAATGTTTAGCTCTACAGTGGCCATGTTGAGGTCTAAATTTTTTGATGGGCATGTTGAGCCCTTATTTTTAATAAAAACATAGACATCTTTTGCTAATGTGGATGCCTCCATGGATAGACAAGACATGCCTGTGTAGGGCCTCCAGGATCAAGTGCGCTGAGTGCACTTGATCCAGGAAGCTCTACAATAACCATGTTAGCTCTACAGATAAAGCATAAGCCAATGTTTAGCTCTACAGTGGCCATGTTGAGGTCTAAATTTTTTGATGGGCATGTTGAGCCCTTATTTTTAATAAAAACATAGACATCTTTTGCTAATGTGGATGCCTCCATGGATAGACAAGACATGCCTGTGTAGGGGCCTCCTAGATCAAGTGCGCTCAGCGCACTTGATCCTTAAAGCTCTACAATGACCATCTTGTGCCAGTACGTGGCCATCTTTAGCTATACAATGAAGAGGAGGAGCCAGTAGACATTCATGGTCTTGGCCCCACACACAAAATACAAATGCAAGGAAAAAACGCACATTTAAAAAACGTAAAAGAACATACTCTCTTTCGGGCAGGTGATGCCCTTTGTCGTGAGGGTGAGAGTTGCAACATGAGCGCAGCAGACATCTTCATCTTCAACGTTGTTGTACTTCAGCGATATATTTAGGGAGTACAACGTTACTGTGCAGATATATTTAGGGAGTACAATGTGGATGCCCTTTTATAGAGGTATTCCAGTCGTGGTCTTCCAATAGATTACAGTCGTGTGCATAAAAAGTCGTGTAAATATTTCTAAAAGGACTTCTTCTAAAAGTCTAAAAAGTCTAAACCACCCACTGCAGTACACATTTGACCACTAAAAAGTCGTGTGAATATATATTATTGTGCTTACTTGAACATTAAACCACTAAAAATTAAACCACTGTAGTACAAGGAAAAATGTGCAAATTATACTTCAAAATCGTACTGGGAAAATTACAAAACAAAATCCTTCTGGGAAAATTGCAGTACAAAATTACAAAAACAAAATCCTACTGGGGAAAATTACAAAACAAAAACATACTGGGCAAATTTAGTTGGAGTCCTACTGGGAAAATTACAGGGCAAAATCGGCAAAATCCTACTAGAAAAATTGCAGGACAAAATCCTAAATTTATGTGGGGAAATTTATGCATCCCCATCTTCCTCACTGTCATCCCTATCTTCCTTATTGTCATCTTTCTCACCGTGGGAGTCAGGGATGTTCTCTGCATCTGCATCATAGCCTGTGCCTGTGTCTGCCTCGGGCATTTCAATGGGCATTTCTTTATGTTCTGCTTCCTCTTCCTGCTCGGGCATTTCTTCAGGCATTTCTTCATCTTCCTCCTCTTCCTCCTCTTCCTCCTCTTGTATTTCCTCTTCCTCTTCTTCTTCCTCGAAAGGAAAATTGTACCAGTCCACCCGAGAATATTCTGTGGTGGAATCGCTATCTGCGATTCCATCATGGCAGCTCTCATACCATTCAGCGGGTGGGGTATCTGGCTCCTCTGGAGCCATTTCACTATTTTCACTAATTTCACTATTTTCTTCTTCAGAGGTATCACCCTCTGAAAATGTTGAGAAAACTAGAGATAGTAATATATAAATAGAAAGACAGAGTAGCTCCATTGTATCTTAAGAGGAGGGTGGTCTGAGAGCAGCTTGAGGGTGAACTAATAAGAAGCAATGGCAACCTAATAAGAAGCAATGGCAAAACAGTGCATGAGAAATAACATATAAAGAGAAGAAGGAGTTTTACCACGAGTTGATTGATTGCAACATCTATATTTTTTTTTGTGATGGGTTGATAGTCTAGAAATAGTCTGTTTTAGTAGTCTTTCAAATTAGTGAGTAAATATACTAAAAAATAGCTTTTCCAGCTTGTCCTTTCATTAGACTTTCATTCCAAAGGAAGCCTATGCCTTTTTCTCACGTAGTCGTTTTATTAGCTTTAGTGTAATGTATATAGTATTACTTTGTTTTGAATATTAATGGATATGTGTGCTCACATTATACTTTCTTTTGGAATGTATTCCTGAAATGTAGGGATTCTGAGTCAGATGTTCAGATTTTTCTACACAAAGTTGGAGGCCCTCTTTTTAGACTGTCATTTTCACATGGGAAATGTTTATTATCAGCCGAATTAATGAAAGAAAAACTAGGTGCAGAACATGAAATTTTTATTGAAGGTCTATTGCAAACTGATGATGGTTTTGAGAGCATAGGGACAATTCCCTTGTACCATGGGATTGGTGAACATGAGTATTATATCTTAGATAATACCCTGTCATCATTTTATGTTGCAAAAGTAGCCATTACATCAACACCACTCCCTACCCCTGGGGATATTCCTTCTGGATCTGGCAGCAAGACCTCACCTATGTGAGTGACATTTCAACTTTTGAAACATGGTAAAATATAGTGAGGTTATCTTTCTTGTTTCAATTGTTGACTTTGGATTGTTGATTTTTTTCCTAGTGACTTGGATGAAGAGGACATGGAAAAGGTGGTGCATGCAGATAATTTAATTGACATTGAGGAAGGTGATCCTGCATTTGACACTGCAGTATCTGCCTTCCAAAATGTTCGTACTTTGCCGCCCAATGACATATTCCATAATATTATAAATGAATGCACATTCAAAGGAAAAGTCAAGGAGCTCCCTAAGAAGTATGAAGAAAATTGCATTTATGAGCTTTTAGATGGGAAGGGCATGGAGGGTATGGAGCACAAATATGAAGGAAATGCATGGACAAAACCCCAGACACAAACAAGAACTAATAAATCTTTTATTTTGAGAAAGAGTTTTTGTGGGGGTACCTTCCAGTGTATGAATGAAAGATGCACTTATCGATTTCGAAACAAATCACCGAATAGGCTCCATTGGAATGGCCAATTATTGAAATCCCCAAATGAAGGATGTTTGGCTTTGGGAAGTTATGGAAACTTAGAGTGTTTCTTTTGTAAGCATGTTCCAATGTGCATAAAAACCTAAAGATCACTCCCATAGTAGATTGTTCCTTCACTATGGGAAACATACACACACAATTGCTAGAGGCATGTGTCGAGCATCTATGCGAAACATTAAAGCCTTAGTAGCTCGTGTTGTTCAGATGGACCATAATGCGGGTCCACGAAAGGTACAAATGATTGTTGCCAGGGAGTTGGTTTTGAAGGCTTTCACTGACGATGATAAAGTGATTGGAGAGTTTATGTTAGAGAGGGAACTCCAGGAGATGTCTCAAGAGCTAATATCTTTAATAAATCTCAAAAAGTAAGTTCTTCTCTATTGAATATATATATATATATATATATATATATATATATATATATATATATATATATATATATATATATATATATATATATATATGTAATTTCTTAACCAACTTGGTAAATGTAGGGTGAAGCAGATGGTAATGCAAAGTCGAAAGACAAGTCGAGCACTAGGTGATGGATTTGAGGCTATCCTAGAGTTAAAAAGAAAATGCCACTTTCAGTTCTTCCACGGATCAAGGTTTCCCTTGCAAGCAACCAAAAGTGATGAGAGGTGCTATCTTTTCAAGATGTCCACAACTGGCCCTGGCTGTGGCGTTGATATTGTCAATAGAATGGATGCTGTGGGGGATCGAGACCTTTGACATTCATGGGTTTGTTTTGATCATGTACACCGAGTGGAGAATGATTGGCACACAATGGGTGCACATGTGTATGATCACACGTATGTTTTAATTTTTATTCTCTTTTCAAAATGAAATGACTGTTCGACTGAGTTGTTACAATACAATAATCTTCCAAATACTCTTCTTGCAGGATTGGAGAGCTACTCACAATTGCAACTTGTGAGTTTAGAGAGGAGGATGAGACAGCATAGATAATGTTTTGGGAAAATTTGAATGCAGTTATGATCGACCATACTGGGAAATCAGCAAACTTTTTTGGCTTCATGGCCGACGAAGCAGGTGCAAATTGGAATGCTATTAGGTCAGTATATAACAATGGAGATGAGATGGTAGGAAAGGAGAGATCTTGCCTTTTTCATTGGAAGGACAATCTTCGAGTGCATACACAAAAGTATATATATGCTCAACATATGGAAAAACACAATGAAATGTGTGAGAGGTGGAGGACTGCACCAACCAAAGAGGATGCTTTAGTGCAATTCCGTAAGATATGTGCATGGTGGGCAACAGGAAAGGCAGCAGACAGAAACATTCCCAAGCTAGATAGTTGGCTTAGTTGGTGGCACTATAGAGCAAGTCGTTGGGGTCATTTTATTATTAAGGTATGTTATGTATGTTTTTTTTTCTATGAACTTAATTCAATAGCAGTAATTAAAAAACCTACTGGTTTGGGTTTATCTTTGTGCAATGGGTTTTCAATGAACAGGATGGTGAGCCTATTGTAAATGCTCTGGTACCACGGACGAACCTCTCTGAAGCCAAGCATGCTAGTTGGCTAGCAGGAGAAGGATACAAACATAAAATTAGTTTGTACGATGCATGTGTTTCAGATCTCATCAATGCTTACTTCCAGTGTGCTCGTCAAATGGCTTTTATGGAAGGAAAATATATAGGTGGAGGGCCTGACCTAGAGATATTAATTAATAGAGCTCTTTCCAGACAAACTTCAAGCCCTTCTCCAGCTGCTACTTCAAGGGCAATTGATGATGCAGTGATGGGCACTCCAATGTTTACAAACAGGATAAATTTCAAGGGTGAGAAAAAGACTATTCGAGCTAAACGTCCACTTCATGAGGTCCATGAGGGGAATGTAGGGAGCTCTAGCCACCGACCAGAGTTTGTTTATGTGACAGTGGATAAGCATGAAAAAGGGCAAGCATCAATAAATCCAGAAGAAGGTGACGTAGCACTTCAATCATTAGAGCAAGATATTCATCAGACAAAGTGGGCATTGCGCAGGATTCCGATCTTCAATAGAGTAGAATGTAACCATTGGGTAGGAGGAAAAAAATGTAGCAGAAAGCTACGAGGCGGAGAAGTGGCACCATGCTTTTGGAGTGATTGTCAATTATCTTCTTGGAGGAAAGAAAAGTACTGCTATTTCTGTAATAATGATGTTCGACACACCTGGAAGCCTACAAAGACAATCTTACATCCACCTGCAAGTGTTCCTAATGTTTGGCCAATAGCAACAGGTACACACTTGAAAGTCAGGGAAGCTCATGATTTAGTAAAAGCTAGATTTGAGATTGGTGTACAGATTCCAAATAGTTTGCTTCAAGAGAGTGAACAAAACAAGCAAAAAATTCTTGAGGAAGATAAGCAAAAATACCCCTATCGAAAAGGTATATCGAAAGCTGCATATGCACAGATCAGTGCTGCGTTAGATATGAATGTAGAAATTATGGGAGGACATGTTCAAATGGAAGGGCAGAAGGAAATATTTAAAGTGAGGGAAATCCAGAACAAAGAAGCCCTACCCATTGAAGTAACCATTCAGAACCACCCAATATGTTCGTGTGCAGAATTCAATGATAGGTTGGTCAAAAGAAAACCATATCTTGCCTGCAAACATATCTACTTTGTTTTCCTGATGATTCTTGGACAGGATGTGAACAATAATATGCATATCCATCAGCCAAAGATTCCTAATTATATTTTGAAAGAGATGCTCACAAGATCTCAGAGGAGCCACCCACAACAATTATAGGATATACTTATAATGTTTTGAGAATATTTTGAGAATATCAATTAAACTTTTTGTACTCTGTGCGCTATATAAATAACACACTTATATTGATTGATTTAATTAAGTTCAGTGTTATGTCAATGTTTTCAATCATTTAATAATTAAGTTCAGTGTTATGTCAATGTTTTCAGTCATTTAATAATTAAGTTCAGTGTTATGTCAATGTTTTAGAGAGCAGCACAAGCACAAATCTGCTCGCTTGAAGGGGATAATCTATTTTTGTATTCTGTGTGATTTTTGCTCTTATTTTTGTATTCTGTGTGATTTTCGCTCTCGGCTCACTGCTCTCGGCTCGCTTTATTGACGCACTCCCACTACATTATCCTTGCCCTTTATATAGCTCATCTCAAAATCATAATTTTGCGAGGTTTCTTCTTTGCGTAAGGTATAACTGATAGAGTATCAGCCACTACATTATCCTTGCCCTTTATTTAGCTCATCTCAAAATCATAATTTTGCGAGATAGATTCGGTTGGGAGAGGAATTACTTCAACACACAATGATCACTTCTCATATAAAAATGACTACCATAAAGGTAATGATGCCACTTCTTGACGGCACGAAAGATAGCACTCATGTCTTGATCATACACATGCATATACATCTCTTTTTGTTGGTAGATTCTTTGGAATTTAAAACATATCATGAAACTCATCCAATAGTTCAGCCATTCCCTCATGCATTTGTTTCTTATTCTCAACCATATCATACCATCCTCTCTGCTAGGCTATAAAACAAATACACAGCCCATTTGCTTTGGTTCCCTCGAGTATTTGTAGCTCCTAAAAAACATTTAATCTCCTTCTTGAAGCTCCAAAGGTGGAGTCCTATGGGCTTCGACGTAATTCTTGATTCTCACTTGAGCTCGCTTTCATGTTTGCCTTACATTGTTGGAGAAGAGCATGCACTACCTCACTTCCTCTTTCTCATTTGGATTCACCCCTTCTTACTTGACAACTATCATAGGTGCGCACTATTCACTTTCTAACCATACACGATGCCTCAGAAAGGTGGCGTGCCAATACTCTCATGATGATGAGAGCAGTACTATTACTAGTAGGAAAACTTGAGTAAAGCTGAGCGTTCATCCCACACACTTTGAGCATCATGGAAATGCTATCTCAAACACTTCTGACATAAAATGACTACCATAAAGCTCTAATACATTGCAATGTAAGAAAGGGATCAATGGCTTTAAGTAGAGCTCTGATACCAACAATGCAAGAAAGGGATCTAGTGAGAGATCAAGAAAATGCACTCATTATACATGGAGTATACTTATCATAGAGAGTACTAGTAGTCCACCCAAACATGGAAAGTCTGCCATGGCACCGTAACTAAGACTTCAACTTACAAATACCCTTTCTTCCAAGGGAAAAGGACAACATCATGTAATCATTTGTACAACAATTTGATGGTGGAACCACATTCTTTGATTACCAAGTCTTTCCTTTTTTTATGCTCTTAAAATCCCACTGCTGCCTTGCAGCCATAGTGTCATATACTCGAACTATCTAGAGATGAAATGTTCCACCCCTGTCAACCTATTCAAAGACACACATGCCCTATCCCAACGTTTCTTTGTGTGTGGAAGACCCATAGTGAAATCCATAGAAATACGAATCCAATTCCCTTCGAGAGTAGGCAAGTTGAAGTAGCCCATCGAACTTATATGTATTGGGTTCTTATTAAGTTGAGAAGGCGTACATCTTGTGAGAAAAGCATGGAAGTCCTTCCACATCCCTTTCTAATAGAAGCCCTTTTCCTTATCCTATCAACGGTCCTGAATACTCTTGATTGCCACATCGTTGGTGAAGGCAACGGTCTTGAATATTCCTGACTGCCCCACACCATTGGTGAAGAATGTATTTGTTCGATCGGCCTTTGCTTGTAACTTTTGATGTAGGCACCATGTAAACTCTATCTTTGCAGTAAAAATGAGACCATTTCATAGCTAGAAAGAAGGCAACTCTTTATGAGAACCATATCATAATCTCAGCCAGGCCGCCACATTATCCTATTGTTGATTATACATGCGATCTCAAAATCATAATTTTGCAAGGTTGCCGACCACCTTCTTCGCTTAGGAGACGGATTCGGTCACACAGGAGAGAATTACTTCAATGCATGGTACGGTGATCACTTCTCACATAAGAGTCACTCATATCCTAAAGGTAATGATGCCACTTCTTGATGGCATGCAAAATAGCCATCATCTCTTGATCATACAAATCTCCTTTTGTTGGTAGAATCTTCAGAATTTAAAGCATATGATGAAACTCATAGTTCAGCCATGTCCATTAGCTTTGATTCTTAATCTCCTTCTTGGAGTTCCGAATTCTCCTATGGGCATCGGCATAATGCTTCATTGAGATTAGTTTCATGTTTGCCTTCTAACCATACGCGACGCCTCAAAAGGTGGCATTCACCATCTAAGCATACACAGTGCCTCAAAAGGTGTCGCGGTGGCATGCATTCACCTTTTCTAACTATACACAATGCCTTAGAAAGCGGCATGCCAATACTCTCACGAGATGAGGTACTATTGTAGGAAAAATGGGCTAAAGCCGACCATTCGTCCCACACACTTTTTAAGTGTAAACTTATTCGTCGTGATCTCTATTTGACCTTAAATCTCGGGAGGGTAGTTATGCTTGGCAGTCGCTTGGTTTGCATGATATCAAATAAAGTAATCTAAAATTAACTCATGAATTTATCTAAAATGAACTCATGAATTTGACATCCTGGTCACTCTCAATACGTTGTAGTACACCATGTAACCTGAATACCAATTGTGTTGCAACCACGGATGTCGTATACTTGACCTTTGTAGAGATGAAATGTGCCACCACAAGCCACATATAAGCTATCTCAACCTCTCATTGTGTGTGGAAGACCCATAGTGAGATCCATAGAAATATGGATCCACTTCCCCATCGAAAATTGATAGGCAAGTTGAAGAAACCCACCGGGCTTACCTTATGAGGTTGAAAAGGGATACATCTTGTGCGACAAGAGCATGTAAGTCCTTCCACATCCCTTTCCTCTAGAAGCTCTTTCTTATCTTATCAAAGGACTTGAATATTCCCAATTGCCCCACCATTGATGAAGAATGCATTTTTATGTAGGTACCACATGTAGACTCTATCTCTGTAGTAAAAAATGAGACCATTATGGGAACCATGTTGTAATTTTTGACATAGGCACCATGTAGACTCTATCTTTGCAGTAAAAATGAGACCATTACGTAGCCAAAAAATGAGGCAACTCTTTATGAGAACCAGGTTGTGATTTTAGCACCATTTCTGACGCCCCCTTATTTAAGAGATCTTCCTTTTGAAATTCCATGACCCAATGTTTGTATACTTTAGGTATAACTGATAGAGTATCAGCCACTACATTATCCTTGCCCTTTATATAGCTCATCTCAAAATCATAATTTTGCGAGGTTTCTTCTTTGCGTAAGGTATAACTGATAGAGTATCAGCCACTACATTATCCTTGCCCTTTATATAGCTCATCTCAAAATCATAATTTTGCGAGATAGATTCGGTTGGGAGAGGAATTACTTCAACACACAATGATCACTTCTCACATAAAAATGACTACCATAAAGGTAATGATGCCACTTCTTGACGGCACGAAAGATAGCACTCATGTCTTGATCATACACATGCATATACATCTCTTTTTGTTGGTAGATTCTTTGGAATTTAAAACATATCATGAAACTCATCCAATAGTTCAGCCATTCCCTCATGCATTTGTTTCTTATTCTCAACCATATCATACCATCCTCTCTGCTAGGCTATAAAACAAATACACAGCCCATTTGCTTTGGTTCCCTCGAGTATTTGTAGCTCCTAAAAAACATTTAATCTCCTTCTTGAAGCTCTAAAGGTAGAGTCCTATGGGCTTCGACGCAATTCTTGATTCTCACTTGAGCTCGCTTTCATGTTTGCCTTACATTGTTGGAGAAGAGCATGCACTACCTCACTTCCTCTTTCTCATTTGGATTCACCCCTTCTTACTTGACAACTATCATAGGTGCACACTATTCACTTTCTAACCATACACGATGCCTCAGAAAGGTGGCGTGCCAATACTCTCATGATGATGAGAGCAGTACTATTAATAGTAGGAAAACTTGAGTAAAGCTGAGCGTTCATCCCACACACTTTGAGCATCATGGAAATGCTATCTCAAACACTTCTGACATAAAATGACTACCATAAAGCTCTAATACATTGCAATGTAAGAAAGGGATCAATGGCTTTAAGTAGAGCTCTGATACCAACAATGCAAGAAAGGGATCTAGTGAGAGATCAAGAAAATGCACTCATTATACATGGAGTATACTTATCATAGAGAGTACTAGTAGTCCACCCAAACATGGAAAGTCTGCCATGGCACCGTAAGTAAGACTTCAACTTACAAATACCCTTTCTTCCAAGGGAAAAGGACAACATCATGTAATCATTTGTACAACAATTTGATGGTGGAACCACATTCTTTGATTACCAAGTCTTTCCTTTTTTTATGCTCTTAAAATCCCACTGCTGCCTTGCAGCCATAGTGTCATATACTCAAACTATCTAGAGATGAAATGTTCCACCCCTGTCAACCTATTCAAAGACACACATGCCCTATCCCAACGTTTCTTTGTGTGTGGAAGACCCATAGTGAAATCCATAGAAATACGAATCCAATTCCCTTCGAGAGTAGGTAAGTTGAAGTAGCCCATCGAACTTATATGTATTGGGTTCTTATTAAGTTGAGAAGGCGTACATCTTGTGAGAAAAGCATGAAGTCCTTCCACATCCCTTTCTAATAGAAGCCCTTTTCCTTATCCTATCAACGGTCCTGAATACTCTTGATTGCCACACCGTTGGTGAAGGCAAGGGTCTTGAATATTCCTGACTGCCCCACACCATTGGTGAAGAATGTATTTGTTCGATCGGCCTTTGCTTGTAACTTTTGATGTAGGCACTATGTAAACTCTATCTTTGCAGTAAAAATGAGACCATTTCATAGCTAGAAAGAAGGCAACTCTTTATGAGAACCATATCATAATCTCAGCCAGGCCGCCACATTATCCTATTGTTGATTATACACGCGATCTCAAAATCATAATTTTGCAAGGTTGCCAACCACCTTCTTCGCTTAGGAGACGGATTCGGTCACACAGGAGAGAATTACTTCAATGCACGGTACGGTGATCACTTCTCACATAAGAGTCACTCATATCCTAAAGGTAATGATGCCACTTCTTGATGGCATGCAAAATAGCCATCATCTCTTGATCATACAAATCTCCTTTTGTTGGTAGAATCTTCAGAATTTAAAGCATATGATGAAACTCATAGTTCAGCCATGTCCATTAGCTTTGATTCTTAATCTCCTTCTTGGAGTTCCGAATTCTCCTATGGGCATCGGCATAATGCTTCATTGAGATTAGTTTCATGTTTGCCTTCTAACCATATGCGATGCCTCAAAAGGTGGCATTCACCATCTAAGCATACACAGTGCCTCAAAAGGTGTTGCGGTGGCATGCATTCACCTTTTCTAACTATACACAATGCCTTAGAAAGCGGCATGCCAATACTCTCACGAGATGAGGTACTATTGTAGGAAAGATGGGCTAAAGCCGACCATTCGTCCCACACACTTTTTAAGTGTAAACTTATTCGTCGTGATCTCTATTTGACCTTAAATCTCGGGAGGGTAGTTATGCTTGGCAGTCGCTTGGTTTGCATGATATCAAATAAAGTAATCTAAAATTAACTCATGAATTTATCTAAAATGAACTCATGAATTTGACATCCTGGTCACTCTCAATACGTTGTAGTACACCATGTAACCTGAATACATGGACCACCAATTGTCTTGCAACCACAGATGTCGTATACTTGACCTTTGTAGAGATGAAATGTGCCACCACAAGCCACATATAAGCTATCTCAACCTCTCATTGTGTGTGGAAGACCCATAGTGAGATCCATAGAAATATGGATCCACTTCCCCATCGAAAATTGAGAGGCAAGTTGAAGAAACCCACCGGGCTTACCTTATGAGGTTGAAAAGGGATACATCTTGTGCGACAAGAGCATGTAAGTCCTTCCACATCCCTTTCCTCTAGAAGCTCTTTCTTATCTTATCAAAGGACTTGAATATTCCCAATTGCCCCACCATTGATGAAGAATGCATTCTTTATGTAGGTACCACATGTAGACTCTATCTTTGTAGTAAAAAATAAGACCATTATGGGAACCATGTTGTAATTTTCGACATAGGCACCATGTAGACTCTATCTTTGCAGTAAAAATGAGACCATTACGTAGCCAAAAAACGAGGCAACTCTTTATGAGAACCAGGTTGTAATTTTAGCACCATTTCTGACGCCCCCTTATTTAAGAGATCTTCCTTTTGAAATTCCATGACCCAATGTTTGTATACTTTAGGTATAACTGATAGAGTATCAGCCACTACATTATCCTTTCCCTTTATATAGCTCATCTCAAAATCATAATTTTGCGAGGTTTCTTCTTTGCGTAAGGTATAACTGATAGAGTATCAGCCACTACATTATCCTTGCCCTTTATATAGCTCATCTCAAAATCATAATTTTGCGAGATAGATTCGGCTGGGAGAGGAATTACTTCAACACACAATGATCACTTCTCACATAAAAATGACTACCATAAAGGTAATGATGCCACTTCTTGACGGCACGAAAGATAGCACTCATGTCTTGATCATACACATGTATATACATCTCTTTTTGTTGGTAGGTTCTTTGGAATTTAAAACATATCATGAAACTCATCCAATAGTTCAGCCATTCCCTCATGCATTTGTTTCTTATTCTCAACCATATCATACCATCCTCTCTACTAGGCTATAAAACAAATACACAGGCCATTTGCTTTGGTTCCCTCGAGTCTTTGTAGCTCCTAAAAAACATTTAATCTCCTTCTTGAAGCTCCAAAGGTGGAGTCCTATGGGCTTCGACGTAATTCTTGATTCTCACTTGAGCTCGCTTTCATGTTTGCCTTACATTGTTGGAGAAGAGCATGCACTACCTCACTTCCTCTGCCTCATTTGGATTCACCCCTTCTTACTTGACAACTATCATAGGTGCGCACTATTCACTTTCTAACCATACACGATGCCTCAGAAAGGTGGCATGCCAATACTCTCATGATGATGAGAGCAGTACTATTAATAGTAGGAAAACTTGAGTAAAGCTGAGCGTTCATCCCACACACTTTGAGCATCATGGAAATGCTATCTCAAACACTTCTGACATAAAATGACTACCATAAAGCTCTAATACATTGCAATGTAAGAAAGGGATCAATGGCTTTAAGTAGAGCTCTGATACCAACAATGCAAGAAAGGGATCTAGTGAGAGATCAAGAAAATGCACTCATTATACATGGAGTATACTTATCATAGAGAGTACTAGTAGTCCACCCAAACATGGAAAGTCTGCCATGGCACCGTAAGTAAGACTTCAACTTACAAATACCCTTTCTTCCAAGGGAAAAGGACAACATCATGTAATCATTTGTACAACAATTTGATGGTGGAACCACATTCTTTGATTACCAAGTATTTCCTTTTTTTATGCTCTTAAAATCCCACTGCTGCCTTGCAGCCATAGTGTCATATACTCGAACTATCTAGAGATGAAATGTTCCACCCCTCTCAACCTATTCAAAGACACACATGCCCTATCCCAACGTTTCTTTGTGTGTGGAAGACCCATAGTGAAATCCATAGAAATACGAATCCAATTCCCTTCGAGAATAGGCAAGTTGAAGTAGCCCATCGAACTTATATGTATTGGGTTCTTATTAAGTTGAGAAGGCGTACATCTTGTGAGAAAAGCATGGAAGTCCTTCCACATCCCTTTCTAATAGAAGCCCTTTTCCTTATCCTATCAACGGTCCTGAATACTCTTGATTGCCACACCGTTGGTGAAGGCAACGGTCTTGAATATTCCTGACTGCCCCACACCATTGGTGAAGAATGTATTTGTTTGATCGGCCTTTGCTTGTAACTTTTGATGTAGGCACCATGTAAACTCTATCTTTGCAGTAAAAATGAGACCATTTCATAGCTAGAAAGAAGGCAACTCTTTATGAGAACCATATCATAATCTCAGCCAGGCCGCCACATTATCCTATTGTTGATTATACACGCGATCTCAAAATCATAATTTTGCAAGGTTGCCGACCACCTTCTTCGCTTAGGAGACGGATTCGGTCACACAGGAGAGAATTACTTCAATGCACGGTACGGTGATCACTTCTCACATAAGAGTCACTCATATCCTAAAGGTAATGATGCCACTTCTTGATGGCATGCAAAATAGCCATCATCTCTTGATCATACAAATCTTCTTTTGTTGGTAGAATCTTCAGAATTTAAAGCATATGATGAAACTCATAGTTCAGCCATGTCCATTAGCTTTGATTCTTAATCTCCTTCTTGGAGTTCCGAATTCTCCTATGGGCATCGGCATAATGCTTCATTGAGATTAGTTTCATGTTTGCCTTCTAACCATACACGATGCCTCAAAAGGTGGCATTCACCATCTAAGCATACACAGTGCCTCAAAAGGTGTTGCGGTGGCATGCATTCACCTTTTCTAACTATACACAATGCCTTAGAAAGCGGCATGCCAATACTCTCACGAGATGAGGTACTATTGTAGGAAAAATGGGCTAAAGCCGACCATTCGTCCCACACACTTTTTAAGTGTAAACTTATTCGTCGTGATCTCTATTTGACCTTAAATCTCGGGAGGGTAGTTATGCTTGGCAGTCGCTTGGTTTGCATGATATCAAATAAAGTAATCTAAAATTAACTCATGAATTTATCTAAAATGAACTCATGAATTTGACATCCTGGTCACTCTCAATACGTTGTAGTACACCATGTAACCTGAATACATGGACCACCAATTGTCTTGCAACCACGGATGTCGTATACTTGACCTTTGTAGAGATGAAATGTGCCACCACAAGCCACATATAAGCTATCTCAACCTCTCATTGTGTGTGGAAGACCCATAGTGAGATCCATAGAAATATGGATCCACTTTCCCATCGAAAATTGATAGGCAAGTTGAAGAAACCCACCGGGCTTACCTTATGAGGTTGAAAAGGGATACATCTTGTGCGACAAGAGCATGTAAGTCCTTCCACATCCCTTTCCTCTAGAAGCTCTTTCTTATCTTATCAAAGGACTTGAATATTCCCAATTGCCCCACCATTGATGAAGAATGCATTTTTTATGTAGGTACCACATGTAGACTCTATCTCTGTAGTAGTAAAAAATGAGACCATTATGGGAACCATGTTGTAATTTTCGACATAGGCACCATGTAGACTCTATCTTTGCAGTAAAAATGAGACCATTACGTAGCCAAAAAACGAGGCAACTCTTTATGAGAACCAGGTTGTAATTTTAGCACCATTTCTGACGCCCCCTTATTTAAGAGATCTTCCTTTTGAAATTCCATGACCCAATGTTTGTATACTTTAGGTATAACTGATAGAGTATCAGCCACTACATTATCCTTGCCCTTTATATAGCTCATCTCAAAATCATAATTTTGCGAGGTTTCTTCTTTGCGTAAGGTATAACTGATAGAGTATTAGCCACTACATTATCCTTGCCCTTTATATAGCTCATCTCAAAATCATAATTTTGCGAGATAGATTCGGTTGGGAGAGGAATTACTTCAACACACAATGATCACTTCTCACATAAAAATGACTACCATAAAGGTAATGATGCCACTTCTTGACGGCACGAAAGATAGCACTCATGTCTTGATCATACACATGCATATACATCTCTTTTTGTTGGTAGATTCTTTGGAATTTAAAACATATCATGAAACTCATCCAATAGTTCAGCCATTCCCTCATGCATTTGTTTCTTATTCTCAACCATATCATACCATCCTCTCTGTTAGGCTATAAAACAAATACACAGCCCATTTGCTTTGGTTCCCTCAAGTATTTGTAGCTCCTAAAAAACATTTAATCTCCTTCTTGAAGCTCCAAAGGTGGAGTCCTATGGGCTTCTACGTAATTCTTGATTCTCACTTGAGCTCGCTTTCATGTTTGCCTTACATTGTTGGAGAAGAGCATGCACTACCTCACTTCCTCTTTCTCATTTGGATTCACCCCTTCTTACTTGACAACTATCATAGGTGCGCACTATTCACTTTCTAACCATACACGATGCCTCAGAAAGGTGGCGTGCCAATACTCTCATGATGATGAGAGCAGTACTATTAATAGTAGGAAAACTTGAGTAAAGCTGAGCGTTCATCCCACACACTTTGAGCATCATGGAAATGCTATCTCAAACACTTCTGACATAAAATGACTACCATAAAGCTCTAATACATTGCAATGTAAGAAAGGGATCAATGGCTTTAAGTAGAGCTCTGATACCAACAATGCAAGAAAGGGATCTAGTGAGAGATCAAGAAAATGCACTCATAATACATGGAGTATACTTATCATAGAGAGTACTAGTAGTCCACCCAAACATGGAAAGTCTGCCATGGCACCGTAAGTAAGACTTCAACTTACAAATACCCTTTCTTCCAAGGGAAAAGGACAACATCATGTAATCATTTGTACAACAATTTGATGGTGGAACCACATTCTTTGATTACCAAGTCTTTCCTTTTTTTATGCTCTTAAAATCCCACTGCTGCCTTGCAGCTATAGTGTCATATACTCGAACTATCTAGAGATGAAATGTTCCACCCCTGTCAACCTATTCAGAGACACACATGCCCTATCCCAACGTTTCTTTGTGTGTGGAAGACCCATAGTGAAATCCATAGAAATACGAATCCAATTCCCTTCGAGAGTAGGCAAGTTGAAGTAGCCCATCGAACTTATATGTATTGGGTTCTTATTAAGTTGAGAAGGCGTACATCTTGTGAGAAAAGCATGGAAGTCCTTCCACATCCCTTTCTAATAGAAGCCCTTTTCCTTATCCTATCAACGGTCCTGAATACTCTTGATTGCCACACCGTTGGTGAAGGCAACGGTCTTGAATATTCTTGACTGCCCCACACCATTGGTGAAGAATGTATTTGTTCGATCGGCCTTTGCTTGTAACTTTTGATGTAGGCACCATGTAAACTCTATCTTTGCAGTAAAAATGAGACCATTTCATAGCTAGAAAGAAGGCAACTCTTTATGAGAACCAGGTTGTAATTTTAGCACCATTTCTGACGCCCCCTTATTTAAGAGATCTTCCTTTTAAAATTCCATGACCCAATGTTTGTATACTTTAGGTATAACTGATAGAGTATCAGCCACTACATTATCCTTGCCCTTTATATAGCTCATCTCAAAATCATAATTTTGCGAGGTTTCTTCTTTGCGTAAGGTATAACTGATAGAGTATCAGCCACTACATTATCCTTGCCCTTTATATAGCTCATCTCAAAATCATAATTTTGCGAGATAGATTCGGTTGGGAGAGGAATTACTTCAACACACAATGATCACTTCTCACATAAAAATGACTACCATAAAGGTAATGATGCCACTTCTTGACGGCACGAAAGATAGCACTCATGTCTTGATTATACACATGTATATACATCTCTTTTTGTTGGTAGATTCTTTGGAATTTAAAACATATCATGAAACTCATCCAATAGTTCAGCCATTCCCTCATGCATTTGTTTCTTATTCTCAACCATATCATACCATCCTCTCTGCTAGGCTATAAAACAAATACACAGCCCATTTGCTTTGGTTCCCTCGAGTATTTGTAGCTCCTAAAAAACATTTAATCTCCTTCTTGAAGCTCCAAAGGTGGAGTCCTATGGGCTTCGACGTAATTCTTGATTCTCACTTGAGCTCGCTTTCATGTTTGCCTTACATTGTTGGAGAAGAGCATGCACTACCTCACTTCCTCTTTCTCATTTGGATTCACCTCTTCTTACTTGACAACTATCATAGGTGCGCACTATTCACTTTCTAACCATACACGATGCCTCAGAAAGGTGGCGTGCCAATACTCTCATGATGAAGAGAGCAATACTATTAATAGTAGGAAAACTTGAGTAAAGCTGAGCGTTCATCCCACACACTTTGAGCATCATGGAAATGCTATCTCAAACACTTCTGACATAAAATGACTACCATAAAGCTCTAATACATTGCAATGTAAGAAAGGGATCAATGGCTTTAAGTAGAGCTCTGATACCAACAATGCAAGAAAGGGATCTAGTGAGAGATCAAGAAAATGCACTCATTATACATGGAGTATACTTATCATAGAGAGTACTAGTAGTCCACCCAAACATGGAAAGTCTGCCATGGCACCGTAAGTAAGACTTCAACTTACAAATACCCTTTCTTCCAAGGGAAAAGGACAACATCATGTAATCATTTGTACAACAATTTGATGGTGGAACCACATTCTTTGATTACCAAGTCTTTCCTTTTTTTATGCTCTTAAAATCCCACTGCTGCCTTGCAGCCATAGTGTCATATACTCGAACTATCTAGAGATGAAATGTTCCACCCCTGTCAACCTATTCAGAGACACACATGCCCTATCCCAACGTTTCTTTGTGTGTGGAAGACCCATAGTGAAATCCATAGAAATACGAATCCAATTCCCTTCGAGAGTAGGCAAGTTGAAGTAGCCCATCGAACTTATATGTATTGGGTTCTTATTAAGTTGAGAAGGCATACATCTTGTGAGAAAAGCATGGAAGTCCTTCCACATCCCTTTCTAATAGAAGCCCTTTTCCTTATCCTATCAACGGTCCTGAATACTCTTGATTGCCACACCGTTGGTGAAGGCAAGGGTCTTGAATATTCCTGACTGCCCCACACCATTGGTGAAGAATGTATTTGTTCGATCGGCCTTTGCTTGTAACTTTTGATGTAGGCACCATGTAAACTCTACCTTTGTAGTAAAAATGAGACCATTTCATAGCTAGAAAGAAGGCAACTCTTTATGAGAACCATATCATAATCTCAGCCAGGCCGCCACATTATCCTATTGTTGATTATACACGCGATCTCAAAATCATAATTTTGCAAGGTTGCCGACCACCTTCTTCGCTTAGGAGACGGATTCGGTTACACAGGAGAGAATCACTTCAATGCACGGTACGGTGATCACTTCTCACATAAGAGTCACTCATATCCTAAAAGTAATGATGCCACTTCTTGATGGCATGCAAAATAGCCATCATCTCTTGATCATACAAATCTCCTTTTGTTGGTAGAATCTTCAGAATTTAAAGCATATGATGAAACTCATAGTTCAGCCATGTCCATTAGCTTTGATTCTTAATCTCCTTCTTGGAGTTCCGAATTCTCCTATGGGCATCGGCATAATGCTTCATTGAGATTAGTTTCATGTTTACCTTCTAACCATACGCGATGCCTCAAAAGGTGGCATTCACCATCTAAGCATACACAGTGCCTCAAAAGGTGTCGCGGTGGCATGCATTCACCTTTTCTAACTATACACAATGCCTTAGAAAGCGGCATGCCAATACTCTCACGAGATGAGGTACTATTGTAGGAAAAATGGGCTAAAGCCGACCATTCGTCCCACACACTTTTTAAGTGTAAACTTATTCGTCGTGATCTCTATTTGACCTTAAATCTCGGGAGGGTAGTTATGCTTGGCAGTCGCTTGGTTTGCATGATATCAAATAAAGTAATCTAAAATTAACTCATGAATTTATCTAAAATGAACTCATGAATTTGACATCCTGGTCACTCTCAATACGTTGTAGTACACCATGTAACCTGAATACATGGACCACCAATTGTCTTGCAACCACGGATGTCGTATACTTGACCTTTGTAGAGATGAAATGTGCCACCACAAGCTGTTGGAATTAGGGTTGCATGAATGCACACACAACTTCAAGAAGATGAGGAAGCTTGAGCACAACACAGTAGTATATTATGAGTGCCAAAAATGAAAGATAACAAGCCCTAGAAGATAATGGGCGTATATACAATGCACGGGGGAAAAAACCTCCTAGTGAGGGAAAAAGTGCCCCGGCGGTCCTAAGTGTGTTCACACACATCACTACTATAATATGGTAACAAATCCCCCCTGGAGTGATGCGGTGAACAAGAGCTAGCACTCATGTATAGGGAAGTGTCTAGCTATGTGGACGAATCCACAAAAGGGAGTAAGCCCAAAGCTTTGCGAAAAGCTTCGAACTTCTCACGAGGCAGAGCCTTTGTGAAAAGGTCTGCAAGGTTATCCTGTGTTGGCACATAAGCCAAACTGATCTCTCCTGCAGAGAGTCTCTCCCTGACATAATGGTAGTGCACCTCAATGTGCTTCGTACGAGCATGGAACACTGGGTTCCGCGCAACTGCCAATGCGCTCTGACTGTCAGTGAAGATGGTGGTGGCAGATGGCTGCCCAACACCCAAATCAGCCATAAGGCGTCTGAGCCACACACACTCAACCGTAGCTGTGAAAGCTGCCCTGTACTCAGCTTCACAACTAGAAGTGGCCACAGTAGGCTGCTTCTTGCTCAACCATGATATGCATGAGCTTCCAAGCATGAAGCAAAAACCACTCGTGGACACGCGTGTGTCATAACAACCAGCCCAGTCAGAATCTGAAAAAACATGTAAATCTGGCGGCAATGATCCCCCCTTGGGATAAAACAACCCAAGATGCCGAGTACCACTCAAATAGCGAAAGATACGCTTCACTGCCTGCCAATGCTTAATGCCTGGGCTATGCATAAATCTGCTCACCTGTGAGACTGCAAACTGAATGTCTGGCCTCGTAATGCATACATAAATGAGGCAACCAACAGCTGTCTGATAGAGTGTGACATCAAAGTGATCTCCAGCATCATGAAGACTCAACTTCAAACCTGTCTCCATTGGAGTAGCAATAGGCTTGCAGTCTTCAAGGCCAAATCTCCGCAACAATGTTTCAATATACTTTGTCTGACACAAAGCAATACCTCCATCACACTGCTTAAATTGTATCCCCAAATAATGATGCAAATGCCCCAAATCTAACATCTCAAAAGAGGCATTCAAATCAGCCTTAAAATCAGCAATATGACTCTCATTTGGTCCTGTGAGCAGCATGTCATCGACATAGAGAGCAATGATTAGATGTACACCATCCACACGTTTAACATACAAAGTGCTTTCTGTTGGACTATTCTGAAACCCATGTGCAGTCAAATATGCATGTATTTTTTCATACCAAGCTCGTGGAGCTTGCTTTAAACCATATAAAGCCTTTTTTAACCTGCACACTTTGTTTTCTTGCCCTCTTTGAACAAAACCACGAGGCTGCGATACATACACCTCCTCATGCAAATCTCCATTTAAGAACGCAGTCTTTATGTCCAGCTGATGTACATTCCAACCATTATGAGCTGCTAATGCACAGATGCTACGAACAGTGGTCATACGACATGTGGGAGCAAAAGTCTCATCAAAATCAATGCCCTTCTCTTGAGCATAACCTTTTGCAACAAGCCTAGCCTTATGGCGATCCACTGTGCCATCAGGCTTACGCTTCAATTTGTATACCCACTTAGTGCCAATGGCCTTCTTGCCAGGGGGCAAGTCACATAAAGACCATGTACTATTCTTCATAATAGCATCGTATTCTGCTTGCATAGCAGCCATCCAATTTTCTGAACTTTGTGCCTCATCAAATGAAACAGGCTCACTTTCATCGCACATACTAGAAACAGCCAATGCATAACAATCTGACGCATAAGAGGCACCATGAGAGCCAGAACGAGTGCGACTAGACAAAGGGGCATCCAACTTGCTGTCACGCAAAGTCTGCACCAGCCATCTAGGCATATTCCTAGAGCCCTCAATCTCTTGTCTCTCATCCTCAAGTGCATCATGCACATCTGCATCAGATATAGGCTGATCTGTGCCATCATTTAAAACCTGCATAGGCTGAAAAACTGCCTCATGAGGTATTGCACTTGACTGTGCACCACTGAAAAGAGGCAACAATGTATCATAGACATCACGTGAGCTGATATCTGTCTCCTTAGTACATGAAACCAAGGGCTGAACTGCATCTTCCACAAATACAACATCACGGCTAACCAAAATGCGCTTTGTCTGTGGATGATACAAACGATAGCCTTTGCTCTCAGCACTATATCCAACAAAAATACATTTGACAGCTTTGTCATCCAATTTTCTGCGATGTTGCACAGGCACTAATGCATATGCCAGGCAACCAAAAACACGTAAATGGCCAACAGATGGCTTGCGGCCATGCCAAGCCTCATATGGAGTGACAACCTGTAATGCTTTGGTGGGACACCTGTTTAGTACATAAGTGGCACACATGACAGCCTCAAGCCAAAAACCATGTGGTAGACTTTGACTCTTAACCATACATCTTGCCATTTCCATGAGAGACCTGTTTTTTCTCTCAGCCACACCATTTTGTTGTGGTGTATACGGCACTGTACATTGGTGTTTTATCCCACGCTCAGCCAGAAATGCATTAAATTCTGAAGACATATACTCCCCCCCTCGATCTGAACGGAGGGTGCCCATCTTACTTTCTGACACATTTTCAGCCATAACCAAAAACTGTTTGAAGCACAAAAACACTTCGGACTTTGCCTTCAAAGGATATACCCATGCATGCCTGGTAAAATCATCAATGAAAGTCACGAAGTAAAGGTAGTTTCCAAATGATGGAGTTTGCATGGGACCACAAACATCACTGTGAACAAGCTGCAATCTGCGTTCAGCTCTCACTGATCCATCTTTGGGAAAGGAAGCACGCTGCATTTTACCCAATATGCAGCCCTCACAAACATGCTTGACAGGTGCCTCAAGCTTAGGCAAAGAAGACACCATTTCAGATTTCTGCAGGTGCAGCAAACTTGCAAAATTCAGATGACCAAAACGTGCATGCCACAGTTTTGCATTTGAAATAGCCTGCGTATCCATAATAGCACATGCTGAATCCTCTACACATTTGCCATCCATATTGAGCTTATACAGCCCTCGACATAGTGAACCAGATGCTACAATGATGTCACCACAAGAGAGATCATGAACAGTACATCTGTCATCCACAAATTTTACAACCAAACCTGTTTTGGCAAATGCGGAGACTGACAGCAGATTCTTTTTGATCCCTGGCACATACAATGCATCAAAAAGTGTAAAGGTGTTGCCATTTGCAACATTCAGCACAATCTGTCCAACTCCTTTAACGGGATAAGAGGAGTTATTGGCACAAGTGACAGTATTCCCTGTGGGAGCAGACTCAAGGAAAGTGAATAAACTGCGCTGCGAGGTGATATGCTTAGTGGCACCACTGTCAAAGTACCATACATCTGAATCTACTGCAGACATACATGTGTCATGCAAAGATGGGTCATAACTGCACTGCGCATTGAATGCCCATTCTGTATCTAGCACAACATTAGCAGATTCATTGTTAGAAGGAGAGGCATCTGCAACAGCCATACCAGCCTCTTTCTTCTTAGCCTCTTTCGCAGCCAGCTTAGGACACGCTTTGATGACATGATCATTTCCCTTACAGTACTTGCAAAATGTCTTCTGTTTGTCACCCTTCTTCTCATCTTTGTCTTCCTTCTTTGGTTGCGCAGCATTTGCAGATTTCTGCTTACTAGAAGAAAAGCCAGCTTTACCTTTCCCGCTTCTCTGACTAGCACCGAAAGCTTGATCTGCGACACGCATAATATTCCTGTTTTGCCTTGACTGGTCTTCTTGCAGCAAAACAGAAACTAACTCCTCAAATGATAAGGCATTGGGATTGCCTTTCATCATCAAGCGAAGAGTGGAAGCAAAACCCTGATAAGAATCTGGTAGACCATTCAAAACAGTCTGCACAAGTGAACTGTCTGACAGGATTTCATCTGCAGAAATGAGCTGCTCTTTGAAATCCTTGATCTTTGTCAAAAAGCTATCCATAGAATCACCTTCGTTCATATGCTCATTCTCCAACTGTTTTCGGAGGTAAGCAACACGAGCCTCATTTCTTGCCTGATACAATGTGGCAAGTACATCCCAAGCATCCTTAGAAGTCCTGCAGGAGCGAATATGTGGGATAATGGTACGTTTGACAGACAGCGCAATCAAGGCATGAGCCTGCGCATCTCTACCATCCCAACGAATCTGCTCTGCTGAAAGTGGTGGTTCTCGAACAGCTGCTACAGCACTTGTGCCTGCACCATCATCAACAGTACCTGTTTCTGATGTGTTTGCAGCATTTCCAGCCACAATAGGACGTGCATCAATACCCTGCACAATATTCCATAACCCCTTTGCTACCAATACATGTCGCATCATATATGCCCACAATGGATAGTTGGTGCCATCCAACTTATCCTCAGCAGCCAACATGCGGAATACATCATTGTTGTCAGCCATGGCCAATGACTGTACTACTAGATGTAAATGCTGTCTGCAAGAGGTAAACCTGTATAAAATCGACCTGTGCTATATAGCACAGCCCAAAACAGACGAATGGGCACCTGTCCTGCAGATTTTAATCTTGACAGAAAATCTGCACAGTAGGACGATTTTGCCTGCGCAGTACTTGGAATGCAAAAACGGAGGGCGAAATGACTTCAGATCAACATTCTGAAACGACTAAGCCCTACGGGCTCTCCCACGGCATATACTAACCTGCAGACGCTCGTGAAACCTCGTTGCAATCGGAGGAGATGAAGCGGCAGGTGCCGGTGATGCTGCCCGGGAGAAGGAAGCCTGCTCTGATACCAATTGTTGGAATTAGGGTTGCATGAATGCACACACAACTTCAAGAAGATGAGGAAGCTTGAGCACAACACAGTAGTATATTATGAGTGCCAAAAATGAAAGATAACAAGCCCTAGAAGATAATGGGCGTATATACAATGCACGGGGGAAAAAACCTCCTAGTGAGGGAAAAAGTGCCCCGGCGGTCCTAAGTGTGTTCACACACATCACTACTATAATATGGTAACAAAGCACATATAAGCTATCTCAACCTCTCATTGTGTGTGGAAGACCCATAGTGAGATCCATAGAAATATGGATCCACTTCCCCATCGAAAATTGATAGGCAAGTTGAAGAAACCCACCGGGCTTACCTTATGAGGTTGAAAAGGGATACATCTTGTGCGACAAGAGCATGTAAGTCCTTCCACATCCCTTTCCTCTAGAAGCTCTTTCTTATCTTATCAAAGGACTTGAATATTCCCAATTGCCCCACCATTGATGAAGAATGCATTTTTTATGTAGGTACCACATGTAGACTCTATCTCTGTAGTAGTAAAAAATGAGACCATTATGGGAACCATGTTGTAATTTTCGACATAGGCACCATGTAGACTCTATCTTTGCAGTAAAAATGAGACCATTACGTAGCCAAAAAACGAGGCAACTCTTTATGAGAACCAGGTTGTAATTTTTTAGCACCATTTCTGACGCCCCCTTATTTAAGAGATCTTCCTTTTGAAATTCCATGACCCAATGTTTGTATACTTTAGGTATAACTGATAGAGTATCAGCCACTACATTATCCTTGCCCTTTATATAGCTCATCTCAAAATCATAATTTTGCGAGGTTTCTTCTTTGCGTAAGGTATAACTGATAGAGTATTAGCCACTACATTATCCTTGCCCTTTATATAGCTCATCTCAAAATCATAATTTTGCGAGATAGATTTGGTTGGGAGAGGAATTACTTCAACACACAATGATCACTTCTCACATAAAAATGACTACCATAAAGGTAATGATGCCACTTCTTGACGGCACGAAAGATAGCACTCATGTCTTGATCATACACATGCATATACATCTCTTTTTGTTGGTAGATTCTTTGGAATTTAAAACATATCATGAAACTCATCCAATAGTTCAGCCATTCCCTCATGCATTTGTTTCTTATTCTCAACCATATCATACCACCCTCTCTGCTAGGCTATAAAACAAATACACAGCCCATTTGCTTTGGTTCCCTCAAGTATTTGTAGCTCCTAAAAAACATTTAATCTCCTTCTTGAAGCTCCAAAGGTGGAGTCCTATGGGCTTCGACGTAATTCTTGATTCTCACTTGAGCTCGCTTTCATGTTTGCCTTACATTGTTGGAGAAGAGCATGCACTACCTCACTTCCTCTTTCTCATTTGGATTCACTCCTTCTTACTTGACAACTATCATAGGTGCGCACTATTCACTTTCTAACCATACACGATGCCTCAGAAAGGTGGCGTGCCAATACTCTCATGATGATGAGAGCAGTACTATTAATAGTAGGAAAACTTGAGTAAAGCTGAGCGTTCATCCCACACACTTTGAGCATCATGGAAATGCTATCTCAAACACTTCTGACATAAAATGACTACCATAAAGCTCTAATACATTGCAATGTAAGAAAGGGATCAATGGCTTTAAGTAGAGCTCTGATACCAACAATGCAAGAAAGGGATCTAGTGAGAGATCAAGAAAATGCACTCATTATACATGGAGTATACTTATCATAGAGAGTACTAGTAGTCCACCCAAACATGGAAAGTCTGCCATGGCACCGTAAGTAAGACTTCAACTTACAAATACCCTTTCTTCCAAGGGAAAAGGACAACATCATGTAATCATTTGTACAACAATTTGATGGTGGAACCACATTCTTTGATTACCAAGTCTTTCCTTTTTTTATGCTCTTAAAATCCCACTGCTGCCTTGCAGCCATAGTGTCATATACTCGAACTATCTAGAGATGAAATGTTCCACCCCTGTCAACCTATTCAGAGACACACATGCCCTATCCCAACGTTTCTTTGTGTGTGGAAGACCCATAGTGAAATCCATAGAAATACGAATCCAATTCCCTTCGAGAGTAGGCAAGTTGAAGTGGCCCATCGAACTTATATGTATTGGGTTCTTATTAAGTTGAGAAGGCGTACATCTTGTGAGAAAAGCATTGAAGTCCTTCCACATCCCTTTCTAATAGAAGCCCTTTTCCTTATCCTATCAACGGTCCTGAATACTCTTGATTGCCACACCGTTGGTGAAGGCAAGGGTCTTGAATATTCCTGACTGCCCCACACCATTGGTGAAGAATGTATTTGTTTGATCGGCCTTTGCTTGTAACTTTTGATGTAGGCACCATGTAAACTCTATCTTTGCAGTAAAAATGAGGCCATTTCATAGCTAGAAAGAAGGCAACTCTTTATGAGAACCATATCATAATCTCAGCCAGGCCGCCACATTATCCTATTGTTGATTATACACGCGATCTCAAAATCATAATTTTGCAAGGTTGCCGACCACCTTCTTCGCTTAGGAGACGGATTCGGTCACACAGGAGAGAATTACTTCAATGCACGATACGGTGATCACTTCTCACATAAGAGTCACTCATATCCTAAAGGTAATGATGCCACTTCTTGATGGCATGCAAAATAGCCATCATCTCTTGATTATACAAATCTCCTTTTGTTGGTAGAATCTTCAGAATTTAAAGCATATGATAAAACTCATAGTTCAGCCATGTCCATTAGCTTTGATTCTTAATCTCCTTCTTGGAGTTCCGAATTCTCCTATGGGCATCGGCATAATGCTTCATTGAGATTAGTTTCATGTTTGCCTTCTAACCATACGCGATGCCTCAAAAGGTGGCATTCACCATCTAAGCATACACAGTGCCTCAAAAGGTGTCGCGGTGGCATGCATTCACCTTTTCTAACTATACACAATGCCTTAGAAAGCGGCATGCCAATACTCTCACGAGATGAGGTACTATTGTAGGAAAAATGGGCTAAAGCCGACCATTCGTCCCACACACTTTTTAAGTGTAAACTTATTCGTCGTGATCTCTATTTGACCTTAAATCTCGGGAAGGTAGTGATGCTTGGCAGTCGCTTGGTTTGCATGATATCAAATAAAGCAATCTAAAATTAACTCATGAATTTATCTAAAATGAACTCATGAATTTGACATCCTGGTCACTCTCAATACGTTGTAGTACACCATGTAACCTGAATACATGGACCACCAATTGTGTTGCAACCACGGATGTCGTATACTTGACCTTTGTAGAGATGAAATGTGCCACCACAAGCCACATATAAGCTATCTCAACCTCTCATTGTGTGTGGAAGAACCATAGTGAGATCCATAGAAATATGGATCCACTTCCCCATCGAAAATTGATAGGCAAGTTGAAGAAACCCACCGGGCTTACCTTATGAGGTTGAAAAGGGATACATCTTGTGCGACAAGAGCATGTAAGTCCTTCCACATCCCTTTCCTCTAGAAGCTCTTTCTTATCTTATCAAAGGACTTGAATATTCCCAATTGCCCCACCATTGATGAAGAATGCATTTTTTATGTAGGTACCACATGTAGACTCTATCTCTGTAGTAGTAAAAAATGAGACCATTATGGGAACCATGTTGTAATTTTCAACATAGGCACCATGTAGACTCTATCTTTGCAGTAAAAATGAGACCATTACGTAGCCAAAAAACAAGGCAACTCTTTATGAGAACCAGGTTGTAATTTTAGCACCATTTCTGACGCCCCCTTATTTAAGAGATCTTCCTTTTGAAATTCCATGACCCAATGTTTGTATACTTTAGGTATAACTGATAGAGTATCAGCCACTACATTATCCTTGCCCTTTATATAGCTCATCTCAAAATCATAATTTTGCGAGGTTTCTTCTTTGCGTAAGGTATAACTGATAGAGTATCAGCCACTACATTATCCTTGCCCTTTATATAGCTCATCTCAAAATCATACTTTTGCGAGATAGATTCGGTTGGGAGAGGAATTACTTCAACACACAATGATCACTTCTCACATAAAAATGACTACCATAAAGGTAATGATGCCACTTCTTGACGGCACGAAAGATAGCACTCATGTCTTGATCATACACATGCATATACATCTCTTTTTGTTGGTAGATTCTTTGGAATTTAAAACATATCATGAAACTCATCCAATAGTTCAGCCATTCCCTCATGCATTTGTTTCTTATTCTCAACCATATCATACCATCCTCTCTACTAGGCTATAAAACAAATACACAGGCCATTTGCTTTGGTTCCCTCGAGTCTTTGTAGCTCCTAAAAAACATTTAATCTCCTTCTTGAAGCTCCAAAGGTGGAGTCCTATGGGCTTCGACGTAATTCTTGATTCTCACTTGAGCTCGCTTTCATGTTTGCCTTACATTGTTGGAGAAGAGCATGCACTACCTCACTTCCTCTTTCTCATTTGGATTCACCCCTTCTTACTTGACAACTATCATAGGTGCGCACTATTCACTTTCTAACCATACACGATGCCTCAGAAAGGTGGCGTGCCAATACTCTCATGATGATGAGAGCAGTACTATTAATAGTAGGAAAACTTGAGTAAAGCTGAGCGTTCATCCCACACACTTTGAGCATCATGGAAATGCTATCTCAAACACTTCTGACATAAAATGACTACCATAAAGCTCTAATACATTGCAATGTAAGAAAGGGATCAATGGCTTTAAGTAGAGCTCTGATACCAACAATGCAAGAAAGGGATCTAGTGAGAGATCAAGAAAATGCACTCATTATACATGGAGTATACTTATCATAGAGAGTACTAGTAGTCCACCCAAACATGGAAAGTCTGCCATGGCACCGTAAGTAAGACTTCAACTTACAAATACCCTTTCTTCCAAGGGAAAAGGACAACATCATGTAATCATTTGTACAACAATTTGATGGTGGAACCACATTCTTTGATTACCAAGTCTTTCCTTTTTTTATGCTCTTAAAATCCCACTGCTGCCTTGCAGCCATAGTGTCATATACTCGAACTATCTAGAGATGAAATGTTCCACCCCTCTCAACCTATTCAGAGACACACATGCCCTATCCCAACGTTTCTTTGTGTGTGGAAGACCCATAGTGAAATCCATAGAAATACGAATCCAATTCCCTTCGAGAGTAGGCAAGTTGAAGTAGCCCATCAAACTTATATGTATTGGGTTCTTATTAAGTTGAGAAGGCGTACATCTTGTGAGAAAAGCATGGAAGTCCTTCCACATCCCTTTCTAATAGAAGCCCTTTTCCTTATCCTATCAACGGTCCTGAATACTCTTGATTGCCACACCGTTGGTGAAGGCAAGGGTCTTGAATATTCCTGACTGCCCCACACCATTGGTGAAGAATGTATTTGTTCGATCGGCCTTTGCTTGTAACTTTTGATGTAGGCACCATGTAAACTCTATCTTTGCAGTAAAAATGAGACCATTTCATAGCTAGAAAGAAGGCAACTCTTTATGAGAACCATATCATAATCTCAGTCAGGCCGCCACATTATCCTATTGTTGATTATACACGCGATCTCAAAATCATAATTTTGCAAGGTTGCCGACCACCTTCCTCGCTTAGGAGACGGATTTGGTCACACAGGAGAGAATTACTTCAATGCACGGTACGGTGATCACTTCTCACATAAGAGTCACTCATATCCTAAAGGTAATGATGCCACTTCTTGATGGCATGCAAAATAGCCATCATCTCTTGATCATACAAATCTCCTTTTGTTGGTAGAATCTTCAGAATTTAAAGCATATGATGAAACTCATAGTTCAGCCATGTCCATTAGCTTTGATTCTTAATCTCCTTCTTGGAGTTCCGAATTCTCCTATGGGCATCGGCATAATGCTTCATTGAGATTAGTTTCATGTTTGCCTTCTAACCATACGCGATGTCTCAAAAGGTGGCATTCACCATCTAAGCATACACAGTGCCTCAAAATGTAAGATTCCTCCCCCACCCCCTTTTTGATGTCTAGTATCTTTCCCTGTAATCAATCCCTCTTCAGAAACATAAAGACCTTGTTTCTATCTGTTTTAGCCTAGAGAGAGAAAAATATTCTAGAGAGAGAATATTCAGATTTTGAATATTTTTGGATAGAAAAACATCTCTTCTAATTCAGATGAGTTCCCCTGAAATAGAAATTCAAAAAGAATTTTCCAATGTGCAATTGGAATTAATTGAAAATAGCTATAAAGAACCTTAGCCTAAGGGTCTAGATTTTCAGAAATCTTTAGACTATGGTCCAATTAAGGTTCCTATGGACCAATAGCATCAATCCATGTGTAGGGAGGAGATAAATCCACCTTGTAAAAAGAAAATACCCAAAATTGAGTAAATGCTCACATGAGGTGAAGAGTTGAAAATGTACAAGGTTTATTAGTAAAAAAACTATGAGCAATATTAAAAGTATGACATATGTAAGGAAGAGGAGTTCTTTAAAGGAGGTGCATATTTCACATAAGATGAAGAGTTGAAAATGTACAAGGTTTATTAGTAAAAAATTATGAGCAATATTAAAAGTATGACATATGTAAGGAAGAGGAGTTCTTTAAAGGAGGTGCATATTTCACATAAGATGAAGAGTTGAAAATGTACAAGGTTTATTAATAAAAAATTATGAGCAATATTAAAAGTATGACATATGTAAGGAAGGGGAGTTCTTTAAAGGAGGTGCATATTTCACATAAGATGAAGAGTTGAAAATGTACAAGGTTTATTAGTAAAAAACTATGAGCAATATTAAAAATATGACATATGTAAGGAAGGGGAGTTCTTTAAAGGAGGTGCATATTTCACATGCTTGAATGAGTTTTAAACTCATAAAAATTGAGATATTTCATCTCTCCTCTCTCCTCATTCAAGTCTAGTTCCAAAAAGTTAGCTTAACTGACCTAAAAATGGTCAAATATTGACCAAACTGATTTAGAAAATTCTAGAATCAGTTTGTTTGGTTAGGAGCTCAATTTTTCCTATAAATAGAAGCCTCACCCTTGTTGAAAAATATATAGTGTTTATGCATCGTTACTCTACTCCACCTAAGCCAAGAACTGTGAATTCATTTAATAATTCACTAGTTTTTGGAGCTTCCCTCTTTCTTCAATCCCCATTAGTGGCTCCATCAACATACTTAACCAATTGATTGGTTGGGGGCCTCTACCGTGAACAAAGAATCAAGCAAGTTGTAAGGTAATTAGTGAATATTCATCTTTCTATAATTTCTCAATGTTTCTCTCTTCTCAACCCCTCTCAAGCTTGAGAAGTTTAATTGGTATGGTTTTTTTTAAATGCTATTGAAGTTTGAATAGTAGTGAAGAGTTACATAATTTAATAAATGCTATTGAAGTTAATTTGCATTTATGTTTAAATTCTAATGATTCTTATGTAAATTCTCTCTCTCACTCAAGAAATGGTCATACTCATGACCCATTCTCAATCCAAATCAAGCTTTTCATAAAGCTTTTCCTTAACCCAAGATAAAGCTATGCTTGAGGCCAAATTAATGACTTTTTCTTATGCTTTTAGTTTATGTATGTTGATGATTCAATCCATTATGGATTAAGGATCCAATTAGAGAATCATTTTAATTATTTCCTTAATGATAAGCTTTATCCCTTAGAAAATTGAGATTTTTCAATCATAGCAGCGGAGCTATGGCAAAATTTTTATAAAAATTATGCATAAAAAATTTTCATTCAAAGCATAAAAAGAGGACTTCCTACCACATTCTAGGAATCATCATCCTAGATTAATTGAAAGAATTTCATTATAATCATGGAGAAATTGAATTTTAATATTATGCATAAAGGATAAATTTTTATATCAAAAGTGTTATTTTTACCATTTTTATTTTCATGCATAGAAGTATGCATAATGGATAAATTTTTATATCAAAAGTGTTACTTTTATCATTTTTACTTTCATGCATAGAAGTATGCATAAAGGATAAATTTTTATATCAAAAGTGTTATTTTTACCATTTTTATTTTCATGCATAGAAGTATGCATAATGGATAAATTTTTATATCAAAAGTGTTACTTTTATCATTTTTATTTCATACATAGAAGTATGCATAAAGGAAAATTTTTATATCAAAAGTGTTACTTTTATCATTCTTAAATTTCATGCATAGAAGTATGCATAAAGGAAAAATTTTTATATCAAAAGTGTTACTTTTATCATATTGGATTTCATGCATATAGGTATGCATAAAAGATGTTCTTTTTATACTAAAAGTATGATTTTCCTCATAAATGGATTTTATGCTTAACTTAGATGCATAAGAGAAATTCTTTTATTCTAAAAGTATAATTCCCTACCAAATTGAAATCATGCATAAGAAGATGCATAAAAGATTGATTTTAATTTCGAAAGTGTTAGTCTCCTTAAATGGAATTTATGTATAAATAAATGTGTAGAGAAATCTTATATCAAATAAAAGAATTCTTTAAAAAAAAAAAGATATAAAATGTGATAAGATGTGATAAGAGGTGTATGAGATGTGATAAGAATTGATAAGATGCGTATGGAAAGTGATAGGATGTGATAAGAGGTGTGATAAGAGGTGATAAGATGCTTATGAAATAAGTTAGGATGTGATAAGATGAATTAAGATGTGTATGGGGGGATGAGGTAAGAAGTGTATGTGATAGGATAAGATGTATATGGGTTGTGATAGGGCGAGAATGGATGTGATGTAAAAGATTAGATGTGAAAGTATATGGGGTTATATAAATGGGAATGTGAAAAGATGTATGTATGTGGATGTGTGGATATGGAGATGGGAGTGTGGATGTATGAACATGAAAATGGATATATGCATGAAGATGTATATGCATAGATGTAAATGTGGATATAGATGTGGATGTATAGATGTGAATGGAAATGTGGATGTGGATGTATGTGAATGTGGATGTAGATGTGGATGTATAGATGTGAATGTGGAATGTGGATGTGTATGTATGTATGTATGTGGATGTAGATGTGGATGTATAGATGTGAATGGGAATGTGGATGTGGATGTATGTGAATGTGAATGTAGATGTGGATGTATGTGAATGTGAATGTAGATGTGAATGTGGAATGTGGATGTATAGATGTGGATGTATGGGAATGTGGATGTGGATGTATGTGAATGTGAATGTAGATGTGGATGCATGTATGTGAATGTAGATGTGAATGTGGAATGTGGATGTATAGATGTGGATGTATGGGAATGTGGATGTGGATGTATGTGAATGTGAATGAAGATGTGGATGTATAGATGTGAATGTGGAATGTGGATGTGGATGTATGTATGTATGTGGATGTAGATGTGGATATATGGATGTGTATGTATGAATGTGGATATGGGATGTGGATGTATAAATGAGGACGTGAAAATGGAGATAAGCATGTAGATGTGGATGTATGGATGTGAATGTGGATGTGGATGTGGATGTATGGATGTGGATATGGATGTGAATATATGATATGTGATGTGAAGGAATCTAAAGTGAAGAGATGGAAAAGGAGGTGATTGGATGAGTACACATATACATGGAATGTGGAATAAGTAATGTGGATTAATGAGGGATAATGTGGAAAAATGAGAGTTAATATAGAAACTGTATTTGTAAACTGTTTGTAAATGCTGTTTGTAAATGGCTGTTTTATGTCAAGAATGCTGGGGAAGCATTTTGACCGTCTTGTGATTAAGGTCGTGGAGACCTAACTGATAAAGTTGCAACTGCTGACGGAGAGTCAATGGAGGACGTCTCGCGTAGCATGGTCGACCGAGGTCTTGACCAGCCTCGGTTCGATTAAAATGGTGAGCTTCCGGTACGGTGGATGAGGGACCAAGGAAGCGGCCTATGAGTGAAGCGCTAGGTCACCTGCGAAGGATCCTAGAGGGTGCTGACCATACGGTGCTCGGGCTCTGGGTCGCCTAGGATACCCACGCGTGCGTCGAGGAAGATATTGGAACAAGGAGTAAGAGTTGTTTTGTGAAACCGGGCATGGATCTGGTTGACTGACCTTGCTGGTCCTCAACGGATGAGTCCATGGCTCTTTTATATGGATCTGTTGGTTGATCTTGCTGATCTTCAACGAGAGTCCATCTTGATAAGTGATTATATTGCCGAGTATTATGGGCTAGGAACTATGGAAACGGCCTCTATGTGGACAGGTGGTGAGCGTTCTAGTTGCCAATGATGCCATAGATACTCTGATGAAGGAATGATGGGAAATTATGAATCAACTGGATAAATTGGGAGATTGTGATCAGTGGTACTATGGTTTCATTAAAGGATTGTTTTAAAGTTAGCTGATGCTAAGAAAAAGGCAATTTTCATATTGGGTGTGTAAGTGGTGTGGCTAGTTTTATGTTTGCATGAAATTCTGGCTAGGGGGCCTTGGAACTCTTTTCCTTGGTACCCGGGACAAAACCTAACCAAATTCCAAATTGGATCCCATCACTACAGTGGTTGGGCGGTTGGCTAACCCATGGGATCGGATGGGGTTAGGCTGGACTCATGGATCCATAAATCGAGATTTAATTTCTATTATTACGATAGATGAAGTAAATCCCGGATAGAAATTGTTCTATGGATAGGAATCAACGGCTGTGCCTCTTGATGGGGAAAAAAGCGTTGATCCCAATGATCCAAGTGCAAGTTTCTTCCTTGATTTGACCAAGTACCGTTAGAGGTGCAGTCAGATCAGTTGATCCGTAATGATCTTGACTACGTTAGAGTAAAGAGTTATCCTGGTGGAATCGCCCATGCTTTCCGGGTAAAGGAAGTTTTTTCGGTTTCGGTTTTGGACAAACCGACGGATTAGTCTCTTGTCCGGATATTCGTGGGCGAGGCCCCGAGTGTGAGACCCCTACCCGCGCATGATGTGTTACTTCCGCTGCCAGTATCCTGAATCCGTTGCTCAGTGGGAACAGGGATCTCACACAAAAGGTGTCGCGGTGGCATGCATTCACCTTTTCTAACTATACACAATGCCTTAGAAAGCGGCATGCCAATACTCTCACGAGATGAGGTACTATTGTAGGAAAAATGGGCTAAAGCCGACCATTCGTCCCACACACTTTTTAAGTGTAAACTTATTCGTCGTGATCTCTATTTGACCTTAAATCTCGGGAAGGTAGTGATGCTTGGCAGTCGCTTGGTTTGCATGATATCAAATAAAGTAATCTAAAATTAACTCATGAATTTATCTAAAATGAACTCATGAGTTTGACATCCTGGTCACTCTCAATACGTTGTAGTACACCATGTAACCTGAATACATGGACCACCAATTGTCTTGCAACCACAAAGGTGTCGTATACTTGACCTTTGTAGAGATGAAATGTGCCACCACAAGCCACATATAAGCTATCTCAACCTCTCATTGTGTGTGGAAGACCCATAGTGAGATCCATAGAAATATGGATCCACTTCCCCATCGAAAATTGATAGGCAAGTTGAAGAAACCCACCGGGCTTACCTTATGAGGTTGAAAAGGGATACATCTTGTGCGACAAGAGCATGTAAGTCCTTCCACATCCCTTTCCTCTAGAAGCTCTTTCTTATCTTATCAAAGGACTTGAATATTCCCAATTGCCCCACCATTGATGAAGAATGCATTTTTTATGTAGGTACCACATGTAGACTCTATCTCTGTAGTAGTAAAAAATGAGACCATTATGGGAACCATGTTGTAATTTTCGACATAGGCACCATGTAGACTCTATCTTTGCAGTAAAAATGAGACCATTACGTAGCCAAAAAACGAGGCAACTCTTTATGAGAACCAGGTTGTAATTTTAGCACCATTTCTGACGCCCCCTTATTTAAGAGATCTTCCTTTTGAAATTCCATGACCCAATGTTTGTATACTTTAGGTATAACTGATAGAGTATCAGCCACTACATTATCCTTGCCCTTTATATAGCTCATCTCAAAATCATAATTTTGCGAGGTTTCTTCTTTGCGTAAGGTATAACTGATAGAGTATCAGCCACTACATTATCCTTGCCCTTTATATAGCTCATCTCAAAATCATAATTTTGCGAGATAGATTCGGTTGGGAGAGGAATTACTTCAACACACAATGATCACTTCTCACATAAAAATGACTACCATAAAGGTAATGATGCCACTTCTTGACGGCACGAAAGATAGCACTCATGTCTTGATCATACACATGCATATACATCTCTTTTTGTTGGTAGATTCTTTGGAATTTAAAACATATCATGAAACTCATCCAATAGTTCAACCATTCCCTCATGCATTTGTTTCTTATTCTCAACCATATCATACCATCCTCTCTGCTAGGCTATAAAACAAATACACAGCCCATTTGCTTTGGTTCCCTCGAGTATTTGTAGCTCCTAAAAAACATTTAATCTCCTTCTTGAAGCTCCAAAGGTGGAGTCCTATGGGCTTCGACGTAATTCTTGATTCTCACTTGAGCTCGCTTTCATGTTTGCCTTACATTGTTGGAGAAGAGCATGCACTACCTCACTTCCTCTTTCTCATTTGGATTCACCCCTTCTTACTTGACAACTATCATAGGTGCGCACTATTCACTTTCTAACCATACACGATGCCTCAGAAAGGTGGCGTGCCAATACTCTCATGATGATGAGAGCAGTACTATTAATAGTAGGAAAACTTGAGTAAAGCTGAGCGTTCATCCCACACACTTTGAGCATCATGGAAATGCTATCTCAAACACTTCTGACATAAAATGACTACCATAAAGCTCTAATACATTGCAATGTAAGAAAGGGATCAATGGCTTTAAGTAGAGCTCTGATACCAACAATGCAAGAAAGGGATCTAGTGAGAGATCAAGAAAATGCACTCATTATACATGGAGTATACTTATCATAGAGAGTACTAGTAGTCCACCCAAACATGGAAAGTCTGCCATGGCACCGTAAGTAAGACTTCAACTTACAAATACCCTTTCTTCCAAGGGAAAAGGACAACATCATGTAATCATTTGTACAACAATTTGATGGTGGAACCACATTCTTTGATTACCAAGTCTTTCCTTTTTTTATGCTCTTAAAATCCCACTGCTACCTTGCAGCCATAGTGTCATATACTCGAACTATCTAGAGATGAAATGTTCCACCCCTGTCAACCTATTCAGAGACACACATGCCCTATCCCAACGTTTCTTTGTGTGTGGAAGACCCATAGTGAAATCCATAGAAATACGAATCCAATTCCCTTCGAGAGTAGGCAAGTTGAAGTAGCCCATCGAACTTATATGTATTGGGTTCTTATTAAGTTGAGAAGGCGTACATCTTGTGAGAAAAGCATGGAAGTCCTTCCACATCCCTTTCTAATAGAAGCCCTTTTCCTTATCCTATCAACGGTCCTGAATACTCATGATTGCCACACCGTTGGTGAAGGCAAGGGTCTTGAATATTCCTGACTGCCCCACACCATTGGTGAAGAATGTATTTGTTCGATCGGCCTTTGCTTGTAACTTTTGATGTAGGCACCATGTAAACTCTATCTTTGCAGTAAAAATGAGACCATTTCATAGCTAGAAAGAAGGCAACTCTTTATGAGAACCATATCATAATCTCAGCCAGGCCGCCACATTATCCTATTGTTGATTATACACGCGATCTCAAAATCATAATTTTGCAAGGTTGCCGACCACCTTCCTCGCTTAGGAGACGGATTCGGTCACACAGGAGAGAATTACTTCAATGCACGGTACGGTGATCACTTCTCACATAAGAGTCACTCATATCCTAAAGGTAATGATGCCACTTCTTGATGGCATGCAAAATAGCCATCATCTCTTGATCATACAAATCTCCTTTTGTTGGTAGAATCTTCAGAATTTAAAGCATATGATGAAACTCATAGTTCAGCCATGTCCATTAGCTTTGATTCTTAATCTCCTTCTTGGAGTTCCGAATTCTCCTATGGGCATCGGCATAATGCTTCATTGAGATTAGTTTCATGTTTGCCTTCTAACCATACGCGATGCCTCAAAAGGTGGCATTCACCATCTAAGCATACACAGTGCCTCAAAAGGTGTCGCGGTGGCATGCATTCACCTTTTCTAACTATACACAATGCCTTAGAAAGCGGCATGCCAATACTCTCACGAGATGAGGTACTATTGTAGGAAAAATGGGCTAAAGCCGACCATTCGTCCCACACACTTTTTAAGTGTAAACTTATTCGTCGTGATCTCTATTTGACCTTAAATCTCGGGAGGGTAGTTATGCTTGGCAGTCGCTTGGTTTGCATGATATCAAATAAAGTAATCTAAAATTAACTCATGAATTTATCTAAAATGAACTCATGAATTTGACATCCTGGTCACTCTCAATATGTTGTAGTACACCATGTAACCTGAATACATGGACCACCAATTGTCTTGCAACCACGGATGTCGTATACTTGACCTTTGTAGAGATGAAATGTGCCACCACAAGCCACATATAAGCTATCTCAACCTCTCATAGTGTGTGGAAGACCCATAGTGAGATCCATAGAAATATGGATCAACTTCCCCATCGAAAGTTGATAGGCAAGTTGAAGAAACCCACCGGGCTTACCTTATGAGGTTGAAAAGGGATACATCTTGTGCGACAAGAGCATGTAAGTCCTTCCACATCCCTTTCCTCTAGAAGCTCTTTCTTATCTTATCAAAGGACTTGAATATTCCCAATTGCCCCACCATTGATGAAGAATGCATTTTTTATGTAGGTACCACATGTAGACTCTATCTCTGTAGTAGTAAAAAATGAGACCATTATGGGAACCATGTTGTAATTTTCGACATAGGCACCATGTAGACTCTATCTTTGCAGTAAAAATGAGACCATTACGTAGCCAAAAAACGAGGCAACTCTTTATGAGAACCAGGTTGTAATTTTAGCACCATTTCTGACGCCCCCTTATTTAAGAGATCTTCCTTTTGAAATTCCATGACCCAATGTTTGTATACTTTAGGTATAACTGATAGAGTATCAGCCACTACATTATCCTTGCCCTTTATATAGCTCATCTCAAAATCATAATTTTGCGAGGTTTCTTCTTTGCGTAAGGTATAACTGATAGAGTATCAGCCACTACATTATCCTTGCCCTTTATATAGCTCATCTCAAAATCATAATTTTGCGAGATAGATTCGGTTGGGAGAGGAATTACTTCAACACACAATGATCACTTCTCACATAAAAATGACTACCATAAAGGTAATGATGCCACTTCTTGACGGCACGAAAGATAGCACTCACGTCTTCATCATACACATGCATATATATCTCTTTTTGTTGGTAGATTCTTTGGAATTTAAAACATATCATGAAACTCATCCAATAGTTCAGCCATTCCCTCATGCATTTGTTTCTTATTCTCAACCATATCATACCATCCTCTCTGCTAGGCTATAAAACAAATACACAGCCCATTTGCTTTGGTTCCCTCGAGTATTTGTAGCTCCTAAAAAACATTTAATCTCCTTCTTGAAGCTCCAAAGGTGGAGTCCTATGGGCTTCGACGTAATTCTTGATTCTCACTTGAGCTCGCTTTCATGTTTGCCTTACATTGTTGGAGAAGAGCATGCACTACCTCACTTCCTCTTTCTCATTTGGATTCACCCCTTCTTACTTGACAACTATCATAGGTGCGCACTATTCACTTTCTAACCATACACGATGCCTCAGAAAGGTGGCGTGCCAATACTCTCATGATGATGAGAGCAGTACTATTAATAGTAGGAAAACTTGAGTAAAGCTGAGCGTTCATCCCACACACTTTGAGCATCATGGAAATGCTATCTCAAACACTTCTGACATAAAATGACTACCATAAAGCTCTAATACATTGCAATGTAAGAAAGGGATCAATGGCTTTAAGTAGAGCTCTGATACCAACAATGCAAGAAAGGGATCTAGTGAGAGATCAAGAAAATGCACTCATTATACATGGAGTATACTTATCATAGAGAGTACTAGTAGTCCACCCAAACATGGAAAGTCTGCCATGGCACCGTAAGTAAGACTTCAACTTACAAATACCCTTTCTTCCAAGGGAAAAGGACAACATCATGTAATCATTTGTACAACAATTTGATGGTGGAACCACATTCTTTGATTACCAAGTCTTTCCTTTTTTTATGCTCTTAAAATCCCACTGCTGCCTTGCAGCCATAGTGTCATATACTCGAACTATCTAGAGATGAAATGTTCCACCCCTGTCAACCTATTCAGAGACACACATGCCCTATCCCAATGTTTCTTTGTGTGTGGAAGACCCATAGTGAAATCCATAGAAATACGAATCCAATTCCCTTCGAGAGTAGGCAAGTTGAAGTAGCCCATCGAACTTATATGTATTGGGTTCTTATTAAGTTGAGAAGGCATACATCTTGTGAGAAAAGCATGGAAGTCCTTGCACATCCCTTTCTAATAGAAGCCCTTTTCCTTATCCTATCAACGGTCCTGAATACTCATGATTGCGACACCGTTGGTGAAGGCAATGGTCTTGAATATTCCTGACTGCCCCACACCATTGGTGAAGAATGTATTTGTTCGATCGGCCTTTGCTTGTAACTTTTGATGTAGGCACCATGTAAACTCTATCTTTGCAGTAAAAATGAGACCATTTCATAGCTAGAAAGAAGGCAACTCTTTATGAGAACCATATCATAATCTCAGCCAGGGCGCCACATTATCCTATTGTTGATTATACACGCGATCTCAAAATCATAATTTTGCAAGGTTGCCGACCACCTTCTTCGCTTAGGAGACGGATTCGGTCACACAGGAGAGAATTACTTCAATGCACGGTACGGTGATCACTTCTCACATAAGAGTCACTCATATCCTAAAGGTAATGATGCCACTTCTTGATGGCATGCAAAATAGCCATCATCTCTTGATCATACAAATCTCCTTTTGTTGGTAGAATCTTCAGAATTTAAAGCATATGATGAAACTCATAGTTCAGCCATGTCCATTAGCTTTGATTCTTAATCTCCTTCTTGGAGTTCCGAATTCTCCTATGGGCATCGGCATAATGCTTCATTGAGATTAGTTTCATGTTTGCCTTCTAACCATACGCAATGCCTCAAAAGGTGGCATTCACCATCTAAGCATACACAGTGACTCAAAAGGTGTCGCGGTGGCATGCATTCACCTTTTCTAACTATACACAATGCCTTAGAAAGCGGCATGCCAATACTCTCACGAGATGAGGTACTATTGTAGGAAAAATGGGCTAAAGCCGACCATTCGTCCCACACACTTTTTAAGTGTAAACTTATTCGTCGTGATCTCTATTTGACCTTAAATCTCGGGAAGGTAGTGATGCTTGGCAGTCGCTTGGTTTGCATGATATCAAATAAAGTAATCTAAAATTAACTCATGAATTTATCTAAAATGAACTCATGAATTTGACATCCTGGTCACTCTCAATACGTTGTAGTACACCATGTAACCTGAATACATGGACCACCAATTGTCTTGCAACCACGGATGTGTCGTATACTTGACCTTTGTAGAGATGAAATGTGCCACCACAAGCCACATATAAGCTATCTCAACCTCTCATTGTGTGTGGAAGACCCATAGTGAGATCCATAGAAATATGGATCCACTTCCCCATCGAAAATTGATAGGCAAGTTGAAGAAACCCACCGGGCTTACCTTATGAGGTTGAAAAGGGATACATCTTGTGCGACAAGAGCATGTAAGTCCTTCCACATCCCTTTCCTCTAGAAGCTCTTTCTTATCTTATCAAAGGACTTGAATATTCCCAATTGCCCCACCATTGATGAAGAATGCATTTTTTATGTAGGTACCACATGTAGACTCTATCTCTGTAGTAGTAAAAAATGAGACCATTATGGGAACCATGTTGTAATTTTCGACATAGGCACCATGTAGACTCTATCTTTGCAGTAAAAATGAGACCATTACGTAGCCAAAAAACGAGGCAACTCTTTATGAGAACCAGGTTGTAATTTTAGCACCATTTCTGACGCCCCCTTATTTAAGAGATCTTCCTTTTGAAATTCCATGACCCAATGTTTGTATACTTTAGGTATAACTGATAGAGTATCAGCCACTACATTATCCTTGCCCTTTATATAGCTCATCTCAAAATCATAATTTTGCGAGGTTTCTTCTTTGCGTAAGGTATAACTGATAGAGTATCAGCCACTACATTATCCTTGCCCTTTATATAGCTCATCTCAAAATCATAATTTTGCGAGATAGATTCGGTTGGGAGAGGAATTACTTCAACACACAATGATCACTTCTCACATAAAAATGACTACCATAAAGGTAATGATGCCACTTCTTGACGGCACGAAAGATAGCACTCATGTCTTGATCATACACATGCATATACATTTCTTTTTGTTGGTAGATTCTTTGGAATTTAAAACATATCATGAAACTCATCCAATAGTTCAGCCATTCCCTCATGCATTTGTTTCTTATTCTCAACCATATCATACCATCCTCTCTGCTAGGCTATAAAACAAATACACAGCCCATTTGCTTTGGTTCCCTCGAGTATTTGTAGCTCCTAAAAAACATTTAATCTCCTTCTTGAAGCTCCAAAGGTGGAGTCCTATGGGCTTCGACGTAATTCTTGATTCTCACTTGAGCTCGCTTTCATGTTTGCCTTACATTGTTGGAGAAGAGCATGCACTACCTCACTTCCTCTTTCTCATTTGGATTCACCCCTTCTTACTTGACAACTATCATAGGTGCGCACTATTCACTTTCTAACCATACACGATGCCTCAGAAAGGTGGCGTGCCAATACTCTCATGATGATGAGAGCAGTACTATTAATAGTAGGAAAACTTGAGTAAAGCTGAGCGTTCATCCCACACACTTTGAGCATCATGGAAATGCTATCTCAAACACTTCTGACATAAAATGACTACCATAAAGCTCTAATACATTGCAATGTAAGAAAGGGATCAATGGCTTTAAGTAGAGCTCTGATACCAACAATGCAAGAAAGGGATCTAGTGAGAGATCAAGAAAATGCACTCATTATACATGGAGTATACTTATCATAGAGAGTACTAGTAGTCCACCCAAACATGGAAAGTCTGCCATGGCACCGTAAGTAAGACTTCAACTTACAAATACCCTTTCTTCCAAGGGAAAAGGACAACATCATGTAATCATTTGTACAACAATTTGATGGTGGAACCACATTCTTTGATTACCAAGTCTTTACTTTTTTTATGCTCTTAAAATCCCACTGCTGCCTTGCAGCCATAGTGTCATATACTCGAACTATCTAGAGATGAAATGTTCCACCCCTGTCAACCTATTCAGAGACACACATGCCCTATCCCAACGTTTCTTTGTGTGTGGAAGACCCATAGTGAAATCCATAGAAATACGAATCCAATTCCCTTCGAGAGTAGGCAAGTTGAAGTAGCCCATCGAACTTATATGTATTGGGTTCTTATTAAGTTGAGAAGGCATACATCTTGTGAGAAAAGCATGGAAGTCCTTCCACATCCCTTTCTAATAGAAGCCCTTTTCCTTATCCTATCAACGGTCCTGAATACTCTTGATTGCCACACCGTTAGTGAAGGCAAGGGTCTTTAATATTCCTGACTGCCCCACACCATTGGTGAAGAATGTATTTGTTCGATCGGCCTTTGCTTGTAACTTTTGATGTAGGCACCATGTAAACTCTATCTTTGCAGTAAAAATGAGACCATTTCATAGCTAGAAAGAAGGCAACTCTTTATGAGAACCATATCATAATCTCAGCCAGGCCGCCACATTATCCTATTGTTGATTATACACGCGATCTCAAAATCATAATTTTGCAAGGTTGCCGACCACCTTCCTCGCTTAGGAGACAGATTCGGTCACACAGGAGAGAATTACTTCAATGCACGGTACGGTGATCACTTCTCACATAAGAGTCACTCATATCCTAAAGGTAATGATGCCACTTCTTGATGGCATGCAAAATAGCCATCATCTCTTGATCATACAAATCTCCTTTTGTTGGTAGAATCTTCAGATTTTAAAGCATATGATGAAACTCATAGTTCAGCCATGTCCATTAGCTTTGATTCTTAATCTCCTTCTTGGAGTTCCGAATTCTCCTATGGGCATCGGCATAATGCTTCATTGAGATTAGTTTCATGTTTGCCTTCTAACCATACGCGATGCCTCAAAAGGTGGCATTCACCATCTAAGCATACACAGTGCCTCAAAAGGTGTCACGGTGGCATGCATTCACCTTTTCTAACTATACACAATGCCTTAGAAAGCGGCATGCCAATACTCTCACGAGATGAGGTACTATTGTAGGAAAAATGGGCTAAAGCCGACCATTCGTCCCACACACTTTTTAAGTGTAAACTTATTCGTCGTGATCTCTATTTGACCTTAAATCTCGGGAGGGTAGTTATGCTTGGCAGTCGCTTGGTTTGCATGATATCAAATAAAGTAATCTAAAATTAACTCATGAATTTATCTAAAATGAACTCATGAATTTGACATCCTGGTCACTCTCAATACGTTGTAGTACACCATGTAACCTGAATACATGGACCACCAATTGTCTTGCAACCACGGATGTCGTATACTTGACCTTTGTAGAGATGAAATGTGCCACCACAATGAGAGGTTGAGATAGCTTATATGAAACTCATCCAATAGTTCAGCCATTCCCTCATGCATTTGTTTCTTATTCTCAACCATATCATACCATCCTCTCTGCTAGGCTATAAAACAAATACACAGCCCATTTGCTTTGGTTCCCTCGAGTATTTGTAGCTCCTAAAAAACATTTAATCTCCTTCTTGAAGCTCCAAAGGTGGAGTCCTATGGGCTTCGACGTAATTCTTGATTCTCACTTGAGCTCGCTTTCATGTTTGCCTTACATTGTTGGAGAAGAGCATGCACTACCTCACTTCCTCTTTCTCATTTGGATTCACTCCTTCTTACTTGACAACTATCATAGGTGCGCACTATTCACTTTCTAACCATACACGATGCCTCAAAAAGGTGGCGTGCCAATACTCTCATGATGATGAGAGCAGTACTATTAATAGTAGGAAAACTTGAGTAAAGCTGAGCGTTCATCCCACACACTTTGAGCATCATGGAAATGCTATCTCAAACACTTCTGACATAAAATGACTACCATAAAGCTCTAATACATTGCAATGTAAGAAAGGGATCAATGGCTTTAAGTAGAGCTCTGATACCAACAATGCAAGAAAGGGATCTAGTGAGAGATCAAGAAAATGCACTCATTATACATGGAGTATACTTATCATAGAGAGTACTAGTAGTCCACCCAAACATGGAAAGTCTGCCATGGCACCGTAAGTAAGACTTCAACTTACAAATACCCTTTCTTCCAAGGGAAAAGGACAACATCATGTAATCATTTGTACAACAATTTGATGGTGGAACCACATTCTTTGATTACCAAGTCTTTCCTTTTTTTATGCTCTTAAAATCCCACTGCTGCCTTGCAGCCATAGTGTCATATACTCGAACTATCTAGAGATGAAATGTTCCACCCCTGTCAACCTATTCAGAGACACACATGCCCTATCCCAATGTTTCTTTGTGTGTGGAAGACCCATAGTGAAATCCATAGAAATACGAATCCAATTCCCTTCGAGAGTAGGCAAGTTGAAGTAGCCCATCGAACTTATATGTATTGGGTTCTTATTAAGTTGAGAAGGCGTACATCTTGTGAGAAAAGCATGGAAGTCCTTGCACATCCCTTTCTAATAGAAGCCCTTTTCCTTATCCTATCAACGGTCCTGAATACTCATGATTGCCACACCGTTGGTGAAGGCAATGGTCTTGAATATTCCTGACTGCCCCACACCATTGGTGAAGAATGTATTTGTTCGATCAGCCTTTGCTTGTAACTTTTGATGTAGGCACCATGTAAACTCTATCTTTGCAGTAAAAATGAGACCATTTCATAGCTAGAAAGAAGGCAACTCTTTATGAGAACCATATCATAATCTCAGCCAGGGCGCCACATTATCCTATTGTTGATTATACACGCGATCTCAAAATCATAATTTTGCAAGGTTGCCGACCACCTTCTTCGCTTAGGAGACGGATTCGGTCACACAGGAGAGAATTACTTCAATGCACGGTACGGTGATCACTTCTCACATAAGAGTCACTCATATCCTAAAGGTAATGATGCCACTTCTTGATAGCATGCAAAATAGCCATCATCTCTTGATCATACAAATCTCCTTTTGTTGGTAGAATCTTCAGAATTTAAAGCATATGATGAAACTCATAGTTCAGCCATGTCCATTAGCTTTGATTCTTAATCTCCTTCTTGGAGTTCCGAATTCTCCTATGGGCATCGGCATAATGCTTCATTGAGATTAGTTTCATGTTTGCCTTCTAACCATACGCGATGCCTCAAAAGGTGGCATTCACCATCTAAGCATACACAGTGCCTCAAAAGGTGTCGCGGTGGCATGCATTCACCTTTTCTAACTATACACAATGCCTTAGAAAGCGGCATGCCAATACTCTCACGAGATGAGGTACTATTGTAGGAAAAATGGGCTAAAGCCGACCATTCGTCCCACACACTTTTTAAGTGTAAACTTATTCATCGTGATCTCTATTTGACCTTAAATCTCGGGAAGGTAGTGATGCTTGGCAGTCGCTTGGTTTGCATGATATCAAATAAAGTAATCTAAAATTAACTCATGAATTTATCTAAAATGAACTCATGAATTTGACATCCTGGTCACTCTCAATACGTTGTAGTACACCATGTAACCTGAATACATGGACCACGAATTGTCTTGCAACCACGGATGTCGTATACTTGACCTTTGTAGAGATGAAATGTGCCACCACAAGCCACATATAAGCTATCTCAACCTCTCATTGTGTGTGGAAGACCCATAGTGAGATGCATAGAAATATGGATCCACTTCCCCATCGAAAATTGATAGGCAAGTTGAAGAAACCCACCGGGCTTACCTTATGAGGTTGAAAAGGGATACATCTTGTGGGACAAGAGCATGTAAGTCCTTCCACATCCCTTTCCTCTAGAAGCTCTTTCTTATCTTATCAAAGGACTTGAATATTCCCAATTGCCCCACCATTGATGAAGAATGCATTTTTTATGTAGGTACCACATGTAGACTCTATCTCTGTAGTAAAAAATGAGACCATTATGGGAACCATGTTGTAATTTTCGACATAGGCACCATGTAGACTCTATCTTTGCAGTAAAAATGAGACCATTACGTAGCCAAAAAACGAGGCAACTCTTTATGAGAACCAGGTTGTAATTTTAGCACCATTTCTGACGCCCCCTTATTTAAGAGATCTTCCTTTTGAAATTCCATGACCCAATGTTTGTATACTTTAGGTATAACTGATAGAGTATCAGCCACTACATTATCCTTGCCCTTTATATAGCTCATCTCAAAATCAAAATTTTACGAGGTTTCTTCTTTGCGTAAGGTATAACTGATAGAGTATCGGCCACTACATTATCCTTGCCCTTTATATAGCTTATCTCAAAATCATAATTTTGCGAGTTAGATTCGGTTGGGAGAGGAATTACTTCAACACACAATGATCACTTCTCACATAAAAATGACTACCATAAAGGTAATGATGCCACTTCTTGACGGCACAAAAGATAGCACTCATGTCTTGATCATACACATGCATATACATCTCTTTTTGTTGGTAGATTCTTTGGAATTTAAAACATATCATGAAACTCATCCAATAGTTCAGCCATTCCCTCATGCATTTGTTTCTTATTCTCAACCATATCATACCATCCTCTCTGCTAGGCTATAAAACAAATACACAGCCCATTTGCTTTGGTTCCCTCGAGTATTTGTAGCTCCTAAAAAACATTTAATCTCCTTCTTGAAGCTCCAAAGGTGGAGTCCTATGGGCTTCAACGTAATTCTTGATTCTCACTTGAGCTCGCTTTCATGTTTGCCTTACATTGTTGGAGAAGAGCATGCACTACCTCACTTCCTCTTTCTCATTTGGATTCACGCTTCTTACTTGACAACTATCATAGGTGCGCACTATTCACTTTCTAACCATACACGATGCCTCAGAAAGGTGGCGTGCCAATACTCTCATGGTGATGAGAGCAGTACTATTAATAGTAGGAAAACTTGAGTAAAGCTGAGCGTTCATCCCACACACTTTGAGCATCATGGAAATGCTATCTCAAACACTTCTGACATAAAATGACTACCATAAAGCTCTAATACATTGCAATGTAAGAAAGGGATCAATGGCTTTAAGTAGAGCTCTGATACCAACAATGCAAGAAAGGGATCTAGTGAGAGATCAAGAAAATGCACTCATTATACATGGAGTATACTTATCATAGAGAGTACTAGTAGTCCACCCAAACATGGAAAGTCTGCCATGGCACCATAAGTAAGACTTGAACTTACAAATACCCTTTCTTCCAAGGGAAAAGGACAACATCATGTAATCATTTGTACAATAATTTGATGGTGGAACCACATTCTTTGATTACCAAGTCTTTCTTTTTTTTATGCTCTTAAAATCCCACTGCTGCCTTGCAGCCATAGTGTCATATACTCGAACTATCTAGAGATGAAATGTTCCACCCCTGTCAACCTATTCAGAGACACACATGCCCTATCCCAATGTTTCTTTGTGTGTGGAAGACCCATAGTGAAATCCATAGAAATACGAATCCAATTCCCTTCGAGAGTAGGCAAGTTGAAGTAGCCCATCGAACTTATATGTATTGGGTTCTTATTAAGTTGAGAAGGCGTACATCTTGTGAGAAAAGCATGGAAGTCCTTCCACATCCCTTTCTAATAGAAGCCCTTTTCCTTATCCTATCAACGGTCCTGAATACTCTTGATTGCCACACCGTTGGTGAAGGCAAGGGTCTTGAATATTCCTGACTGCCCCACACCATTGGTGAAGAATGTATTTGTTCGATCGGCCTTTGCTTGTAACTTTTGATGTAGGCACATGTAAACTCTATCTTTGCAGTAAAAATGAGACCATTTCATAGCTAGAAAGAAGGCAACTCTTTATGAGAACCATATCATAATCTCAGCCAGGGCGCCACATTATCCTATTGTTGATTATACATGCGATCTCAAAATCATAATTTTACAAGGTTGCCGACCACCTTCTTTGCTTAGGAGACGGATTCGGTCACACAGGAGAGAATTACTTCAATGCACGGTACGGTGATCACTTCTCACATAAGAGTCACTCATATCCTAAAGGTAATGATGCCACTTCTTGATGGCATGCAAAATAGCCATCATCTCTTGATCATACAAATCTCCTTTTGTTGGTAGAATCTTCAGAATTTAAAGCATATGATGAAACTCATAGTTCAGCCATGTCCATTAGCTTTGATTCTTAATCTCCTTCTTGGAGTTCCGAATTCTCCTATGGGCATCGGCATAATGCTTCATTGAGATTAGTTTCATGTTTGCCTTCTAACCATACGCGATGCCTCAAAAGGTGGCATTCACCATCTAAGCATACACAGTGCCTCAAAAGGTGTTGCGGTGGCATGCATTCACCTTTTCTAACTATACACAATGCCTTAGAAAGCGGCATGCCAATACTCTCACGAGATGAGGTACTATTGTAGGAAAAATGGGCTAAAGCCGACCATTCGTCCCACACACTTTTTAAGTGTAAACTTATTCGTCGTGATCTCTATTTGACCTTAAATCTCGGGAAGGTAGTGATGCTTGGCAGTCGCTTGGTTTGCATGATATCAAATAAAGTAATCTAAAATTAACTCATGAATTTATCTAAAATGAACTCATGAATTTGACATCCTGGTCACTCTCAATACGTTGTAGTACACCATGTAACCTGAATACATGGACCACCAATTGTCTTGCAACCACGGATGTCGTATACTTGACCTTTGTAGAGATGAAATGTGCCACCACAATGAGAGGTTGAGATAGCTTATATGAAACTCATCCAATAGTTCAGCCATTCCCTCATGCATTTGTTTCTTATTCTCAACCATATCATACCATCCTCTCTGCTAGGCTATAAAACAAATACACAGCCCATTTGCTTTGGTTCCCTCGAGTATTTGTAGCTCCTAAAAAACATTTAATCTCCTTCTTGAAGCTCCAAAGGTGGAGTCCTATGGGCTTCGACCTAATTCTTGATTCTCACTTGAGCTCGCTTTCATGTTTTCCTTACATTGTTGGAGAAGAGCATGCACTACCTCACTTCCTCTTTCTCATTTGGATTCACTCCTTCTTACTTGACAACTATCATAGGTGCGCACTATTCACTTTCTAACCATACACGATGCCTCAGAAAGGTGGCGTGCCAATACTCTCATGGTGATGAGAGCAGTACTATCAATAGTAAGAAAACTTGAGTAAAGCTGAGCGTTCATCCCACACACTTTGAGCATCATGGAAATGCTATCTCAAACACTTCTGACATAAAATGACTACCATAAAGCTCTAATACATTGCAATGTAAGAAAGGGATCAATGGCTTTAAGTAGAGCTCTGATACCAACAATGCAAGAAAGGGATCTAGTGAGAGATCAAGAAAATGCACTCATTATACATGGAGTATACTTATCATAGAGAGTACTAGTAGTCCACCCAAACATGGAAAGTCTGCCATGGCACCGTAAGTAAGACTTCAACTTACAAATACCCTTTCTTCCAAGGGAAAAGGACAACATCATGTAATCATTTGTACAACAACTTGATGGTGGAACCACATTCTTTGATTACCAAGTCTTTCCTTTTTTTATGCTCTTAAAATCCCACTGCTGCCTTGCAGTCATAGTGTCATATACTCGAACTATCTAGAGATGAAATGTTCCACCCCTGTCAACCTATTCAGAGACACACATGCCCTATCCCAATGTTTCTTTGTGTGTGGAAGACCCATAGTGAAATCCATAGAAATACGAATCCAATTCCCTTCGAGAGTAGGAAAGTTGAAGTAGCCCATCGAACTTATATGTATTGGGTTCTTATTAAGTTGAGAAGGCGTACATCTTGTGAGAAAGGCATGGAAGTCCTTCCACATCCCTTTCTAATAGAAGCCCTTTTCCTTATCCTATCAACGGTCCTGAATACTCTTGATTGCCACACCGTTGGTGAAGGCAACGGTCTTGAATATTCCTGACTGCCCCACACCATTGGTGAAGAATGTATTTGTTCGATCGGCCTTTGCTTGTAACTTTTGATGTAGGCACCATGTAAACTCTATCTTTGCAGTAAAAATGAGACCATTTCATAGCTAGAAAGAAGGCAACTCTTTATGAGAACCATATCATAATCTCAGCCAGGCCGCCACATTATCCTATTGTTAATTATACACGCGATCTCAAAATCATAATTTTGCAAGGTTGCCGACCACCTTCTTCGCTTAGGAGACGGATTCGGTCACACAGGAGAGAATTACTTCAATGCACGGTACGGTGATCACTTCTCACATAAGAGTCACTCATATCCTAAAGGTAATGATGCCACTTCTTGATGGCATGCAAAATAGCCATCATCTCTTGATCATACAAATCTCCTTTTGTTGGTAGAATCTTCAGAATTTAAAGCATATGATGAAACTCATAGTTCAGCCATGTCCATTAGCTTTGATTCTTAATCTCCTTCTTGGAGTTTTGAATTCTCCTATGGGCATCGGCATAATGCTTCATTGAGATTAGTTTCATGTTTGCCTTCTAACCATATGCGATGCCTCAAAAGGTGGCATTCACCATCTAAGCATACACAGTGCCTCAAAAGGTGTCGCGGTGGCATGCATTCACCTTTTCTAACTATACACAATGCCTTAGAAAGCGGCATGCCAATACTCTCACGAGATGAGGTACTATTGTAGGAAAAATGGGCTAAAGCCGACCATTCGTCCCACACACTTTTTAAGTGTAAACTTATTCGTCGTGATCTCTATTTGACCTTAAATCTCGGGAAGGTAGTGATGCTTGGTAGTCGCTTGGTTTGCATGATATCAAATAAAGTAATCTAAAATTAACTCATGAATTTATCTAAAATGAACTCATGAATTTGACATCCTGGTCACTCTCAATACGTTGTAGTACACCATGTAACCTGAATACATGGACCACCAATTGTCTTGCAACCATGGATGTCGTATACTTGACCTTTGTAGAGATAAAATGTGCCACTACAAGCCACATATAAGCTATCTCAACCTCTCATTGTGTGTGGAAGACCCATAGTGAGATCCATAGAAATATGGATCCACTTCCCCATTGAAAATTGATAGGCAAGTTAAAGAAACCCACCGGGCTTACCTTATGAGGTTGAAAAGGGATACATCTTGTGGGACAAGAGCATGTAAGTCCTTCCACATCCCTTTCCTCTAGAAGCTCTTTCTTATCTTATCAAAGGACTTGAATATTCCCAATTGCCCCACCATTGATGAAGAATGCATTTTTTATGTAGGTACCACATGTAGACTCTATCTCTGTAGTAAAAAATGAGACCATTATGGGAACCATGTTGTAATTTTCGACATAGGCACCATGTAGACTCTATCTTTGCAGTAAAAATGAGACCATTACGTAGCCAAAAAAACGAGGCAACTCTTTATGAGAACCAGGTTGTAATTTTAGCACCATTTCTGACGCCCCCTTATTTAAGAGATCTTCCTTTTGAAATTCCATGACCCAATGTTTGTATACTTTAGGTATAACTGATAGAGTATCAGCCACTACATTATCCTTGCCCTTTATATAGCTCATCTCAAAATCATAATTTTGCGAGATAGATTCGGTTGGGAGAGGAATTACTTCAACACACAATGATCACTTCTCACATAAAAATGACTACCATAAAGGTAATGATGCCACTTCTTGACGGCACGAAAGATAGCACTCATGTCTTGATCATACACATGCATATACATCTCTTTTTGTTGGTAGATTCTTTGGAATTTAAAACATATCATGAAACTCATCCAATAGTTCAGCCATTCCCTCATGCATTTGTTTCTTATTCTCAACCATATCATACCATCCTCTCTGCTAGGCTATAAAACAAATACACAGCCCATTTGCTTTGGTTCCCTCGAGTATTTGTAGCTCCTAAAAAACATTTAATCTCCTTCTTGAAGCTCCAAAGGTGGAGTCCTATGGGCTTCGACCTAATTCTTGATTCTCACTTGAGCTCGCTTTCATGTTTGCCTTACATTGTTGGAGAAGAGCATGCACTACCTCACTTCCTCTTTCTCATTTGGATTCACTCCTTCTTACTTGACAACTATCATAGGTGTGCACTATTCACTTTCTAACCATACACGATGCCTCAGAAAGGTGGCGTGCCAATACTCTCATGATGATGAGAGCAGTACTATTAATAGTAGGAAAACTTGAGTAAAGCTGAGCGTTCATCCCACACACTTTGAGCATCATGGAAATGCTATCTCAAACACTTCTGACATAAAATGACTACCATAAAGCTCTAATACATTGCAATGTAAGAAAGGGATCAATGGCTTTAAGTAGAGCTCTGATACCAACAATGCAAGAAAGGGATCTAGTGAGAGATCAAGAAAATGCACTCATTATACATGGAGTATACTTATCATAGAAAGTACTAGTAGTCCACCCAAACATGGAAAGTCTGCCATGGCACCGTAAGTAAGACTTCAACTTACAAATACCCTTTCTTCCAAGGGAAAAGGACAACATCATGTAATCATTTGTACAACAATTTGATGGTGGAACCACATTCTTTGATTACCAAGTCTTTCCTTTTTTTATGCTCTTAAAATCCCACTGCTGCCTTGCAGCCATAGTGTCATATACTCGAACTATCTAGAGATGAAATGTTCCACCCCTGTCAACCTATTCAGAGACACACATGCCCTATCCCAATGTTTCTTTGTGTGTGGAAGACCCATAGTGAAATCCATAGAAATACGAATCCAATTCCCTTCGAGAGTAGGCAAGTTGAAGTAGCCCATCGAACTTATATGTATTGGGTTCTTATTAAGTTGAGAAGGCGTACATCTTGTGAGAAAAGCATGGAAGTCCTTCCACATCCCTTTCTAATAGAAGCCCTTTTCCTTATCCTATCAACGGTCCTGAATACTCTTGATTGCCACACCGTTGGTGAAGGCAAGGGTCTTGAATATTCCTGACTGCCCCACACCATTGGTGAAGAATGTATTTGTTCGATCGGCCTTTGCTTGTAACTTTTGATGTAGGCACCATGTAAACTCTATCTTTGCAGTAAAAATGAGACCATTTCATAGCTAGAAAGAAGGCAACTCTTTATGAGAACCATATCATAATCTCAGCCAGGCCGCCACATTATCCTATTGTTGATTATACACGCGATCTCAAAATCATAATTTTGCAAGGTTGCCGACCACCTTCTTCGCTTAGGAGACGGATTCGGTCACACAGGAGAGAATTACTTCAATGCACGGTACGGTGATCACTTCTCACATAAGAGTCACTCATATCCTAAAGGTAATGATGCCACTTCTTGATGGCATGCAAAATAGCCATCATCTCTTGATCATACAAATCTCCTTTTGTTGGTAGAATCTTCAGAATTTAAAGCATATGATGAAACTCATAGTTCAGCCATGTCCATTAGCTTTGATTCTTAATCTCCTTCTTGGAGTTCCGAATTCTCCTATGGGCATCGGCATAATGCTTCATTGAGATTAGTTTCATGTTTGCCTTCTAACCATACGCGATGCCTCAAAAGGTGGCATTCACCATCTAAGCATACACAGTGCCTCAAAAGGTGTCGCGGTGGCATGCATTCACCTTTTCTAACTATACACAATGCCTTAGAAAGCGGCATGCCAATACTCTCACGAGATGAGGTACTATTGTAGGAAAAATGGGCTAAAGCCGACCATTCGTCCCACACACTTTTTAAGTGTAAACTTATTCGTCGTGATCTCTATTTGACCTTAAATCTCGGGAAGGTAGTGATGCTTGGCAGTCGCTTGGTTTGCATGATATCAAATAAAGTAATCTAAAATTAACTCATGAATTTATCTAAAATGAACTCATGAATTTGACATCCTGGTCACTCTCAATACGTTGTAGTACACCATGTAACCTGAATACATGGACCACCAATTGTCTTGCAACCACGGATGTCGTATACTTGACCTTTGTAGAGATGAAATGTGCCACCACAATGAGAGGTTGAGATAGCTTATATGAAACTCATCCAATAGTTCAGCCATTCCCTCATGCATTTGTTTCTTATTCTCAACCATATCATACCATCCTCTCTGCTAGGCTATAAAACAAATACACAGCCCATTTGCTTTGGTTCCCTCGAGTATTTGTAGCTCCTAAAAAACATTTAATCTCCTTCTTGAAGCTCCAAAGGTGGAGTCCTATGGGCTTCGACGTAATTCTTGATTCTCACTTGAGCTCGCTTTCATGTTTGCCTTACATTGTTGGAGAAGAGCATGCACTACCTCACTTCCTCTTTCTCATTTGGATTCACTCCTTCTTACTTGACAACTATCATAGGTGCGCACTATTCACTTTCTAACCATACACGATGCCTCAGAAAGGTGGCGTGCCAATACTCTCATGATGATGAGAGCAGTACTATTAATAGTAGGAAAACTTGAGTAAAGCTGAGCGTTCATCCCACACACTTTGAGCATCATGGAAATGCTATCTCAAACACTTCTGACATAAAATGACTACCATAAAGCTCTAATACATTGCAATGTAAGAAAGGGATCAATGGCTTTAAGTAGAGCTCTGATACCAACAATGCAAGAAAGGGATCTAGTGAGAGATCAAGAAAATGCACTCATTATACATGGAGTATACTTATCATAGAGAGTACTAGTAGTCCACCCAAACATGGAAAGTCTGCCATGGCACCATAAGTAAGACTTCAACTTACAAATACCCTTTCTTCCAAGGGAAAAGGACAACATCATGTAATCATTTGTACAACAATTTGATGGTGGAACCACATTCTTTGATTACCAAGTCTTTCCTTTTTTTATGCTCTTAAAATCCCACTGCTGCCTTGCAGCCATAGTGTCATATACTCGAACTATCTAGAGATGAAATGTTCCACCCCTGTCAACCTATTCAAAGACACACATGCCCTATCCCAATGTTTCTTTGTGTGTGGAAGACCCATAGTGAAATCCATAGAAATACGAATCCAATTCCCTTCGAGAGTAGGAAAGTTGAAGTAGCCCATCGAACTTATATGTATTGGGTTCTTATTAAGTTGAGAAGGCGTACATCTTGTGAGAAAAGCATGGAAGTCCTTCCACATCCCTTTCTAATAGAAGCCCTTTTCCTTATCCTATCAACGGTCCTGAATACTCTTGATTGCCACACCGTTGGTGAAGGCAACAGTCTTGAATATTCCTGACTGCCCCATGAAAAGATGCAGGGGGGAAGAGAGCTTGAGCTCTTGCAAGCACACACACACACTCACAAAACCCTAATAGAGAACACACAAGGTGAGAGGCTGAAAATCTTCTTTTCTCTACTCAACACTCAACACACCATATACAAGAATAAGAGTACACCTTAATATGAAAGGTACTCAACCAATACATACACGGGTTCTCTATAGTGTGAACCCAACTAAATGAGCTGGCGCTATAACTATGCCAGTCTCTAGAGTGGCTGTCACACAGCCTGTCATCCCACTGGCCGCATATCACCCAAGATCTCACCAACCATGCCAGTGGTGTAAGTGCGGGGCCTATCCCCCAGGCGGGTCATCAGTGGCCACCGCCTCACTAGACGAGCTCGATATCTCAACACTCCCCCTCGAGCTCAACTCCATCTCATGTACACCAAGCGAAGCCCTGAATCTGCGGAGCTTCTCTGTACCCAATGCTTTGGTGAAGATGTCAGCTACTTGATCCTCTGTGCTGACATAAACAAGGTCAAGGTCTCCTGCCAAGACCTTCTCTCTGACAAAGTGGTAGTGGACCTCTATGTGCTTCGTACGAGCATGAAAGACTGGGTTCCTGGCCAACTGTATACTGCTAATGTTGTCACAGAAAATGACAACTTGTCTATCCACTGATAGACCCAAATCTGCAAGTAGCTTTCTCAACCAAGCTACCTCACATGCTGCCATAGCAGCTCCTCTGTACTCGGCCTCTGTACTCGATAGAGCAACCGTAGGCTGCTTCTTGCTGCTCCAAGTCACAGCAGCACTCCCCAAAGAAAACATGAATCCACTGGTAGATCTTCTGTCTGAGATACTACCAGCCCAATCAGCATCTGTGTACCCATGTACACATATCTCTGTCCCAGTCTCATAGAATAGTCCACAATGTAAAGTAGACTTCACATACCTCAGTATGCGTCTCACAGCATCCAAATGCGGTTTTCGTGGAACCTGCATAAACTGACTCACCAACCCAACAGCATAGCTCAAATCTGGTCTGGTGATCGTCATGTAGATCAAACTTCCTACTATGCTCCTGTACATAGTAGGATCCTCCAAGATCTCTCCTGAATCTGCACTCAACTTGCCATTCTGATCCAATGGCACAGAAATAGGCTTACAGCCTGTCATACCATACTTGGACAACATGTCCAAGCCATACTGTCTCTGCAGTAATCCGATACCATGTGGTGACCTAATCACCTCAATGCCCAAGAAATATCTGAACTCCCCCAGATCCTTCATCTCGAACTTCTGTCTAAGCAAGATCTTTACATCAAAGATCTCTGCATCATGGTCCCGCGTAATGATCAAGTCATCTACATAGATGACAACAAGCACAACCCCTCTATCACCATGTCTCACATACAATGAGAAATCTGCATTGGCTACATGAAAGCCAATAGTGACAAGATATTCAGAAATCTTGTCAGACCATGCTCTTGGTGCTTACTTTAAGCCATACAAGGCTTTCTTCAACCTGCAAACATGCTCGGGGTGACCCACATCCTCATAACCAGGTGGCTGCAACATATACACCTCTTCTTGCAAATCCCCATGCAAGAATGCATTCTTTACATCCATCTGATGTAAAGACCATTGCTTTGACGCAGCCACTGCTATCACAACTCTCACCGTTGCCATCTTGGCAACTGGGCTGAAAGTTTCCTCATAATCAATCCCATATGTCTGCGCATATCCTTTGGCTACCAATCTAGCCTTGTACCTGTTTATGCTTCCATCACTGTTATGTTTAACTTTGTACACCCACTTGCATCCAATGGCTTTCTTGCCTTCAGGCAATTGCACTAAGTCCCAAGTTTCATTTCCATATAGTGCATCCATCTCCTCATCCATAGCTTTCTCCCAACACACATTTCCAACAGCCTCATTAATGCATGTGGGCTCAACAACCTGCACAACCTTTGCCATATATGCATAGTGATGTGCCACATAACCATCATAGGTAAATCTCTGCACAGGATTTCTCACTCTCCCAGATCTTTGCAGCTTCTCATTCATGGCTTCCATAGCCTTCTTTACACCAGGTGTTCTCATAGCTGGGATCCCAAGCTCCTCATCAAGGCTCATATCTGAGCCACTAGACTCTCCATCAACATGAGAATGCCCTGCAGAAATGTCAGGCATACCAAGGGGCTCAACCACTTTCTCTTTTCCTTTACGTGATGTACTAATCACATTTGCAGGGCTGGTATTATGACGCAGCCTGCCACTCCATGGTCTATCAATAGACCCACTAGATGAGGACTCTCCTGGTCCACTCAAAGACTGTGATTGCTGACTTGCATTCTGTGCAACCACACTTCCACTCACATCAGCCCCAATAGCTTCTTTTTCAGCAGCATACCAACTGCTCATCTCATCAAAGACAACATCCCTGCTTACCCTCAACTCACGTGTAGCAGGGTTATAACACCTGTATCCCTTTTGCTCAAGGGAATATCCAATAAACACACATTTTTCAGCTTTCGGATCCAGCTTAGTTCTCAGCTCATCTGGCACATGCACATATGCAATGCATCCAAAAACTTTCAGATGAGACAAATCTGGTTTTCTGCCAGTAAACTTCTCCTCTGGAGTTACATCATGTATGGCTGCAGTTGGAGTCCTGTTCATGATGTATACTGCTGTAGAAACAGCCTCAGCCCAATAGCAATGCAGCATATTCTTCTCTTCCATCAATGCTCGCGCAATCTCAGCAATGTGCCTATTTTTCCGCTCAGCAACTCCATTTTGCTGCGGAGTGTATCTGCATGTGAACTGTCTCCGAATACCATTCTTCTTCAAAAATTCAGAGAACTCATTGGAGAAGTATTCTCCCCCTCCATCTGACCTTAGGCACTTAACATATTTCCCTGTTTGCTTTTCAACCAAAACTCTGAAATTCTGAAAGTGAGTGAACACCTCACTCTTCTCCTTCATGAAATATACCCACACTTTTCTTGTGTGGTCATCAATGAAAGTGACATAGTACCTGCAGCCTCCCATAGACACGGTCTTCGTAGGACCCCATACATCTGAATGTACAACATCTAGTGCATTTCTGCTCACATATCTGTTGCGTGGAAACACATGCTTTGTTTGCTTCCCAAATTGGCATGCTTCACATATTTTCTGCATACCTTCCACCTTAAATTTTGGCAGCCCTGTCACGATTCCTTTTGTCTGCATAGACTTCAATCTCTGAACATTTACATGTCCAATTCTTTTATGCCATATGTCTGTGTCTGCAACAATTCCTGAACCATTTGCAAACATCGCAGCACTCATTTCAGGCATGTCTACATCCAACGTAAACATTCTGCCCACTCTGTTGCCTTTTGCAACCAACCTGCACTTGTCTTTGAAATCTTCAACATAACACCCATCAGGGTTAAACCGAACTTGCAACCCCTGCTCAATCATCTGGCCAACTGAAACCAGATTCTTTGTTATGTTCGGTACATGAAGTACATCTGCAAGGTACTTCACTTTGCCATCCTGCATAGATAATGGCACATCTCCAACGTGGGCAATTGGATGAGCAGTGTCATCCCCTGTTTCCACAAAACCTGGTCTTTCCGGGTTCTTCATCTCCTTGAACCACTCCCCATGACTCGTCATGTGGTTCGAAGCGCCTGAATCCACATACCATACATTATCTTTTTGTGCTGCATCAACATTTTCAGACATGGCATTCACAACATGCTGCATAACAAACAACCTTTCATTATCCTCATTATTTCTGCTTGAGGATGCATAGTTGTTTTGCTGCACTTTCCCATTTTGCATGTCAGCCTGCTTTTTATAACATTCTGCCTGCACATGTCCAGGCTTACCACAATAATAGCATTCACGTGCATCATTGTACTGCCTTTGCCAATTTCCACGGCCTCTTTGACTCCCCCTGCCTCTGAATTTGCCTCTTCCACCTGCGTGTTGTTGTTGTTGTTGTTGATTCTGGGACTGTTGTTGTTGCTGCTGCTGCTGGCCATAATTCTGATTACCTGTTCGGCCACCTCCTTGACCGCGTCCACGGCCTCCTCTACCTCGTCCTCTTCCTGAACTCGTGTAGAAGGCTTGTTGCTTTGAACTGTTTTTGCTTTGTGAAGACTGTTGGTCTTCACCCAAGCTCTTCTCTTCGATAATCAGCATAGACACCAAATCTGTAAAGTTGGGAATGTTTTCCCGAGTCTGAATAGACGTCTTAAATGCCTTGTATTGTGGCCCGAGACCACGTAGACAGACTTCCATCTTGTCATCATCATCTACTGACACACCAATAGATGCAAGGGACTCCACAATGCCCTTTATCTTCAACGCATAGTCATTCACAGACATGCTCTTTTTCTCCACAGTATGAAGTTCATTCTTCAACTGTATCTTACGTGCCTTGGTATTTGTTTCATAAAGTTTTACCAAGGTGTCCCACGCCTCCTTGGGGGACTTGGCATCCTGAATGTGCCCAATCATGGTGTCCTGTATACTAATGGAGAGCCAATACATAACCTTCCTGGCTCCTTGGTTCCAGTCTTTAAACTCTTTCACATCTACAGCAGTCGGATTTATATCCGGTATCTCCGGTGCCTCTTCATGTTCACCTTCTATGTAGTCCCAATAGCCTTTTCCCATCAGGAAATTAGTCAACCTGAACCTCCAAGTATGGAAGTTATTCTTGTCCAGCTTCTCAGCCACAATCTGTGTTATGCCATCATTAGACATCTTGCCAAACACACAATTTTACCAGAAACTGCACTCTGGTTTTTCTGCACAAACTGCTGTATTTTCTGCACAGCGGTACTGCAGTACTCTCAAATGTCACAACCAGTGACTTCAATGCACATACATACACCCAATGGCAACTGTAGACCTCTTTGCAGCACCCACAGTGTCTGCACAGTCAATCTGTCTTCCTGCAGTTCTTAAAACAGAGTTCTGCAGAGAATCGATGACTTACCCGCAGTGCTCGAAATCGCCTGCTTTCTGAAAAACGGAGGTCCAGACGCGCCCGAAACGCGTTTTCGGCCTGAAAATTTCAGTCCGAAGGATTGTATAGTTACCCTATAGCTTTACTCCCGCGAAGAAAACTCCTCAATCAGAGATCGTTTGCCGGTGCCTCTCGTAGAGCTCCCGACAAGGGTGTAGTCACCAACACAATAGGGAAGAGTAGTTGAAGCTCTTACCCTCGTACCGCTTTCTGTGGTTCTCTTGCTTGCAGCTCAGCCCTTAGCACGAACCAGGCTCTGATACCATGAAAAGATGCAGGGGGGAAGAGAGCTTGAGCTCTTGCAAGCACACACACACACTCACAAAACCCTAATAGAGAACACACAAGGTGAGAGGCTGAAAATCTTCTTTTCTCTACTCAACACTCAACACACCATATACAAGAATAAGAGTACACCTTAATATGAAAGGTACTCAACCAATACATACACGGGTTCTCTATAGTGTGAACCCGACTAAATGAGCTGGCGCTATAACTATGCCAGTCTCTAGAGTGGCTGTCACACAGCCTGTCATCCCACTGGCCGCATATCACCCAAGATCTCACCAACAATGCCAGTGGTGTAAGTGCGGGGCCTATCCCCCAGGCGGGTCATCAGTGGCCACCGTCTCACTAGACGAGCTCGATATCTCAACACCCCACACCATTGGTGAAGAATGTATTTGTTCGATCGGCCTTTGCTTGTAACTTTTGATGTAGGCACCATGTAAACTCTATCTTTGCAGTAAAAATGAGACCATTTCATAGCTAGAAAGAAGGCAACTCTTTATGAGAACCATATCATAATCTCAGCCAGGCCGCCACATTATCCTATTGTTGATTATACACGCGATCTCAAAATCATAATTTTGCAAGGTTGCCGACCACCTTCTTCGCTTAGGAGACGAATTCGGTCACACAGGAGAGAATTACTTCAATGCACGGTACGGTGATCACTTCTCACATAAGAGTCACTCATATCCTAAAGGTAATGATGCCACTTCTTGATGGCATGCAAAATAGCCATCATCTCTTGATCATACAAATCTCCTTTTGTTGGTAGAATCTTCAGAATTTAAAGCATATGATGAAACTCATAGTTCAGCCATGTCCATTAGCTTTGATTCTTAATCTCCTTCTTGGAGATTCGAATTCTCCTATGGGCATCGGCATAATGCTTCATTGAGATTAGTTTCATGTTTGCCTTCTAACCATATGCGATGCCTCAAAAGGTGGCATTCACCATCTAAGCATACACAGTGCCTCAAAAGGTGTCGCGGTGGCATGCATTCACCTTTTCTAATTATACACAATGCCTTAGAAAGCGGCATGCCAATACTCTCACGAGATGAGGTACTATTGTAGGAAAAATGGGCTAAAGCCGACCATTCGTCCCACACACTTTTTAAGTGTAAACTTATTCGTCGTGATCTCTATTTGACCTTAAATCTCAGGAAGGTAGTGATGCTTGGCAGTCGCTTGGTTTGCATGATATCAAATAAAGTAATCTAAAATTAACTCATGAATTTATCTAAAATGAACTCATGAATTTGACATCCTGGTCACTCTCAATACGTTGTAGTACACCATGTAACCTGAATACATGGACCACCAATTGTCTTCCAACCACGGATGTCGTATACTTGACCTTTGTAGAGATGAAATGTGCCACCACAAGCCACATATAAGCTATCTCAACCTCTCATTGTGTGTGGAAGTCCCATAGTGAGATCCATAGAAATATGGATCCACTTCCCCATCGAAAATTGATAGGCAAGTTGAAGAAACCCACCGGGCTTACCTTATGAGGTTGAAAAGGGATACATCTTGTGCGACAAGAGCATGTAAGTCCTTCCACATCCCTTTCCTCTAGAAGCTCTTTCTTATCTTATCAAAGGACTTGAATATTCCCAATTGCCCCACCATTGATGAAGAATGCATTTTTTATGTAGGTACCACATGTAGACTCTATCTCTGTAGTAAAAAATGAGACCATTATGGGAACCATGTTGTAATTTTCGACATAGGCACCATGTAGACTCTATCTTTGCAGTAAAAATGAGACCATTACGTAGCCAAAAAACGAGGCAACTCTTTATGAGAACCAGGTTGTAATTTTAGCACCATTTCTGGCGCCCCCTTATTTAAGAGATCTTCCTTTTGAAATTCCATGACCCAATGTTTGTATACTTTAGGTATAACTGATAGAGTATCAGCCACTACATTATCCTTGCCCTTTATATAGCTCATCTCAAAATCATAATTTTGCAAGGTTTCTTCTTTGCATAAGGTATAACTGATAGAGTATCAGCCACTACATTATCCTTGCCCTTTATATAGCTTATCTCAAAATCATAATTTTGCGAGTTAGATTCGGTTGGGAGAGGAATTACTTCAACACACAATGATCACTTCTCACATAAAAATGACTACCATAAAGGTAATGATGCCACTTCTTGACGGCACGAAAGATAGCACTCATGTCTTGATCATACACATGCATATACATCTCTTTTTGTTGGTAGATTCTTTGGAATTTAAAACATATCATGAAACTCATCCAATAGTTCAGCCATTCCCTCATGCATTTGTTTCTTATTCTCAACCATATCATACCATCCTCTCTGCTAGGCTATAAAACAAATACACAGGCCATTTGCTTTGGTTCCCTCGAGTATTTGTAGCCCCTAAAAAACATTTATTCTCCTTCTTGAAGCTCCAAAGGTGGAGTCCTATGGGCTTCGACGTAATTCTTGATTCTCACTTGAGCTCGCTTTCATGTTTGCCTTACATTGTTGGAGAAGAGCATGCACTACCTCACTTCCTCTTTCTCATTTGGATTCACTCCTTCTTACTTGACAACTATCATAGGTGCGCACTATTCACTTTCTAACCATACACGATGCCTCAGAAAGGTGGCGTGCCAATACTCTCATGATGATGAGAGCAGTACTATTAATAGTAGGAAAACTTGAGTAAAGCTGAGCGTTCATCCCACACACTTTGAGCATCATGGAAATGCTATCTCAAACACTTCTGACATAAAATGACTACCATAAAGCTCTAATACATTGCAATGTAAGAAAGGGATCAATGGCTTTAAGTAGAGCTCTGATACCAACAATGCAAGAAAGGGATCTAGTGAGAGATCAAGAAAATGCACTCATTATACATGGAGTATACTTATCATAGAGAGTACTAGTAGTCCACCCAAACATGGAAAGTCTGCCATGGCACCGTAAGTAAGACTTCAACTTACAAATACCCTTTCTTCCAAGGGAAAAAGACAACATCATGTAATCATTTGTACAACAATTTGATGGTGGAACCACATTCTTTGATTACCAAGTCTTTCCTTTTTTTATGCTCTTAAAATCCCACTGCTGCCTTGCAGCCATAGTGTCATATACTCAAACTATCTAGAGATGAAATGTTCCACCCCTGTCAACCTATTCAGAGACACACATGCCCTATCCCAATGTTTCTTTGTGTGTGGAAGACCCATAGTGAAATCCATAGAAATACGAATCCAATTCCCTTCGAGAGTAGGCAAGTTGAAGTAGCCCATCGAACTTATATGTATTGGGTTCTTATTAAGTTGAGAAGGCGTACATCTTGTGAGAAAAGCATGGAAGTCCTTCCATATCCCTTTTTAATAGAATCCCTTTTCCTTATCCTATCAACGGTCCTGAATACTCTTGATTGCCACACCGTTGGTGAAGGCAAGGGTCTTGAATATTCCTGACTGCCCCACACCATTGGTGAAGAATGTATTTGTTCGATCGGCCTTTGCTTGTAACTTTTGATGTAGGCACCATGTAAACTCTATCTTTGCAGTAAAAATGAGACCATTTCATAGCTAGAAAGAAGGCAACTCTTTATGAGAACCATATCATAATCTCAGCCAGGCCGCCACATTATCCTATTGTTGATTATACACGCGATCTCAAAATCATAATTTTGCAAGGTTGCCGACCACCTTCTTCGCTTAGGAGACGGATTCGGTCACACAGGAGAGAATTACTTCAATGCACGGTACGGTGATCACTTCTCACATAAGAGTCACTCATATCCTAAAGGTAATGATGCCACTTCTTGATGGCATGCAAAATAGCCATCATCTCTTGATCATACAAATCTCCTTTTGTTGGTAGAATCTTCAGAATTTAAAGCATATGATGAAACTCATAGTTCAGCCATGTCCATTAGCTTTGATTCTTAATCTCCTTCTTGGAGTTTTGAATTCTCCTATGGGCATCGGCATAATGCTTCATTGAGATTAGTTTCATGTTTGCCTTCTAACCATACGCGATGCCTCAAAAGGTGGCATTCACCATCTAAGCATACACAGTGCCTCAAAAGGTGTCGCGGTGGCATGCATTCACCTTTTCTAACTATACACAATGCCTTAGAAAGCGGCATGCCAATACTCTCACGAGATGAGGTACTATTGTAGGAAAAATGGGCTAAAGCCGACCATTCGTCCCACACACTTTTTAAGTGTAAACTTATTCGTCGTGATCTCTATTTGACCTTAAATCTCGGGAAGGTAGTGATGCTTGGCAGTCGCTTGGTTTGCATGATATCAAATAAAGTAATCTAAAATTAACTCATGAATTTATCTAAAATGAACTCATGAATTTGACATCCTGGTCACTCTCAATACGTTGTAGTATACCATGTAACCTGAATACATGGATCACCAATTGTCTTGCAACCACGGATGTCGTATACCTGACCTTTGTAGAGATGAAATGTGCCACCACAAGCCACATATAAGCTATCTCAACCTCTCATTGTGTGTGGAAGGCCCATAGTGAGATCCATAGAAATATGGATCCACTTCCCCATCGAAAATTGATAGGCAAGTTGAAGAAACCCACCGGGCTTACCTTATGAGGTTGAAAAGGGATACATCTTGTGTGACAAGTGCATGTAAGTCCTTCCACATCCCTTTCCTCTAGAAGCTCTTTCTTATCTTATCAAAGGACTTGAATATTCCCAATTGCCCCACCATTGATGAAGAATGCATTTTTTATGTAGGTACCACATGTAGACTCTATCTCTGTAGTAAAAAATGAGACCATTATGGGAACCATGTTGTAATTTTCGACATAGGCACCATGTAGACTCTATCTTTGCAGTAAAAATGAGACCATTACGTAGCCAAAAAACGAGGCAACTCTTTATGAGAACCAGGTTGTAATTTTAGCACCATTTCTGACGCCCCCTTATTTAAGAGATCTTCCTTTTGAAATTCCATGACCCAATGTTTGTATACTTTAGGTATAACTGATAGAGTATCAGCCACTACATTATCCTTTCCCTTCATATAGCTCATCTCAAAATCATAATTTTGCGAGGTTTCTTCTTTGCGTAAGGTATAACTGATAGAGTATCAGCCACTACATTATCCTTGCCCTTTATATAGCTCATCTCAAAATCATAATTTTGCGAGATAGATTCGGTTGGGAGAGGAATTACTTCAACACACAATGATCACTTCTCACATAAAAATGACTACCATAAAGGTAATGATGCCACTTCTTGACGGCACGAAAGATAGCACTCATGTCTTGATCATACACATGCATATACATCTCTTTTTGTTGGTAGATTCTTTGGAATTTAAAACATATCATGAAACTCATCCAATAGTTCAGCCATTCCCTCATGCATTTGTTTCTTATTCTCAACCATATCATACCATCCTCTCTGCTAGGCTATAAAACAAATACACAGCCCATTTGCTTTGGTTCCCTCGAGTATTTGTAGCTCCTAAAAAACATTTAATCTCCTTCTTGAAGCTCCAAAGGTGGAGTCCTATGGGCTTCGACGTAATTCTTGATTCTCACTTGAGCTCGCTTTCATGTTTGCCTTACATTGTTGGAGAAGAGCATGCACTACCTCACTTCCTCTTTCTCATTTGGATTCACTCCTTCTTACTTGACAACTATCATAGGTGCGCACTATTCACTTTCTAACCATACACGATGCCTCAGAAAGGTGGCGTGCCAATACTCTCATGATGATGAGAGCAGTACTATTAATAGTAGGAAAACTTGAGTAAAGCTGAGCGTTCATCCCACACACTTTGAGCATCATGGAAATGCTATCTCAAACACTTCTGACATAAAATGACTACCATAAAGCTCTAATACATTGCAATGTAAGAAAGGGATCAATGGCTTTAAGTAGAGCTCTGATACCAACAATGCAAGAAAGGGATCTAGTGAGAGATCAAGAAAATGCACTCATTATACATGGAGTATACTTATCATAGAGAGTACTAGTAGTCCACCCAAACATGGAAAGTCTGCCATGGTACCGTAAGTAAGACTTCAACTTACAAATACCCTTTCTTCCAAGGGAAAAGGAAAACATCATGTAATCATTTGTACAACAATTTGATGGTGGAACCACATTCTTTGATTACCAAGTCTTTCCTTTTTTTATGCTCTTAAAATCCCACTTCTGCCTTGCAGCCATAGTGTCATATACTCGAACTATCTAGAGATGAAATGTTCCACCCCTGTCAACCTATTGAGAGACACACATGCCCTATCCCAATGTTTCTTTGTGTGTGGAAGACCCATAGTGAAATCCATAGAAATACAAATCCAATTCCCTTCGAGAGTAGGCAAGTTGAAGTAGCCCATCGAACTTATATGTATTGGGTTCTTATTAAGTTGAGAAGGCGTACATCTTGTGAGAAAAGCATGGAAGTCCTTCCACATCCCTTTCTAATAGAAGCCCTTTTCCTTATCCTATCAACGGTCCTGAATACTCTTGATTGCCACACCGTTGGTGAAGGCAACGGTCTTGAATATTCCTGACTGCCCCACACCATTGGTGAAGAATGTATTTGTTCGATCGGCCTTTGCTTGTAACTTTTGATGTAGGCACCATGTAAACCCTATCTTTGAAGTAAAAATGAGACCATTTCATAGCTAGAAAGAAGGCAACTCTTTATGAGAACCATATCATAATCTCAGCCAGGCCGCCACATTATCCTATTGTTGATTATACACGCGATCTCAAAATCATAATTTTGCAAGGTTGCCGACCACCTTCTTCGCTTAGGAGACGGATTCGGTCACACAAGAGAGAATTACTTCAATGCACGGTACGGTGATCACTTCTCACATAAGAGTCACTCATATCCTAAAGGTAATGATGCCACTTCTTGATGGCATGCAAAATAGCCATCATCTCTTGATCATACAAATCTCCTTTTGTTGGTAGAATCTTCAGAATTTAAAGCATATGATGAAACTCATAGTTCAGCCATGTCCATTAGCTTTGATTCTTAATCTCCTTCTTGGAGTTCCGAATTCTCCTATGGGCATCGGCATAATGCTTCATTGAGATTAGTTTCATGTTTGCCTTCTAACCATACGCGATGCCTCAAAAGGTGGCATTCACCATCTAAGCATACACAGTGCCTCAAAAGGTGTCGCGGTGGCATGCATTCACCTTTTCTAACTATACACAATGCCTTAGAAAGCGGCATGCCAATACTCTCACGAGATGAGGTACTATTGTAGGAAAAATGGGCTAAAGCCGACCATTCGTCCCACACACTTTTTAAGTGTAAACTTATTCGTCGTGATCTCTATTTGACCTTAAATCTCGGGAAGGTAGTGATGCTTGGCAGTCGCTTGGTTTGCATGATATCAAATAAACTAATCTAAAATTAACTCATGAATTTATTATTCTTAATCTCCTTCTTGGAGTTTCGAATTCTCCTATGGGCATCGGCATAATGCTTCATTGAGATTAGTTTCATGTTTGCCTTCTAACCATACGCGATGCCTCAAAAGGTGGCATTCACCATCTAAGCATACACAGTGCCTCAAAAGGTGTCGCGGTGGCATGCATTCACCTTTTCTAACTATACACAATGCCTTAGAAAGCGGCATGCCAATACTCTCACGAGATGAGGTACTATTGTAGGAAAAATGGGCTAAAGCCGACCATTCGTCCCACACACTTTTTAAGTGTAAACTTATTCGTCGTGATCTCTATTTGACCTTAAATCTCGGGAAGGTAGTGATGCTTGGCAGTCGCTTGGTTTGCATGATATCAAATAAAGTAATCTAAAATTAACTCATGAATTTATCTAAAATGAACTCATGAATTTGACATCCTGGTCACTCTCAATACGTTGTAGTATACCATGTAACCTGAATACATGGACCACCAATTGTCTTGCAACCACGGATGTCGTATACTTGACCTTTGTAGAGATGAAATGTGCCCCCACAAGCCACATATAAGCTATCTCAACCTCTCATTGTGTGTGGAAGGCCCATAGTGAGATCCATAGAAATATGGATCCACTTCCCCATCGAAAATTGATAGGCAAGTTGAAGAAACCCACCGGGCTTACCTTATGAGGTTGAAAAGGGATACATCTTGTGTGACAAGTGCATGTAAGTCCTTCCACATCCCTTTCCTCTAGAAGCTCTTTCTTATCTTATCAAAGGACTTGAATATTCCCAATTGCCCCACCATTGATGAAGAATGCATTTTTTATGTAGGTACCACATGTAGACTCTATCTCTGTAGTAAAAAATGAGACCATTATGGGAACCATGTTGTAATTTTCGACATAGGCACCATGTAGACTCTATCTTTGCAGTAAAAATGAGACCATTACGTAGCCAAAAAACGAGGCAACTCTTTATGAGAACCAGGTTGTAATTTTAGCACCATTTCTGACGCCCCCTTATTAAAGAGATCTTCCTTTTGAAATTCCATGACCCAATGTTTGTATACTTTAGGTATAACTGATAGAGTATCAGCCACTACATTATCCTTTCCCTTCATATAGCTCATCTCAAAATCATAATTTTGCGAGGTTTCTTCTTTGCGTAAGGTATAACTGATAGAGTATCAGCCACTACATTATCCTTGCCCTTTATATAGCTCATCTCAAAATCATAATTTTGCGAGATAGATTCGGTTGGGAGAGGAATTACTTCAACACACAATGATCACTTCTCACATAAAAATGACTACCATAAAGGTAATGATGCCACTTCTTGACGGCACGAAAGATAGCACTCATGTCTTGATCATACACATGCATATACATCTCTTTTTGTTGGTAGATTCTTTGGAATTTAAAACATATCATGAAACTCATCCAATAGTTCAGCCATTCCCTCATGCATTTGTTTCTTATTCTCAACCATATCATACCATCCTCTCTGCTAGGCTATAAAACAAATACACAGCCCATTTGCTTTGGTTCCCTCGAGTATTTGTAGCTCCTAAAAAACATTTAATCTCCTTCTTGAAGCTCCAAAGGTGGAGTCCTATGGGCTTCGACGTAATTCTTGATTCTCACTTGAGCTCGCTTTCATGTTTGCCTTACATTGTTGGAGAAGAGCATGCACTACCTCACTTCCTCTTTCTCATTTGGATTCACTCCTTCTTACTTGACAACTATCATAGGTGCGCACTATTCACTTTCTAACCATACACGATGCCTCAGAAAGGTGGCGTGCCAATACTCTCATGATGATGAGAGCAGTACTATTAATAGTAGGAAAACTTGAGTAAAGCTGAGCGTTCATCCCACACACTTTGAGCATCATGGAAATGCTATCTCAAACACTTCTGACATAAAATGACTACCATAAAGCTCTAATACATTGCAATGTAAGAAAGGGATCAATGGCTTTAAGTAGAGCTCTGATACCAACAATGCAAGAAAGGGATCTAGTGAGAGATCAAGAAAATGCACTCATTATACATGGAGTATACTTATCATAGAGAGTACTAGTAGTCCACCCAAACATGGAAAGTCTGCCATGGCACCGTAAGTAAGACTTCAACTTACAAATACCCTTTCTTCCAAGGGAAAAGGACAACATCATGTAATCATTTGTACAACAATTTGATGGTGGAACCACATTCTTTGATTACCAAGTCTTTCCTTTTTTTATGCTCTTAAAATCCCACTGCTGCCTTGCAGCCATAGTGTCATATACTCGAACTATCTAGAGATGAAATGTTACACCCCTGTCAACCTATTCAGAGACACACATGCCCTATCCCAATGTTTCTTTGTGTGTGGAAGACCCATAGTGAAATCCATAGAAATACGAATCCAATTCCCTTCGAGAGTAGGCAAGTTGAAGTAGCCCATCGAACTTATATGTATTGGGTTCTTATTAAGTTGAGAAGGCGTACATCTTGTGAGAAAAGCATGGAAGTCCTTCCACATCCCTTTCTAATAGAAGCCCTTTTCCTTATCCTATCAACGGTCCTGAATACTCTTGATTGCCACACCGTTGGTGAAGGCAACGGTCTTGAATATTCCTGACTGCCCCACACCATTGGTGAAGAATGTATTTGTTCGATCGGCCTTTGCTTGTAACTTTTGATGTAGGCACCATGTAAACCCTATCTTTGCAGTAAAAATGAGACCATTTCATAGCTAGAAAGAAGGCAACTCTTTATGATAACCATATCATAATCTCAGCCAGGCCGCCACATTATCCTATTGTTGATTATACACGCGATCTCAAAATCATAATTTTGCAAGGTTGCCGACCACCTTCTTCGCTTAGGAGACGGATTCGGTCACACAGGAGAGAATTACTTCAATGCACGGTACGGTGATCACTTCTCACATAAGAGTCACTCATATCCTAAAGGTAATGATGCCACTTCTTGATGGCATGCAAAATAGCCATCATCTCTTGATCATACAAATCTCCTTTTGTTGGTAGAATCTTCAGAATTTAAAGCATATGATGAAACTCATAGTTCAGCCATGTCCATTAACTTTGATTCTTAATCTCCTTCTTGGAGTTCCGAATTCTCCTATGGGCATCGGCATAATGCTTCATTGAGATTAGTTTCATGTTTGCCTTCTAACCATACGCGATGCCTCAAAAGGTGGCATTCACCATCTAAGCATACACAGTGCCTCAAAAGGTGTCGCGGTGGCATGCATTCACCTTTTCTAACTATACACAATGCCTTAGAAAGCGGCATGCCAATACTCTCACGAGATGAGGTACTATTGTAGGAAAAATGGGCTAAAGCCGACCATTCGTCCCACACACTTTTTAAGTGTAAACTTATTCGTCGTGATCTCTATTTGACCTTAAATCTCGGGAAGGTAGTGATGCTTGGCAGTCGCTTGGTTTGCATGATATCAAATAAAGTAATCTAAAATTAACTCATGAATTTGACATCCTGGTCACTCTCAATACGTTGTAGTACACCATATAACCTGAATACATGGACCACCAATTGTCTTGCAACCACGGATGTCGTATACTTGACCTTTGTAGAGATGAAATGTGCCACCACAAGCCACATATAAGCTATCTCAACCTCTCATTGTGTGTGGAAGACCCATAGTGAGATCCATAGAAATATGGATCCACTTCCCCATCGAAAATTGATAGGCAAGTTGAAGAAACCCACCGGGCTTACCTTATGAGGTTGAAAAGGGATACATCTTGTGCGACAAGAGCATGTAAGTCCTTCCACATCCCTTTCCTCTAGAAGCTCTTTCTTATCTTATCAAAGGACTTGAATATTCCCAATTGCCCCACCATTGATGAAGAATGCATTTTTTATGTAGGTACCACATGTAGACTCTATCTCTGTAGTAAAAAATGAGACCATTATGGGAACCATGTTGTAATTTTCGACATAGGCACCATGTAGACTCTATCTTTGCAGTAAAAATGAGACCATTACGTAGCCAAAAAACGAGGCAACTCTTTATGAGAACCAGGTTGTAATTTTAGCACCATTTCTGACGCCCCCTTATTTAAGAGATCTTCCTTTTGAAATTCCATGACCCAATGTTTGTATACTTTAGGTATAACTGATAGAGTATCAGCCACTACATTATCCTTGCCCTTTATATAGCTCATCTCAAAATCATAATTTTGCGAGGTTTCTTCTTTGCGTAAGGTATAACTGATAGAGTATCAGCCACTACATTATCCTTGCCCTTTATATAGCTCATCTCAAAATCATAATTTTGCGAGATAGATTCGGTTGGGAGAGGAATTACTTCAACACACAATGATCACTTCTCACATAAAAATGACTACCATAAAGGTAATGATGCCACTTCTTGACGGCACGAAAGATAGCACTCATGTCTTGATCATACACATGCATATACATCTCTTTTTGTTGGTAGATTCTTTGGAATTTAAAACATATCATGAAACTCATCCAATAGTTCAGCCATTCCCTCATGCATTTGTTTCTTATTCTCAACCATATCATACCATCCTCTCTGCTAGGCTATAAAACAAATACACAACCCATTTGCTTTGGTTCCCTCGAGTATTTGTAGCTCCTAAAAAACATTTAATCTCCTTCTTGAAGCTCCAAAGGTGGAGTCCTATGGGCTTCGACGTAATTCTTGATTCTCACTTGAGCTCGCTTTCATGTTTGCCTTACATTGTTGGAGAAGAGCATGCACTACCTCACTTCCTCTTTCTCATTTGGATTCACTCCTTCTTACTTGACAACTATCATAGGTGCGCACTATTCACTTTCTAACCATACACGATGCCTCAGAAAGGTGGCGTGCCAATACTCTCATGATGATGAGAGCAGTACTATTAATAGTAGGAAAACTTGAGTAAAGCTGAGCGTTCATCCCACACACTTTGAGCATCATGGAAATGCTATCTCAAACACCTCTGACATAAAATGACTACCATAAAGCTCTAATACATTGCAATGTAAGAAAGGGATCAATGGCTTTAAGTAGAGCTCTGATACCAACAATGCAAGAAAGGGATCTAGTGAGAGATCAAGAAAATGCACTCATTATACATGGAGTATACTTATCATAGAGAGTACTAGTAGTCCACCCAAACATGGAAAGTCTGCCATGGCACCGTAAGTAAGACTTCAACTTACAAATACCCTTTCTTCCAAGGGAAAAGGACAACATCATGTAATCATTTGTACAACAATTTGATGGTGGAACCACATTCTTTGATTACCAAGTCTTTCCTTTTTTTATGCTCTTAAAATCCCACTGCTGCCTTGCAGCCATAGTGTCATATACTCGAACTATCTAGAGATGAAATGTTCCACCCCTGTCAACCTATTCAGAGACACACATGCCCTATCCCAATGTTTCTTTGTGTGTGGAAGACCCATAGTGAAATCCATAGAAATACGAATCCAATTCCCTTCGAGAGTAGGCAAGTTGAAGTAGCCCATCGAACTTATATGTATTGGGTTCTTATTAAGTTGAGAAGGCGTACATCTTGTGAGAAAAGCATGGAAGTCCTTCCACATCCCTTTCTAATAGAAGCCCTTTTCCTTATCCTATCAACGGTCCTGAATACTCTTGATTGCCACACCGTTGGTGAAGGCAAGGGTCTTGAATATTCCTGACTGCCCCACACCATTGGTGAAGAATGTATTTGTTCGATCGGCCTTTGCTTGTAACTTTTGATGTAGGCACCATGTAAACTCTATCTTTGCAGTAAAAATGAGACCATTTCATAGCTAGAAAGAAGGCAACTCTTTATGAGAACCATATCATAATCTCAGCCAGGCCGCCACATTATCCTATTGTTGATTATACACGCGATCTCAAAATCATAATTTTGCAAGGTTGCCGACCACCTTCTTCGCTTAGGAGACGGATTCGGTCACACAGGAGAGAATTACTTCAATGCACGGTACGGTGATCACTTCTCACATAAGAGTCACTCATATCCTAAAGGTAATGATGCCACTTCTTGATGGCATGCAAAATAGCCATCATCTCTTGATCATACAAATCTCCTTTTGTTGGTAGAATCTTCAGAATTTAAAGCATATGATGAAACTCATAGTTCAGCCATGTCCATTAGCTTTGATTCTTAATCTCCTTCTTGGAGTTCCGAATTCTCCTATGGGCATCGGCATAATGCTTCATTGAGATTAGTTTCATGTTTGCCTTCTAACCATACGCGATGCCTCAAAAGGTGGCATTCACCATCTAAGCATACACAGTGCCTCAAAAGGTGTCGCGGTGGCATGCATTCACCTTTTCTAACTATACACAATGCCTTAGAAAGCGGCATGCCAATACTCTCACGAGATGAGGTACTATTGTAGGAAAAATGGGCTAAAGCCGACCATTCGTCCCACACACTTTTTAAGTGTAAACTTATTCGTCGTGATCTCTATTTGACCTTAAATCTCGGGAAGGTAGTGATGCTTGGCAGTCGCTTGGTTTGCATGATATCAAATAAAGTAATCTAAAATTAACTCATGAATTTATCTAAAATGAACTCATGAATTTGACATCCTGGTCACTCTCAATACGTTGTAGTACACCATGTAACCTGAATACATGGACCACCAATTGTCTTGCAACCACGGATGTCGTATACTTGACCTTTGTAGAGATGAAATGTGCCACCACAAGCCACATATAAGCTATCTCAACCTCTCATTGTGTATGGAAGACCCATAGTGAGATCCATAGAAATATGGATCCACTTCCCCATCGAAAATTGATAGGCAAGTTGAAGAAACCCACCGGGCTTACCTTATGAGGTTGAAAAGGGATACATCTTGTGCGACAAGAGCATGTAAGTCCTTCCACATCCCTTTCCTCTAGAAGCTCTTTCTTATCTTATCAAAGGACTTGAATATTCCCAATTGCCCCACCATTGATGAAGAATGCATTTTTTATGTAGGTACCACATGTAGACTCTATCTCTGTAGTAAAAAATGAGACCATTATGGGAACCATGTTGTAATTTTCGACATAGGCACCATGTAGACTCTATCTTTGCAGGAAAAATGAGACCATTACGTAGCCAAAAAATAAGGCAACTCTTTATGAGAACCAGGTTGTAATTTTAGCACCATTTCTGGCGCCCCCTTATTTAAGAGATCTTCCTTTTGAAATTCCATGACCCAATGTTTGTATACTTTAGGTATAACTGATAGAGTATCAGCCACTACATTATCCTTGCCCTTTATATAGCTCATCTCAAAATCATAATTTTGCGAGGTTTCTTCTTTGCGTAAGGTATAACTGATAGAGTATCAGCCACTACATTATCCTTGCCCTTTATATAGCTCATCTCAAAATCATAATTTTGCGAGATAGATTCGGTTGGGAGAGGAATTACTTCAACACACAATGATCACTTCTCACATAAAAATGACTACCATAAAGGTAATGATGCCACTTCTTGACGGCACGAAAGATAGCACTCATGTCTTGATCATACACATGCATATACATCTCTTTTTGTTGGTAGATTCTTTGGAATTTAAAACATATCATGAAACTCATCCAATAGTTCAGCCATTCCCTCATGCATTTGTTTCTTATTCTCAACCATATCATACCATCCTCTCTGCTAGGCTATAAAACAAATACACAGCCCATTTGCTTTGGTTCCCTCGAGTATTTGTAGCTCCTAAAAAACATTTAATCTCCTTCTTGAAGCTCCAAAGGTGGAGTCCTATGGGCTTCGACGTAATTCTTGATTCTCACTTGAGCTCGCTTTCATGTTTGCCTTACATTGTTGGAGAAGAGCATGCACTACCTCACTTCCTCTTTCTCATTTGGATTCACTCCTTCTTACTTGACAACTATCATAGGTGCGCACTATTCACTTTCTAACCATACACGATGCCTCAGAAAGGTGGCGTGCCAATACTCTCATGATGATGAGAGCAGTACTATTAATAGTAGGAAAACTTGAGTAAAACTGAGCGTTCATCCCACACACTTTGAGCATCATGGAAATGCTATCTCAAACACTTTTGACATAAAATGACTACCATAAAGCTCTAATACATTGCAATGTAAGAAAGGGATCAATGGCTTTAAGTAGAGCTCTGATACCAACAATGCAAGAAAGGGATCTAGTGAGAGATCAAGAAAATGCACTCATTATACATGGAGTATACTTATCATAGAGAGTACTAGTAGTCCACCCAAACATGGAAAGTCTGCCATGGCACCATAAGTAAGACTTCAACTTACAAATACCCTTTCTTCCAAGGGAAAAGGACAACATCATGTAATCATTTGTACAACAATTTGATGGTGGAACCACATTCTTTGATTACCAAGTCTTTCCTTTTTTTATCCTCTTAAAATCCCACTTCTGCCTTGCAGCCATAGTGTCATATACTCGAACTATCTAGAGATGAAATGTTCCACCCCTGTCAACCTATTCAGAGACACACATGCCCTATCCCAATGTTTCTTTGTGTGTGGAAGACCCATAGTGAAATCCATAGAAATACGAATCCAATTCCCTTCGAGAGTAGGCAAGTTGAAGTAGCCCATCGAACTTATATGTATTGGGTTCTTATTAAGTTGAGAAGGCGTACATCTTGTGAGAAAAGCATGGAAGTCCTTCCACATCCCTTTCTAACAGAAGCCCTTTTCCTTATCCTATCAACGGTCCTGAATACTCTTGATTGCCACACCGTTGGTGAAGGCAACGGTCTTGAATATTCCTGACTGCCCCACACCATTGGTGTGAAGAATGTATTTGTTCGATCGGCCTTTGCTTGTAACTTTTGATGTAGGCACCATGTAAACTCTATCTTTGCAGTAAGAATGAGACCATTTCATAGCTAGAAAGAAGGCAACTCTTTATGAGAACCATATCATAATCTCAGCCAGGCCGCCACATTATCCTATTGTTGATTATACACGCGATCTCAAAATCATAATTTTGCAAGGTTGCCGACCACCTTCTTCGCTTAGGAGACGGATTCGGTCACACAGGAGAGAATTACTTCAATGCACGGTATGGTGATCACTTCTCACATAAGAGTCACTCATATCCTAAAGGTAATGATGCCACTTCTTGATGGCATGCAAAATAGCCATCATCTCTTGATCATACAAATCTCCTTTTGTTGGTAGAATCTTCAGAATTTAAAGCATATGATGAAACTCATAGTTCAGCCATGTCCATTAGCTTTGATTTTTAATCTCCTTCTTGCAGTTTTGAATTCTCCTATGGGCATCGGCATAATGCTTCATTGAGATTAGTTTCATGTTTGCCTTCTAACCATACGCGATGCCTCAAAAGGTGGCATTCACCATCTAAGCATACAGAGTGCCTCAACAAAAGGTGTCGCGGTGGCATGCATTCACCTTTTCTAACTATACACAATGCCTTAGAAAGCGGCATGCCAATACTCTCACGAGATGAGGTACTATTGTAGGAAAAATGGGCTAAAGCCGACCATTTGTCCCACACACTTTTTAAGTGTAAACTTATTCGTCGTGATCTCTATTTGACCTTAAATCTCGGGAAGGTAGTGATGCTTGGCAGTCGCTTGGTTTTCATGATATCAAATAAAGTAATCTAAAATTAACTCATGAATTTATCTAAAATGAACTCATGAATTTGACATCCTGGTCACTCTCAATACGTTGTAGTACACCATGTAACCTGAATACATGGACCACCAATTGTCTTGCAACCACGGATGTCGTATACTTGACCTTTGTAGAGATGAAATGTGCCACCACAAGCCACATATAAGCTATCTCAACCTCTCATTGTGTGTGGAAGACCCATAGTGAGATCCATAGAAGTATGGATCCACTTCCCCATCGAAAATTGATAGGCAAGTTGAAGAAACCCACCGGGCTTACCTTATGAGGTTGAAAAGGGATACATCTTGTGCGACAAGAGCATGTAAGTCCTTCCACATCCCTTTCCTCTAGAAGCTCTTTCTTATCTTATCAAAGGACTTGAATATTCCCAATTGCCCCACCATTGATGAAGAATGCATTTTTTATGTAGGTACCACATGTAGACTCTATCTCTGTAGTAAAAAATGAGACCATTATGGGAACCATGTTGTAATTTTCGACATAGGCACCATGTAGACTCTATCTTTGCAGTAAAAATGAGACCATTACGTAGCCAAAAAACGAGGAAACTCTTTATGAGAACCAGGTTGTAATTTTAGCACCATTTCTGACGCCCCCTTATTTAAGAGATCTTCCTTTTGAAATTCCATGACCCAATGTTTGTATACTTTAGGTATAACTGATAGAGTATCAGCCACTACATTATCCTTGCCCTTTATATAGCTCATCTCAAAATCATAATTTTGCGAGGTTTCTTCTTTGCGTAAGGTATAACTGATAGAGTATCAGCCACTACATTATCCTTGCCCTTTATATAGCTCATCTCAAAATCATAATTTTGCGAGATAGATTCGGTTGGGAGAGGAATTACTTCAACACACAATGATCACTTCTCACATAAAAATGACTACCATAAAGGTAATGATGCCACTTCTTGACGGCACGAAAGATAGCACTCATGTCTTGATCATACACATGCATATACATCTCTTTTTGTTGGTAGATTCTTTGGAATTTAAAACATATCATGAAACTCATCCAATAGTTCAGCCATTCCCTCATGCATTTGTTTCTTATTCTCAACCATATCATACCATCCTCTCTGCTAGGCTATAAAACAAATACACAGCCCATTTGCTTTGGTTCCCTCGAGTATTTGTAGCTCCTAAAAAACATTTAATCTCCTTCTTGAAGCTCCAAAGGTGGAGTCCTATGGGCTTCGACGTAATTCTTGATTCTCACTTGAGCTCGCTTTCATGTTTGCCTTACATTGTTGGAGAAGAGCATGCACTACCTCACTTCCTCTTTCTCATTTGGATTCACTCCTTCTTACTTGACAACTATCATAGGTGTGCACTATTCACTTTCTAACCATACACGATGCCTCAGAAAGGTGGCGTGCCAATACTCTCATGATGATGAGAGCAGTACTATTAATAGTAGGAAAACTTGAGTAAAGCTGAGCGTTCATCCCACACACTTTGAGCATCATGGAAATGCTATCTCAAACACTTCTGACATAAAATGACTACCATAAAGCTCTAATACATTGCAATGTAAGAAAGGGATCAATGGCTTTAAGTAGAGCTCTGATACCAACAATGCAAGAAAGGGATCTAGTGAGAGATCAAGAAAATGCACTCATTATACATGGAGTATACTTATCATAGAGAGTACTAGTAGTCCACCCAAACATGGAAAGTCTGCCATGGCACCGTAAGTAAGACTTCAACTTACAAATACCCTTTCTTCCAAGGGAAAAGGACAACATCATGTAATCATTTGTACAACAATTTGATGGTGGAACCACATTCTTTGATTACCAAGTCTTTCCTTTTTTTATGCTCTTAAAATCCCACTGCTGCCTTGCAGCCATAGTGTCATATACTCGAACTATCTAGAGATGAAATGTTCCACCCCTGTCAACCTATTCAGAGACACACATGCCCTATCCCAATGTTTCTTTGTGTGTGGAAGACCCATAGTGAAATCCATAGAAATACGAATCCAATTCCCTTCGAGAGTAGGCAAGTTGAAGTAGCCCATCGAACTTATATGTATTGGGTTCTTATTAAGTTGAGAAGGCGTACATCTTGTGAGAAAAGCATAGAAGTCCTTCCACATCCCTTTCTAATAGAAGCCCTTTTCCTTATCCTATCAACGGTCCTGAATACTCTTGATTGCCACACCGTTGGTGAAGGCAACGGTCTTGAATATTCCTGACTGCCCCACACCATTGGTGAAGAATGTATTTGTTCGATCGGCCTTTGCTTGTAACTTTTGATGTAGGCACCATGTAAACTCTATCTTTGCAGTAAAAATGAGACCATTTCATAGCTAGAAAGAAGGCAACTCTTTATGAGAACCATATCATAATCTCAGCCAGGCCGCCACATTATCCTATTGTTGATTATACACGCGATCTCAAAATCATAATTTTGCAAGGTTGCCGACCACCTTCTTCGCTTAGGAGACGGATTCGGTCACACAGGAGAGAATTACTTCAATGCACGGTACGGTGATCACTTCTCACATAAGAGTCACTCATATCCTAAAGGTAATGATGCCACTTCTTGATGGCATGCAAAATAGCCATCATCTCTTGATCATACAAATCTCCTTTTGTTGGTAGAATCTTCAGAATTTAAAGCATATGATGAAACTCATAGTTCAGCCATGTCCATTAGCTTTGATTCTTAATCTCCTTCTTGGAGTTCCGAATTCTCCTATGGGCATCGGCATAATGCTTCATTGAGATTAGTTTCATGTTTGCCTTCTAACCATACGCGATGCCTCAAAAGGTGGCATTCACCATCTAAGCATACACAGTGCCTCAAAAGGTGTCGCGGTGGCATGCATTCACCTTTTCTAACTATACACAATGCCTTAGAAAGCGGCATGCCAATACTCTCACGAGATGAGGTACTATTGTAGGAAAAATGGGCTAAAGCCGACCATTCGTCCCACACACTTTTTAAGTGTAAACTTATTCGTCGTGATCTCTATTTGACCTTAAATCTCGGGAAGGTAGTGATGCTTGGCAGTCGCTTGGTTTGCATGATATCAAATAAAGTAATCTAAAATTAACTCATGAATTTATCTAAAATGAACTCATGAATTTGACATCCTGGTCACTCTCAATACGTTGTAGTAAACCATGTAACCTGAATACATGGACCACCAATTGTCTTGCAACCACGGATGTCGTATACTTGACCTTTGTAGAGATGAAATGTGCCACCACCACAAGCCACATATAAGCTATCTCAACCTCTCATTGTGTGTGGAAGGCCCATAGTGAGATCCATAGAAATATGGATCCACTTCCCCATCGAAAATTGATAGGCAAGTTGAAGAAACCCACCGGGCTTACCTTATGAGGTTGAAAAGGGATACATCTTGTGTGACAAGTGCATGTAAGTCCTTCCACATCCCTTTCCTCTAGAAGCTCTTTCTTATCTTATCAAAGGACTTGAATATTCCCAATTGCCCCACCATTGATGAAGAATGCATTTTTTATGTAGGTACCACATGTAGACTCTATCTCTGTAGTAAAAAATGAGACCATTATGGGAACCATGTTGTAATTTTCGACATAGGCACCATGTAGACTCTATCTTTGCAGTAAAAATGAGACCATTACGTAGCCAAAAAACGAGGCAACTCTTTATGAGAACCAGGTTGTAATTTTAGCACCATTTCTGACGCCCCCTTATTAAAGAGATCTTCCTTTTGAAATTCCATGACCCAATGTTTGTATACTTTAGGTATAACTGATAGAGTATCAGCCACTACATTATCCTTTCCCTTCATATAGCTCATCTCAAAATCATAATTTTGCGAGGTTTCTTCTTTGCGTAAGGTATAACTGATAGAGTATCAGCCACTACATTATCCTTGCCCTTTATATAGCTCATCTCAAAATCATAATTTTGCGAGATAGATTCGGTTGGGAGAGGAATTACTTCAACACACAATGATCACTTCTCACATAAAAATGACTACCATAAAGGTAATGATGCCACTTCTTGACGGCACGAAAGATAGCACTCATGTCTTGATCATACACATGCATATACATCTCTTTTTGTTGGTAGATTCTTTGGAATTTAAAACATATCATGAAACTCATCCAATAGTTCAGCCATTCCCTCATGCATTTGTTTCTTATTCTCAACCATATCATACCATCCTCTCTGCTAGGCTATAAAACAAATACACAGCCCATTTGCTTTGGTTCCCTCGAGTATTTGTAGCTCCTAAAAAACATTTAATCTCCTTCTTGAAGCTCCAAAGGTGGAGTCCTATGGGCTTCGACGTAATTCTTGATTCTCACTTGAGCTCGCTTTCATGTTTGCCTTACATTGTTGGAGAAGAGCATGCACTACCTCACTTCCTCTTTCTCATTTGGATTCACTCCTTCTTACTTGACAACTATCATAGGTGCGCACTATTCACTTTCTAACCATACACGATGCCTCAAAAAGGTGGCGTGCCAATACTCTCATGATGATGAGAGCAGTACTATTAATAGTAGGAAAACTTGAGTAAAGCTGAGCGTTCATCCCACACACTTTGAGCATCATGGAAATGCTATCTCAAACACTTCTGACATAAAATGACTACCATAAAGCTCTAATACATTGCAATGTAAGAAAGGGATCAATGGCTTTAAGTAGAGCTCTGATACCAACAATGCAAGAAAGGGATCTAGTGAGAGATCAAGAAAATGCACTCATTATACATGGAGTATACTTATCATAGAGAGTACTAGTAGTCCACCCAAACATGGAAAGTCTGCCATGGCACTGTAAGTAAGACTTCAACTTACAAATACCCTTTCTTCCAAGGGAAAAGGACAACATCATGTAATCATTTGTACAACAATTTGATGGTGGAACCACATTCTTTGATTACCAAGTCTTTCCTTTTTTTATGCTCTTAAAATCCCACTGCTGCCTTGCAGCCATAGTGTCATATACTCGAACTATCTAGAGATGAAATGTTCCACCCCTGTCAACCTATTCAGAGACACACATGCCCTATCCCAATGTTTCTTTGTGTGTGGAAGACCCATAGTGAAATCCATAGAAATACGAATCCAATTCCCTTCGAGAGTAGGCAAGTTGAAGTAGCCCATCGAACTTATATGTATTGGGTTCTTATTAAGTTGAGAAGGCGTACATCTTGTGAGAAAAGCATGGAAGTCCTTCCACATCCCTTTCTAATAGAAGCCCTTTTCCTTATCCTATCAACGGTCCTGAATACTCTTGATTGCCACACCGTTGGTGAAGGCAAGGGTCTTGAATATTCCTGACTGCCCCACACCATTGGTGAAGAATGTATTTGTTCGATCGACCTTTGCTTGTAACTTTTGATGTAGGCACCATGTAAACTCTATCTTTGCAGTAAAAATGAGACCATTTCATAGCTAGAAAGAAGGCAACTCTTTATGAGAACCATATCATAATCTCAGCCAGGCCGCCACATTATCCTATTGTTGATTATACACGCGATCTCAAAATCATAATTTTGCAAGGTTGCCGACCACCTTCTTCGCTTAGGAGACGGATTCGGTCACACAGGAGAGAATTACTTCAATGCACGGTACGGTGATCACTTCTCACATAAGAGTCACTCATATCCTAAAGGTAATGATGCCACTTCTTGATGGCATGCAAAATAGCCATCATCTCTTGATCATACAAATCTCCTTTTGTTGGTAGAATCTTCAGAATTTAAAGCATATGATGAAACTCATAGTTCAGCCATGTCCATTAGCTTTGATTCTTAATCTCCTTCTTGGAGTTCCGAATTCTCCTATGGGCATCGGCATAATGCTTCATTGAGATTAGTTTCATGTTTGCCTTCTAACCATACGCGATGCCTCAAAAGGTGGCATTCACCATCTAAGCATACACAGTGCCTCAAAAGGTGTCGCAGTGGCATGCATTCACCTTTTCTAACTATACACAATGCCTTAGAAAGCGGCATGCCAATACTCTCACGAGATGAGGTACTATTGTAGGAAAAATGGGCTAAAGCCGACCATTCGTCCCACACACTTTTTAAGTGTAAACTTATTCGTCGTGATCTCTATTTGACCTTAAATCTCGGGAAGGTAGTGATGCTTGGCAGTCGCTTGGTTTGCATGATATCAAATAAAGTAATCTAAAATTAACTCATGAATTTATCTAAAATGAACTCATGAATTTGACATCCTCGTCACTCTCAATACGTTGTAGTACACCATGTAACCTGAATACATGGACCACCAATTGTCTTGCAACCACGGATGTCGTATACTTGACCTTTGTAGAGATGAAATGTGCCACCACAAGCCACATATAAGCTATCTCAACCTCTCATTGTGTGTGGAAGACCCATAGTGAGATCCATAGAAATATGGATCCACTTCCCCATCGAAAATTGATAGGCAAGTTGAAGAAACCCACCGGGCTTACCTTATGAGGTTGAAAAGGGATACATCTTGTGTGACAAGAGCATGTAAGTCCTTCCACATCCCTTTCCTCTAGAAGCTCTTTCTTATCTTATCAAAGGACTTGAATATTCCCAATTGCCCCACCATTGATGAAGAATGCATTTTTTATGTAGGTACCACATGTAGACTCTATCTCTGTAGTAAAAAATGAGACCATTATGGGAACCATGTTGTAATTTTCGACATAGGCACCATGTAGACTCTATCTTTGCAGTAAAAATGAGACCATTACGTAGCCAAAAAACGAGGCAACTCTTTATGAGAACCAGGTTGTAATTTTAGCACCATTTCTGACGCCCCCTTATTTAAGAGATCTTCCTTTTGAAATTCCATGACCCAATGTTTGTATACTTTAGGTATAACTGATAGAGTATCAGCCACTACATTATCCTTGCCCTTTATATAGCTCATCTCAAAATCATAATTTTGCGAGGTTTCTTCTTTGCGTAAGGTATAACTGATAGAGTATCAGCCACTACATTATCCTTGCCCTTTATATAGCTCATCTCAAAATCATAATTTTGCGAGATAGATTCGGTTGGGAGAGGAATTACTTCAACACACAATGATCACTTCTCACATAGAAATGACTACCATAAAGGTAATGATGCCACTTCTTGACGGCACGAAAGATAGCACTCATGTCTTGATCATACACATGCATATACATCTCTTTTTGTTGGTAGATTCTTTGGAATTTAAAACATATCATGAAACTCATCCAATAGTTCAGCCATTCCCTCATGCATTTGTTTCTTATTCTCAACCATATCATACCATCCTCTCTGCTAGGCTATAAAACAAATACACAGCCCATTTGCTTTGGTTCCCTCGAGTATTTGTAGCTCCTAAAAAACATTTAATCTCCTTCTTGAAGCTCCAAAGGTGGAGTCCTATGGGCTTCGACGTAATTCTTGATTCTCACTTGAGCTCGCTTTCATGTTTGCCTTACATTGTTGGAGAAGAGCATGCACTACCTCACTTCCTCTTTCTCATTTGGATTCACCCCTTCTTACTTGACAACTATCATAGGTGCGCACTATTCACTTTCTAACCATACACGATGCCTCAGAAAGGTGGCGTGCCAATACTCTCATGATGATGAGAGCAGTACTATTAATAGTAGGAAAACTTGAGTAAAGCTGAGCGTTCATCCCACACACTTTGAGCATCATGGAAATGCTATCTCAAACACTTCTGACATAAAATGACTACCATAAAGCTCTAATACATTGCAATGTAAGAAAGGGATCAATGGCTTTAAGTAGAGCTCTGATACCAACAATGCAAGAAAGGGATCTAGTGAGAGATCAAGAAAATGCACTCATTATACATGGAGTATACTTATCATAGAGAGTACTAGTAGTCCACCCAAACATGGAAAGTCTGCCATGGCACCGTAAGTAAGACTTCAACTTACAAATACCCTTTCTTCCAAGGGAAAAGGACAACGTCATGTAATCATTTGTACAACAATTTGATGGTGGAACCACATTCTTTGATTACCAAGTCTTTCCTTTTTTTATGCTCTTAAAATCCCACTGCTGCCTTGCAGCCATAGTGTCATATACTCGAACTATCTAGAGATGAAATGTTCCACCCCTGTTAACCTATTCAGAGACACACATGCCCTATCCCAATGTTTCTTTGTGTGTGGAAGACCCATAGTGAAATCCATAGAAATACGAATCCAATTCCCTTCGAGAGTAGGCAAGTTGAAGTAGCCCATCGAACTTATATGTATTGGGTTCTTATTAAGTTGAGAAGGCGTACATCTTGTGAGAAAAGCATGGAAGTCCTTCCACATCCCTTTCTAATAGAAGCCCTTTTCTTTATCCTATCAACGGTCCTGAATACTCTTGATTGTTACACCGTTGGTGAAGGCAACGGTCTTGAATATTCCTGACTGCCCCACACCATTGGTGAAGAATGTATTTGTTCGATCGGCCTTTGCTTGTAACTTTTGATGTAGGCACCATGTAAACTCTATCTTTGCAGTAAAAATGAGACCATTTCATAGCTAGAAAGAAGGCAACTCTTTATGAGAACCATATCATAATCTCAGCCAGGCCGCCACATTATCCTATTGTTGATTATACACGCGATCTCAAAATCATAATTTTGCAAGGTTGCCGACCTTAGGAGATGGATTCGGTCACACAGGAGAGAATTACTTCAATGCACGGTACGGTGATCACTTCTCACATAAGAGTCACTCATATCCTAAAGGTAATGATGCCACTTCTTGATGGCATGCAAAATAGCCATCATCTCTTGATCATACAAATCTCCTTTTGTTGGTAGAATCTTCAGAATTTAAAGCATATGATGAAACTCATAGTTCAGCCATGTCCATTAGCTTTGATTCTTAATCTCCTTCTTGGAGTTTCGAATTCTCCTATGGGCATCGGCATAATGCTTCATTGAGATTAGTTTCATGTTTGCCTTCTAACCATACGCGATGCCTCAAAAGGTGGCATTCACCATCTAAGCATACACAGTGCCTCAAAAGGTGTCGCTGTGGCATGTATTCACCTTTTCTAACTATACACAATGCCTTAGAAAGCGGCATGCCAATACTCTCACGAGATGAGGTACTATTGTAGGAAAAATGGGCTAAAGCCGACCATTCGTCCCACACACTTTTTAAGTGTAAACTTATTCGTCGTGATCTCTATTTGACCTTAAATCTCGGGAAGGTAGTGATGCTTGGCAGTCGCTTGGTTTGCATGATATCAAATAAAGTAATCTAAAATTAACTCATGAATTTATCTAAAATGAACTCATGAATTTGACATCCTGGTCACTCTCAATACGTTGTAGTACACCATGTAACCTGAATACATGGACCACCAATTGTCTTGCAACCACGGATGTCGTATACTTGACCTTTGTAGAGATGAAATGTGCCACCACAAGCCACATATAAGCTATCTCAACCTCTCATTGTGTGTGGAAGGCCCATAGTGAGATCCATAGAAATATGGATCCAGTTCCCCATCGAAAATTGATAGGCAAGTTGAAGAAACCCACCGGGCTTACCTTATGAGGTTGAAAAGGGATACATCTTGTGTGACAAGAGCATGTAAGTCCTTCCACATCCCTTTCCTCTAGAAGCTCTTTCTTATCTTATCAAAGGACTTGAATATTCCCAATTGCCCCACCATTGATGAAGAATGCATTTTTTATGTAGGTACCACATGTAGACTCTATCTCTGTAGTAAAAAATGAGACCATTATGGGAACCATGTTGTAATTTTCGACATAGGCACCATGTAGACTCTATCTTTGCAGTAAAAATGAGACCATTACGTAGCCAAAAAACAAGGCAACTCTTTATGAGAACCAGGTTGTAATTTTAGTACCATTTCTGACGCCCCCTTATTTAAGAGATCTTCCTTTTGAAATTCCATGACCCAATGTTTGTATACTTTAGGTATAACTGATAGAGTATCAGCCACTACATTATCCTCGCCCTTTATATAGCTCATCTCAAAATCATAATTTTGCGAGGTTTCTTCTTTGCGTAAGGTATAACTGATAGAGTATCAGCCACTACATTATCCTTGCCCTTTATATAGCTCATCTCAAAATCATAATTTTGCGAGATAGATTCGGTTGGGAGAGGAATTACTTCAACACACAATGATCACTTCTCACATAAAAATGACTACCATAAAGGTAATGATGCCACTTCTTGACGGCACGAAAGATAGCACTCATGTCTTGATCATACACATGCATATACATCTCTTTTTGTTGGTAGATTCTTTGGAATTTAAAACATATCATGAAACTCATCCAATAGTTCAGTCATTCCCTCATGCATTTGTTTCTTATTCTCAACCATATCATACCATCCTCTCTGCTAGGCTATAAAACAAATACACAGCCCATTTGCTTTGGTTCCCTGGAGTATTTGTAGCTCCTAAAAAACATTTAATCTCCTTCTTGAAGCTCCAAAGGTGGAGTCCTATGGGCTTCGACGTAATTCTTGATTCTCACTTGAGCTCGCTTTCATGTTTGCCTTACATTGTTGGAGAAGAGCATGCACTACCTCACTTCCTCTTTCTCATTTGGATTCACCCCTTCTTACTTGACAACTATCATAGGTGCGCACTATTCACTTTCTAACCATACACGATGCCTCAGAAAGGTGGCGTGCCAATACTCTCATGATGATGAGAGCAGTACTATTAATAGTAGGAAAACTTGAGTAAAGCTGAGCGTTCATCCCACACACTTTGAGCATCATGGAAATGCTATCTCAAACACTTCTGACATAAAATGACTACCATAAAGCTCTAATACATTGCAATGTAAGAAAGGGATCAATGGCTTTAAGTAGAGCTCTGATACCAACAATGCAAGAAAGGGATCTAGTGAGAGATCAAGAAAATGCACTCATTATACATGGAGTATACTTATCATAGAGAGTACTAGTAGTCCACCCAAACATGGAAAGTCTGCCATGGCACCGTAAGTAAGACTTCAACTTACAAATACCCTTTCTTCCAAGGGAAAAGGACAACATCATGTAATCATTTGTACAACAATTTGATGGTGGAACCACATTCTTTGATTACCAAGTCTTTCCTTTTTTTATGCTCTTAAAATCCCACTGCTGCCTTGCAGCCATAGTGTCATATACTCGAACTATCTAGAGATGAAATGTTCCACCCCTGTCAACCTATTCAGAGACACACATGCCCTATCCCAATGTTTCTTTGTGTGTGGAAGACCCATAGTGAAATCCATAGAAATACGAATCCAATTCCCTTCGAGAGTAGGCAAGTTGAAGTAGCCCATCGAACTTATATGTATTGGGTTCTTATTAAGTTGAGAAGGCGTACATCTTGTGAGAAAAGCATGGAAGTCCTTCCACATCCCTTTCTAATAGAAGCCCTTTTCCTTATCCTATCAACGGTCCTGAATACTCTTGATTGCCACACCGTTGGTGAAGGCAACGGTCTTGAATATTCCTGACTGCCCCACACCATTGGTGAAGAATGTATTTGTTCGATCGGCCTTTGCTTGTAACTTTTGATGTAGGCACCATGTAAACTCTATCTTTGTAGTAAAAATGAGACCATTTCATAGCTAGAAAGAAGGCAACTCTTTATGAGAACCATATCATAATCTCAGCCAGGCCGCCACATTATCCTATTGTTGATTATACACGCGATCTCAAAATCATAATTTTGCAAGGTTGCCGACCACCTTCTTCGCTTAGGAGACGGATTCGGTCACACAGGAGAGAATTACTTCAATGCACGGTACGGTGATCACTTCTCACATAAGAGTCACTCATATCCTAAAGGTAATGATGCCACTTCTTGATGGCATGCAAAATAGCCATCATCTCTTGATCATACAAATCTCCTTTTGTTGGTAGAATCTTCAGAATTTAAAGCATATGATGAAACTCATAGTTCAGCCATGTCCATTAGCTTTGATTCTTAATCTCCTTCTTGGAGTTCCAAATTCTCCTATGGGCATCGGCATAATGCTTCATTGAGATTAGTTTCATGTTTGCCTTCTAACCATACGCGATGCCTCAAAAGGTGGCATTCACCATCTAAGCATACACAGTGCCTCAAAAGGTGTCGCGGTGGCACGCATTCACCTTTTCTAACTATACACAATGCCTTAGAAAGCGGCATGCCAATACTCTCACGAGATGAGGTACTATTGTAGGAAAAATGGGCTAAAGCCGACCATTCGTCCCACACACTTTTTAAGTGTAAACTTATTCGTCGTGATCTCTATTTGACCTTAAATCTCGGGAAGGTAGTGATGCTTGGCAGTCGCTTGGTTTGCATGATATCAAATAAAGTAATCTAAAATTAACTCATGAATTTATCTAAAATGAACTCATGAATTTGACATCCTGGTCACTCTCAATACGTTGTAGTACACCATGTAACCTGAATACATGGACCACCAATTGTCTTGCAACCACGGATGTCGTATACTTGACCTTTGTAGAGATGAAATGTGCCACCACAAGCCACATATAAGCTATCTCAACCTCTCATTGTGTGTGGAAGGCCCATAGTGAGATCCATAGAAATATGGATCCACTTCCCCATCGAAAATTGATAGGCAAGTTGAAGAAACCCACCGGGCTTACCTTATGAGGTTGAAAAGGGATACATCTTGTGTGACAAGAGCATGTAAGTCCTTCCACATCCCTTTCCTCTAGAAGCTCTTTCTTATCTTATCAAAGGACTTGAATATTCCCAATTGCCCCACCATTGATGAAGAATGCATTTTTTATGTAGGTACCACATGTAGACTCTATCTCTGTAGTAAAGAATGAGACCATTATGGGAACCATGTTGTAATTTTCGACATAGGCACCATGTAGACTCTATCTTTGCAGTAAAAATGAGACCATTACGTAGCCAAAAAACGAGGCAACTCTTTATGAGAACCAGGTTGTAATTTTAGCACCATTTCTGACGCCCCCTTATTTAAGAGATCTTCCTTTTGAAATTCCATGACCCAATGTTTGTATACTTTAGGTATAACTGATAGAGTATCAGCCACTACATTATCCTCGCCCTTTATATAGCTCATCTCAAAATCATAATTTTGCGAGGTTTCTTCTTTGCGTAAGGTATAACTGATAGAGTATCAGCCACTACATTATCCTTGCCCTTTATATAGCTCATCTCAAAATCATAATTTTGCGAGATAGATTCAGTTGGGAGAGGAATTACTTCAACACACAATGATCACTTCTCACATAAAAATGACTACCATAAAGGTAATGATGCCACTTCTTGACGGCACGAAAGATAGCACTCATGTCTTGATCATACACATGCATATACATCTCTTTTTGTTGGTAGATTCTTTGGAATTTAAAACATATCATGAAACTCATCCAATAGTTCAGCCATTCCCTCATGCATTTGTTTCTTATTCTCAACCATATCATACCATCCTCGCTGCTAGGCTATAAAACAAATACACAGCCCATTTGCTTTGGTTCCCTCGAGTATTTGTAGCTCCTAAAAAACATTTAATCTCCTTCTTGAAGCTCCAAAGGTGGAGTCCTATGGGCTTCGACGTAATTCTTGATTCTCACTTGAGCTCGCTTTCATGTTTGCCTTACATTCATTGTTGGAGAAGAGCATGCACTACCTCACTTCCTCTTTCTCATTTGGATTCACCCCTTCTTACTTGACAACTATCATAGGTGCGCACTATTCACTTTCTAACCATACACGATGCCTCAGAAAGGTGGCATGCCAATACTCTCATGATGATGAGAGCAGTACTATTAATAGTAGGAAAACTTGAGTAAAGCTGAGCGTTCATCCCACACACTTTGAGCATCATGGAAATGCTATCTCAAACACTTCTGACATAAAATGACTACCATAAAGCTCTAATACATTGCAATGTAAGAAAGGGATCAATGGCTTTAAGTAGAGCTCTGATACCAACAATGCAAGAAAGGGATCTAGTGAGAGATCAAGAAAATGCACTCATTATACATGGAGTATACTTATCATAGAGAGTACTAGTAGTCCTGTGAGATCCCTGTTCCCCACCGATCAACGGATTCGGGGTACTAGCAGCGGAAGTAGCACATCATGCGTGGGTAGGGGTCTCACACTCGGGGCGTCGCCCACGGATATCCGGACAAGAGACTAATCCGTCGGTTTGTCCAAAACCGAAACTGGAAAAACTTCCTTTACTCGGAAAGCATGGGCGATTCCACCAGGATAACTCTTTACTCTAACGTAGTCAAGATCATTACGGATCAACTGATCTGACTGCACCTTTAACGGTACTTGGTCAAATCAAGGTAGAAACTTGCACTTGGATCATTGGGATCAACGCTTTTTTCCCCATCAAGAGGCACAGCCGTTGATTCCTATCCATAGAACAATTTCTATCCGGGATTTACTTTATCTATCGTAAAAACAAAGTTGAGTCTCGATTTATGGATCCATCAGTCCAGCCTAACCCCATCCGATCCCATGGGTTAGCCAACCGCCCAACCACTGTAGTGATGGGATCCAATTTGGAATTTGGTTAGGTTTTGTCCCGGGTACCAAGGAAAAGAGTTCCAAGGCCCCCTAGCCGGAATTTCATGCAAACATAAAACTAGCCACACCACTTACACACCCAATATGAAAATTGCCTTTTTCTTAGCATCAGCTAACTTTAAAACAATCCTTTAATGAAACCATAGTACCACTGATCACAATCTCCCAATTTATCCAGTTGATTCATAATTTCCCATCATTCCTTCATCAGAGTATCTATGGCATCATTGGCAACTAGAACGCTCACCACCTGTCCACACAGAGGCCGTTTCCATAGTTCCTAGCCCATAATACTCGGCAATATAATCACTTATCAAGATGGACTCTCGTTGAAGATCAGCAAGATCAACCAACAGATCCATATAAAAGAGCCATGGACTCATCCGTTGAGGACCAGCAAGGTCAGTCAACCAGATCCATGCCCGGTTTCACAAAACAACTCTTACTCCTTGTTCCAATATCTTCCTCGACGCACGCGTGGGTATCCTAGGCGACCCAGAGCCCGAGCGCCGTATGGTCAGCACCCTCTAGGATCCTTCGCAGGTGACCTAGCGCTTCACTCATAGGCCGCTTCCTTGGTCCCTCATCCACCGTACCGGAAGCTCACCATTTTAATCGAACCGAGGCTGGTCAAGACCTCGGTCGACCTTGCTACGCGAGACGTCCTCCATTGACTCTCCGTCAGCAGTTGCAACTTTATCAGTTAGGTCTCCACGACCTTAATCACAAGACGGTCAAAATGCTTCCCCAGCATTCTTGACATAAAACAGCCATTTACAAACAGCATTTACAAACAGTTTACAAATACAGTTTCTATATTAACTCTCATTTTTCCACATTATCCCTCATTAATCCACATTACTTATTCCACATTCCATGTATATGTGTACTCATCCAATCACCTCCTTTTCCATCTCTTCACTTCAGATTCCCTCACATCACATATCATATATTCACATCCATATCCACATCCATACATCCACATCCACATCCACATTCACATCCATACATCCACATCTACATGCTTATCTCCATTTTCACATCCTCATTTATACATCCACATCCCATATCCACATTCATACATACACATCCATATATCCACATCTACATCCACATACATACATACATCCACATCCACATTCCACATTCACATCTATACATCCACATCTACATTCACATTCACATACATCCACATCCACATTCCCATACATCCACATTCCACATTCACATCTACATTCACATTCACATACATGCATCCACATCTACATGCTTACCTCCATTTTCACATCCTCATTTATACATCCACATCCCATATCCACATTCATACATACACATCCATACATCCACATCTACATCCACATACATACATACATCCACATCCACATTCCACATTCACATCTATACATCCACATCTACATTCACATTCACATACATGCATCCACATCTACATGCTTACCTCCATTTTCACATCCTCATTTATACATCCACATCCCATATCCACATTCATACATACACATCCATACATCCACATCTACATCCACATACATACATACATCCACATCCACATTCCACATTCACATCTATACATCCACATCTACATTCACATTCACATACATCCACATCCACATTCCCATACATCCACATCTATACATCCACATTCCACATTCACATCTACATTCACATTCACATACATCCACATCTACATTCACATTCACATACATCCACATCCACATTCCACATTCACATCTATACATCCACATCTATACATCCACATCTACATCCACATTCACATACATCCACATCCACATTTCCATTCACATCTATACATCCACATCCATTCACATCTATACATCCACATCTACATCCACATTTACATCTATGCATATACATCTTCATGCATATATCCATTTTCATGTTCATACATCCACACTCCCATCTCCATATCCACACATCCACATACATACATCCATTTTCACATTCCCATTTATATAACCCCATATACTTTCACATCTAATCTTTTACATCACATCCATTCTCGCCCTATCACAACCCATATACATCTTATCCTATCACATACACTTCTTACCTCATCCCCCCATACACATCTTAATTCATCTTATCACATCCTAACTTATTTCATAAGCATCTTATCACCTCTTATCACACCTCTTATCACATCCTATCACTTTCCATACGCATCCTATCAATTCTTATCACATCTCATACACCTCTTATCACATCTTATGACATTTCATATCTTTTTTTTTTTAAAAAAAGAGAATTCTTTTATTTGATATAAGATTTCTCTACACATTTATTTATACATAAATTCCATTTAAGGAGACTAACACTTTCGAAATTAAAATCAATCTTTTATGCATCTTCTTATGCATGATTTCAATTTGGTAGGAAATTATACTTTTAGAATAAAAGAATTTCTCTTATGCATCTAAGTTAAGCATAAAATCCATTTATGAGGAAAATCATACTTTTAGTATAAAAAGAATATCTTTTATGCATACCTATATGCATGAAATCCAATATGATAAAAGTAACACTTTTGATATAAAAATTTTTCCTTTATGCATACTTCTATGCATGAAAATTAAAAATGATAAAAGTAACACTTTTGATATAAAAATTTTCCTTTATGCATACTTCTATGCATGAAAATTAAAAATGATAAAAGTAACACTTTTGATATAAAAATTTTTTCCTTTATGCATACTTCTATGCATGAAAATTAAAAATGATAAAAGTAACACTTTTGATATAAAAATTTTCCTTTATGCATACTTCTATGCATGAAAATTAAAAATGATAAAAGTAACACTTTTGATATAAAAATTTTCCTTTATGCATACTTCTATGCATGAAAATTAAAAATGATAAAAGTAACACTTTTGATATAAAAATTTATCCATTATGCATACTTCTATGCATGAAAATAAAAATGGTAAAAATAACACTTTTGATATAAAAATTTATCCTTTATGCATAATATTAAAATTCAATTTCTCCATGATTATAATTAAATTCTTTCAATTAATCTAGGATGATGATTCCTAGAATATGGTAGGAAGTCCTCTTTTTATGCTTTGAATGAAAATTTTTTATGCATAATTTTTATAAAAATTTTGCCATAGCTCCGCTGCTATGACTGATAAATCTCAATTTTTCTAAGGGATAAAGCTTATCATTAAGAAAATAATTAAAATGATTCTCTAATTGGATCCTTAATCCATAATGGATTGAATCATCAATATACATAAACTAAAAGCATAAGAAAAAGCCATTAATTTGGCCTCAAGCATAGCTTTATCTTGGGTTAAGGGAAAGCTTTATGAAAAGCTTGATTTGGATTGAGAATGGGTCATGAGTATGACCATTTCTTGAGTGAGAGAGAGAATTTACATAAGAATCATATAAATGAAAATTAACTTCAATAGCATTTATTAAATTATGTAACTCTTCACTACTATTCAAACTTCAATAGCATTTAAAAAAAAACCATACCAATTAAACTTCTCAAGCTTGAGAGGGGTTGAGAAGAGAGAAACATTGAGAAAATATAGAAAGATGAATATTCACTAATTACCTTACAACTTGCTTGATTCTTTGTTCACGGTAGAGGCCCCCAACCAATCAATTGGTTAAGTATGTTGATGGAGCCACTAATGGGGATTGAAGAAAGAGGGAAGCTCCAAAAACTAGTGAATTATTAAATGAATTCACAGTTCTTGGCTTAGGTGGAGTAGAGTAACGATGCATAAACACTATATATTTTTCAACAAGGGTGAGGCTTCTATTTATAGGAAAAATTGAGCTCCTAACCAAACAACTGATTCTAGAATTTTCTAAATCAGTTTGGTCAATATTTGACCATTTTTAGGTCAGTTAAGCTAACTTTTTGGAACTAGACTTGAATGAGGAGAGAGGAGAGATGAAATATCTCAATTTTTATGAGTTTAAAACTCATTCAAGCATGTGAAATATGCACCTCCTTTAAAGAACTCCCCTTCCTTACATATGTCATATTTTTAATATTGCTCATAGTTTTTTACTAAATAACCTTGTACATTTTCAACTCTTCATCTTATGTGAAATATGCACCTCCTTTAAAGAACTCCTCTTCCTTACATATGTCATACTTTTAATATTGCTCATAATTTTTTACTAATAAACCTTGTACATTTTCAACTCTTCATCTTATGTGAAATATGCACCTCCTTTAAAGAACTCCCCTTCCTTACATATGTCATACTTTTAATATTGCTCATAATTTTTTATTAATAAACCTTGTACATTTTCAACTCTTCATCTTATGTGAAATATGCACCTCCTTTAAAGAACTCCCCTTCCTTACATATGTCATACTTTTAATATTGCTCATAGTTTTTTTTACTAATAAACCTTGTACATTTTCAACTCTTCACCTCATGTGAGCATTTACTCATTTTTTGGTATTTTCTTTTTACAAGTTGGATTTATCTCCTCCCTACACATGGATTGATGCTATTGGTCCATAGGAACCTTAATTGGACCATAGTCTAAAGATTTCTGAAAATCTAGACCCTTAGGCTAAGGTTCTTTATAGCTATTTTCAATTAATTCCAATTGCACATTGGAAAATTTTTTTTGAATTTCTGTTTCAGGGGAACTCATCTGAATTAGAAGAGATATTTTTCTATCCAAAAATATTCAAAATCTGAATATTCTCTCTCTAGAATATTTTTCTCTCTCTAGGCTAAAATAGATAGAAACAAGGTCTTTATATTTCTGAAGAGGGATTGATTACAGGGAAAGATACTAGACATCAAAAAGGGGGTGGGGGAGGAATCTTACATTCTACCCCACTTAAAAAAATGCGAGATGTCCTCATCTCGCAAACTGGGATAATTTCACAAGATGCACGAATATGAGACTTAGAGAAAAATTTTAATCAAGATTAACCACTAAGATAAGTCTTAAAGAGAGCAAGATTCAAAATACAAACAAGATTTAAACTTTATTCATTCTCGGAACTTATATAGTAAGGATAGAGGAACTCTTTACACTTCCATAAGCCCATCCATCATATGGTCACAAAAGCAGTCCTCACAAGCTGCACAAGTATAAGGTAACTCATCTATGGGAATGATTCTGTGGGTTATTGCTGCGCCTATCTCAGTGGTATGAGGTGTTCTAAGAAAAGGACCTCTGAGAGGCAAGCCAAAAACGGGGTAAAGGCATATCTTCTCATGAGGAAGAAAACACGCCAGTAAGAAGACCCGCTCAGAAAACCCAGGATGCCTTGATCTCATGACGCAGTAGTATCGGGGACCCAAACCCAAAGCTTCAATAACCATGGCCAAGCGGACATTGTTACGAAAGTGCTGCTGACCCCACATGACTATGGCCCAGTACCGTCGTCTTATACGTCTCTCGAAGAGATTTTGAATTTTGGAGCCGAACCACTCTATGTAATTATTGCAACTTGTATATAAATATACAAATGTTTTTTTTACGGACGATCGGATAAAGAAAAATCTATTTATCAGACTTAAGTCATAGATCTCCAATAAGATCAACTGAGGAGCAAATTATGTCAAAAGTTTATCAAGACGCACAAAAAGGTTGTAATTGTTGGATATAATTCATACAAATTGTTAATTCAAATTGAAATTCGTAAATTAGTAATTGGGTCTTCAATTGGAAGTACCGCAATTGTATGGAACCCTGACTTGCTTGAGACCTAGACATGATGGTATTTACCTTATAGTTTCGAGTATCATGACTATCCGTATATACCGAGGGTATAACTGCAGCTCTTTACCGATAGTATATACGAGTAAATCTAAGACTTGAAATTATAAGCGTTAATGCTATCCAGATGATGATTTCGAATGTGGTTGATATGATTTTTAATTCTGTTTGAGAATTGATGAATTGAATTGGATTCTGATTGAAAAATGACGATTTTCGAAATTTAGTTGAAATGTAATAAGCTGAGCAAAACCACAATGAGGATGAATGGGACGAGTCCCAGTGATGATATTCATAACTGGAATGATGATAATGATTTCAGCAAATCACTATGAGATTAGTGGATTGTGCTGTCAGATTGCTACTGTTAACACTTGAGACGGTAGATTAAGTTAAGGGATGACAAATTGAGAACTTGCTTAACTAAAATTCCTGTGGAGGAATGTTCAGAAGGAAAATTTTCAGACTAATGGACCATTATCGTGTTAAAGATATGAATGATATGATCTGAATGAATTGTTATTTAATGATGAGTTCTATATAAGGGATAATTATCCCCGTATTCTGTTGGGTTGACCAGAATATAAGGAACCCCAGAATAAATTGGATCTTAAGAAAAAGAGTTGTCCTCTACCTTGCGAGATGAGGACATCTCGCACTTTTCAAGTGGGGTAGAATGTAAGATTCTCCCCCAGCCTTAGAGGTATACAGGAGTAAGAATCTCCCTTTCTGATCTTATAATTATTCTCTCTCTAAAATAAAAGAAAGATTTTGTTTAAAAAAGGAAGAACCTTTTTCCTGAATACTTCTCAAGAGTCCCACCTGTTTTAAGATTCAGAACAATGAGTTCAGAAGGAGAATCGATGTTTTGGATATCAAGGTTTTGGTCTTCATTCGAGTACGGCCCAAAAGAAGTTCTTTATCTCTTGGGAAGAAGTTATCTCCCAGATATTGTGGACCAAAGAAAGTACGTGATTTAGCTTACGAGCTTCTTTTATCTCCTCATCTCAAAGTTTGAATGCCTTCTATAGAAAAATGTGCCAAACCCAAATCATGGAAAGACGGTAAAACTTCAGTGGCAAGTTACCGTTGGCTTCTAAGTTACGCTAGCTCCTTCCTTTATATAAGTCGTAACTTTTACTTGTCGTTCACAGTAATCTTACTTCCATCGATCTCCTTTCTTTCTTAATCTCCTTCATGGCTTGGCAACAAGAATTAGTTTTATCCATGATGATTTCTCACCTTCAAGACGCAAGGGAGTCTGTGAAGAAAGATTTTATAGAGCAGTATGAGCGCTCACTTTTCCCTCACTTGGGAACTTCTGTAGCGCAGACAAAATGGCGGACCTATCAAGACATAACTAGGGTAACACCCTGTTACATAAGTTCTCTAACTGCGAAGGAAATTATTATTTTCTCCTTAGGGATAAATCGACTAAGGAGTCTATAAATTTGACATGAAAGTCTGAAATTTCGAGGTGTCGAATGATATAGAATGACACCACGCACCATTTTCAGCTTTAACAGGATCATAGTCAATGAGAGATTCTGCCACAGCATTGTACGGCGGTTGCAATGAGCGTGGACATATTGCCCTGCAACCCACTTATGTTGTATTCTCTCCACTGGGGTAGGAAAATATAAATCCTTGAAATGGCGTGCAAGTCTTACTCGGCTTGTTTGAGTTGAAGCGGAAGAGATGAGATGCTCGAAGGCAAATGCAATCATATCTTGAGACTGGGTGAGGTCGGGAATACCAGATAAATGCGGAACTTCCATCTATAAAAATAATTTCTTTGATTAAAATTTCTTCATTAAAGAAGCTTACGAGATGAAAATACATTATGAAAATGCTGTTTCTGAATTCTTATTACCAATTTCAGATAAGAATTTAATTATCTTTATTAGCTTTCAAAAGCGGCTCTGGTACCAACTGTGAGATCCCTGTTCCCCACCGATCAACGGATTCGGGGTACTAGCAGCGGAAGTAGCACATCATGCGTGGGTAGGGGTCTCACACTCGGGGCCTCGCCCACGGATATCCGGACAAGAGACTAATCCGTCGGTTTGTCCAAAACCGAAACTGGAAAAACTTCCTTTACTCGGAAAGCATGGGCGATTCCACCAGGATAACTCTTTACTCTAACGTAGTCAAGATCATTACGGATCAACTGATCTGACTGCACCTTTAACGGTACTTGGTCAAATCAAGGTAGAAACTTGCACTTGGATCATTGGGATCAACGCTTTTTTCCCCATCAAGAGGCACAGCCGTTGATTCCTATCCATAGAACAATTTCTATCCGAGATTTACTTTATCTATCGTAAAAACAAAGTTGAGTCTCGATTTAAGTTTGCGAGATGAGGACATCTCGCATTTTTTTAAGTGGGGTAGAATGTAAGATTCCTCCCCCACCCCCTTTTTGATGTCTAGTATCTTTCCCTGTAATCAATCCCTCTTCAGAAATATAAAGACCTTGTTTCTATCTGTTTTAGCTTAGAGAGAGAAAAATATTCTAGAGAGAGAATATTCAGATTTTGAATATTTTTGGATAGAAAAATATCTCTTCTAATTCAGATGAGTTTCCCTAAACAGAAATTCAAAAAGAATTTTCCAATGTGCAATTGGAATTAATTGAAAATAGCTATAAAGAACCTTAGCCTGAGGGTCTAGATTTTCAGAAATCTTTAGACTATGGTCCAATTAAGGTTCCTATGGACCAATAGCATCAATCCATGTGTAGGGAGGAGATAAATCCAACTTGTAAAAAGAAAATACCCAAAAATGAGTAAATGCTCACATGAGGTGAAGAGTTGAAAATGTACAAGGTTTATTAGTAAAAAAACTATGAGCAATATTAAAAGTATGACATATGTAAGGAAGAGGAGTTCTTTAAAGGAGGTGCATATTTCACATAAGATGAAGAGTTGAAAATGTACAAGGTTTATTAGTAAAAAATTATGAGCAATATTAAAAGTATGACATATGTAAGGAAGGGGAGTTCTTTAAAGGAGGTGCATATTTCACATAAGATGAAGAGTTGAAAATGTACAAGGTTTATTAGTAAAAAATTATGAGCAATATTAAAAGTATGACATATGTAAGGAAGGGGAGTTCTTTAAAGGAGGTGCATATTTCACATAAGATGAAGAGTTGAAAATGTACAAGGTTTATTAGTAAAAAACTATGAGCAATATTAAAAATATGACATATGTAAGGAAGGGGAGTTCTTTAAAGGAGGTGCATATTTCACATGCTTGAATGAGTTTTAAACTCATAAAAATTGAGATATTTCATCTCTCCTCTCTCCTCATTCAAGTCTAGTTCCAAAAAGTTAGCTTAACTGACCTAAAAATGGTCAAATATTGACCAAACTGATTTAGAAAATTCTAGAATCAGTTTGTTTGGTTAGGAGCTCAATTTTTCCTATAAATAGAAGCCTCACCCTTGTTGAAAAATATATAGTGTTTATGCATCGTTACTCTACTCCACCTAAGCCAAGAACTGTGAATTCATTTAATAATTCACTAGTTTTTGGAGCTTCCCTCTTTCTTCAATCCCCATTAGTGGCTCCATCAACATACTTAACCAATTGATTGGTTGGGGGCCTCTACCGTGAACAAAGAATCAAGCAAGTTGTAAGGTAATTAGTGAATATTCATCTTTCTATAATTTCTCAATGTTTCTCTGTTCTCAACCCCTCTCAAGCTTGAGAAGTTTAATTGGTATGGTTTTTTTTAAATGCTATTGAAGTTTGAATAGTAGTGAAGAGTTACATAATTTAATAAATGCTATTGAAGTTAATTTTTATTTATGTTTAAATTCTAATGATTCTTATGTAAATTCTCTCTCTCACTCAAGAAATGGTCATACTCATGACCCATTCTCAATCCTAATCAAGCTTTTCATAAAGCTTTTCCTTAACCCAAGATAAAGCTATGCTTGAGGCCAAATTAATGGCTTTTTCTTATGCTTTTAGTTTATGTATATTGATGATTCAATCCATTATGGATTAAGGATCCAATTAGAGAATCATTTTAATTATTTCCTTAATGATAAGCTTTATCCCTTAGAAAAATTGAGATTTATCAGTCATAGCAGCGGAGCTATGGCAAAATTTTTATAAAAATTATGCATAAAAAAAATTTTCATTCAAAGCATAAAAAGAGGACTTCCTACCATATTCTAGGAATCATCATCCTAGATTAATTGAAAGAATTTCATTATAATCATGGAGAAATTGAATTTTAATATTATGCATAAAGGATAAATTTTTATATCAAAAGTGTTATTTTTACCATTTTTATTTTCATGCATAGAAGTATGCATAATGGATAAATTTTTATATCAAAAGTGTTACTTTTATCATTTTTATTTCATACATAAAAGTATGCATAAAAGAAAATTTTTATATCAAAAGTGTTACTTTTATCATTTTTAATTTTCATGCATAGAAGTATACATAAAGGAAAATTTTTATATCAAAAGTGTTACTTTTATCATTTTTAATTTTCATGCATAGAAGTATGCATAAAGGAAAAATTTTTATATCAAAAGTGTTACTTTTATCATATTGGATTTCATGCATATAGGTATGCATAAAAGATATTCTTTTTATACTAAAAGTATGATTTTTCTCATAAATGGATTTTATGCTTAACTTAGATGCATAAGAGAAATTCTTTTATTCTAAAAGTATAATTCCCTACCAAATTGAAATCATGCATAAGAAGATGCATAAAAGATTGATTTTAATTTCGAAAGTGTTAGTCTCCTTAAATGGAATTTATGTATAAATAAATGTGTAGAGAAATCTTATATCAAATAAAAGAATTCTCTTTATTTAAAAAAAAAAGATATGAAATGTGATAAGATGTGATAAGAGGTGTATGAGATGTGATAAGAATTGATAAGATGCGTATGGAAAGTGATAGGATGTGATAAGAGGTGTGATAAGAGGTGATAAGATGCTTATGAAATAAGTTAGGATGTGATAAGATGAATTAAGATGTGTATGGGGGGATGAGGTAAGAAGTGTATGTGATAGGATAAGATGTATATGGGTTGTGATAGGGCGAGAATGGATGTGATGTAAAAGATTAGATGTGAAAGTATATGGGGTTATATAAATGGGAATGTGAAAATGGATGTATGTATGTGGATGTGTGGATATGGAGATGGGAGTGTGGATGTATGAACATGAAAATGGATATATGCATGAAGATGTATATGCATAGATGTAAATGTGGATGTAGATGTGGATGTAGATGTGAATGTGGAATGTGGATGTATAGATATGGATGTATGGGAATGTGGATGTGGATGTATGTGAATGTGAATGTAGATGTGGATGTATAGATGTGAATGTGGAATGTGGATGTGGATGTATGTATGTATGTGGATGTAGATGTGGATGTATGGATGTATATGTATGAATGTGGATATGGGATGTGGATGTATAAATGAGGATGTGAAAATGGAGGTAAGAATGTAGATGTGGATGCATGTATGTGAATGTGAATGTAGATGTGAATGTGGAATGTGGATGTATAGATGTGGATGTATGGGAATGTGGATGTGGATGTATGTGAATGTGAATGTAGATGTGGATGTATAGATGTGAATGTGGAATGTGGATGTGGATGTATGTATGTATGTGGATGTAGATGTGGATATATGGATGTGTATGTATGAATGTGGATATGGGATGTGGATGTATAAATGAGGATGTGAAAATGGAGATAAGCATGTAGATGTGGATGTATGGATGTGAATGTGGATGTGGATGTGGATGTATGGATGTGGATATGGATGTGAATATATGATATGTGATGTGAAGGAATCTGAAGTGAAGAGATGGAAAAGGAGGTGATTGGATGAGTACACATATACATGGAATGTGGAATAAGTAATGTGGATTAATGAGGGATAATGTGGAAAAATGAGAGTTAATATAGAAACTGTATTTGTAAACTGTTTGTAAATACTGTTTGTAAATGGCTGTTTTATGTCAAGAATGCTGGGGAAGCATTTTGACCGTCTTGTGATTAAGGTCGTGGAGACCTAACTGATAAAGTTGCAACTGCTGACGGAGAGTCAATGGAGGACGTCTCGCGTAGCAAGGTCGACCGAGGTCTTGACCAGCCTCGGTTCGATTAAAATGGTGAGCTTCCGGTACGGTGGATGAGGGACCAAGGAAGCGGCCTATGAGTGAAGCGCTAGGTCACCTGCGAAGGATCCTAGAGGGTGCTGACCATACGGTGCTCGGGCTCTGGGTCGCCTAGGATACCCACGCGTGCGTCGAGGAAGATATTGGAACAAGGAGTAAGAGTTGTTTTGTGAAACCGGGCATGGATCTGGTTGACTGACCTTGCTGGTCCTCAACGGATGAGTCCATGGCTCTTTTATATGGATCTGTTGGTTGATCTTGCTGATCTTCAACGAGAGTCCATCTTGATAAGTGATTATATTGCCGAGTATTATGGGCTAGGAACTATGGAAACGGCCTCTGTGTGGACAGGTGGTGAGCGTTCTAGTTGCCAATGATGCCATAGATACTCTGATGAAGGAATGATGGGAAATTATGAATCAACTGGATAAATTGGGAGATTGTGATCAGTGGTACTATGGTTTCATTAAAGGATTGTTTTAAAGTTAGCTCATGCTAAGAAAAAGGCAATTTTCATATTGGGTGTGTAAGTGGTGTGGCTAGTTTTATGTTTGCATGAAATTCCGGCTAGGGGGCCTTGGAACTCTTTTCCTTGGTACCCGGGACAAAACCTAACCAAATTCCAAATTGGATCCCATCACTACAGTGGTTGGGCGGTTGGCTAACCCATGGGATCGGATGGGGTTAGGCTGGATTGATGGATCCATAAATCGAGACTCAACTTTGTTTTTACAATAGATAAAGTAAATCCCGGATAGAAATTGTTCTATGGATAGGAATCAACGGCTGTGCCTCTTGGTGGGGAAAAAAGCGTTGATCCCAATGATCCAAGTGCAAGTTTCTACCTTGAATTGACCAAGTACCGTTAAAGGTGCAGTCAGATCAGTTGATCCGTAATGATCTTGACTACGTTAGAGTAAAGAGTTATCCTGGTGGAATCGCCCATGCTTTCCGAGTAAAGGAAGTTTTTCCAGTTTCGATTTTGGACAAACCGACGGATTAGTCTCTTGTCCGGATATCCGTGGGCGAGGCCCCGAGTGTGAGACCCCTACCCACGCATGATGTGCTACTTCCGCTGCTAGTACCTCGAATCCGTTGATCGGTGGGGAACAGGGCACCCCCTTTATGATGTCTAGTATCTTTCCCTGTAATCAATCCCTCTTCAGAAATATAAAGACCTTGTTTCTATCTGTTTTAGCTTAGAGAGAGAAAAATATTCTAGAGAGAGAATATTCAGATTTTGAATATTTTTGGATAGAAAAATATCTCTTCTAATTCAGATGAGTTCCCCTGAAACAGAAATTCAAAAAGAATTTTCCAATGTGCAATTGGAATTAATTGAAAATAGCTATAAAGAACCTTAGCCTAAGGGTCTAGATTTTCAGAAATCTTTAGACTATGGTCCAATTAAGGTTCCTATGGACCAATAGCATCAATCCATGTGTAGGGAGGAGATAAATCCAACTTGTAAAAAGAAAATACCCAAAAATGAGTAAATGCTCACATGAGGTGAAGAGTTGAAAATGTACAAGGTTTATTAGTAAAAAAACTATGAGCAATATTAAAAGTATGACATATGTAAGGAAGAGGAGTTCTTTAAAGGAGGTGCATATTTCACATAAGATGAAGAGTTGAAAATGTACAAGGTTTATTAGTAAAAAATTATGAGCAATATTAAAAGTATGACATATGTAAGGAAGGGGAGTTCTTTAAAGGAGGTGCATATTTCACATAAGATGAAGAGTTGAAAATGTACAAGGTTTATTAATAAAAAATTATGAGCAATATTAAAAGTATGACATATGTAAGGAAGGGGAGTTCTTTAAAGGAGGTGCATATTTCACATAAGATGAGTGAAGAGTTGAAAATGTACAAGGTTTATTAGTAAAAAACTATGAGCAATATTAAAAATATGACATATGTAAGGAAGGGGAGTTCTTTAAAGGAGGTGCATATTTCACATGCTTGAATGAGTTTTAAACTCATAAAAATTGAGATATTTCATCTCTCCTCTCTCCTCATTCAAGTCTAGTTCCAAAAAGTTAGCTTAACTGACCTAAAAATGGTCAAATATTGACCAAACTGATTTAGAAAATTCTAGAATCAGTTTGTTTGGTTAGGAGCTCAATTTTTCCTATAAATAGAAGCCTCACCCTTGTTGAAAAATATATAGTGTTTATGCATCGTTACTCTACTCCACCTAAGCCAAGAACTGTGAATTCATTTAATAATTCACTAGTTTTTGGAGCTTCCCTCTTTCTGCAATCCCCATTAGTGGCTCCATCAACATACTTAACCAATTGATTGGTTGGGGGCCTCTACCGTGAACAAAGAATCAAGCAAGTTGTAAGGTAATTAGTGAATATTCATCTTTCTATAATTTCTCAATGTTTCTCTGTTCTCAACCCCTCTCAAGCTTGAGAAGTTTAATTGGTATGGTTTTTTTTAAATGCTATTGAAGTTTGAATAGTAGTGAAGAGTTACATAATTTAATAAATGCTATTGAAGTTAATTTTCATTTATGTTTAAATTCTAATGATTCTTATGTAAATTCTCTCTCTCACTCAAGAAATGGTCATACTCATGACCCATTCTCAATCCTAATCAAGCTTTTCATAAAGCTTTTCCTTAACCCAAGATAAAGCTATGCTTGAGGCCAAATTAATGGCTTTTTCTTATGCTTTTAGTTTATGTATATTGATGATTCAATCCATTATGGATTAAGGATCCAATTAGAGAATCATTTTAATTATTTCCTTAATGATAAGCTTTATCCCTTAGAAAAATTGAGATTTATCAGTCATAGCACCGGAGCTATGGCAAAATTTTTATAAAAATTATGCATAAAAAAAATTTTCATTCAAAGCATAAAAAGAGGACTTCCTACCATATTCTAGGAATCATCATCCTAGATTAATTGAAAGAATTTCATTATAATCATGGAGAAATTGAATTTTAATATTATGCATAAAGGATAAATTTTTATATCAAAAGTGTTATTTTTACCATTTTTATTTTCATGCATAGAAGTATGCATAATGGATAAATTTTTATATCAAAAGTGTTACTTTTATCATTTTTATTTCATACATAAAAGTATGCATAAAAGAAAATTTTTATATCAAAAGTGTTACTTTTATCATTTTTAATTTTCATGCATAGAAGTATGCATAAAGGAAAATTTTTATATCAAAAGTGTTACTTTTATCATTTTTAATTTTCATGCATAGAAGTATGCATAAAGGAAAAATTTTTATATCAAAAGTGTTACTTTTATCATATTGGATTTCATGCATATAGGTATGCATAAAAGATATTCTTTTTATACTAAAAGTATGATTTTCCTCATAAATGGATTTTATGCTTAACTTAGATGCATAAGAGAAATTCTTTTATTCTAAAAGTATAATTCCCTACCAAATTGAAATCATGCATAAGAAGATGCATAAAAGATTGATTTTAATTTCGAAAGTGTTAGTCTCCTTAAATGGAATTTATGTATAAATAAATGTGTAGAGAAATCTTATATCAAATAAAAGAATTCTCTTTATTTTAAAAAAAAAAGATATGAAATGTGATAAGATGTGATAAGAGGTGTATGAGATGTGATAAGAATTGATAAGATGCGTATGGAAAGTGATAGGATGTGATAAGAGGTGTGATAAGAGGTGATAAGATGCTTATGAAATAAGTTAGGATGTGATAAGATGAATTAAGATGTGTATGGGGGGATGAGGTAAGAAGTGTATGTGATAGGATAAGATGTATATGGGTTGTGATAGGGCGAGAATGGATGTGATGTAAAAGATTAGATGTGACAGTATATGGGGTTATATAAATGGGAATGTGAAAATGGATGTATGTATGTGGATGTGTGGATATGGAGATGGGAGTGTGGATGTATGAACATGAAAATGGATATATGCATGAAGATGTATATGCATAGATGTAAATGTGGATGTAGATGTGGATGTAGATGTGAATGTGGAATGTGGATGTATAGATGTGGATGTATGGGAATGTGGATGTGGATGTATGTGAATGTGAATGTAGATGTGGATGTATAGATGTGAATGTGGAATGTGGATGTGGATGTATGTATGTATGTGGATGTAGATGTGGATGTATGGATGTATATGTATGAATGTGGATATGGGATGTGGATGTATAAATGAGGATGTGAAAATGGAGGTAAGAATGTAGATGTGGATGCATGTATGTGAATGTGAATGTAGATGTGAATGTGGAATGTGGATGTATAGATGTGGATGTATGGGAATGTGGATGTGGATGTATGTGAATGTGAATGTAGATGTGGATGTATAGATGTGAATGTGGAATGTGGATGTGGATGTATGTATGTATGTGGATGTAGATGTGGATATATGGATGTGTATGTATGAATGTGGATATGGGATGTGGATGTATAAATGAGGATGTGAAAATGGAGATAAGCATGTAGATGTGGATGTATGGATGTGAATGTGGATGTGGATGTGGATGTATGGATGTGGATATGGATGTGAATATATGATATGTGATGTGAAGGAATCTGAAGTGAAGAGATGGAAAAGGAGGTGATTGGATGAGTACACATATACATGGAATGTGGAATAAGTAATGTGGATTAATGAGGGATAATGTGGAAAAATGAGAGTTAATATAGAAACTGTATTTGTAAACTGTTTGTAAATACTGTTTGTAAATGGCTGTTTTATGTCAAGAATGCTGGGGAAGCATTTTGACCGTCTTGTGATTAAGGTCGTGGAGACCTAACTGATAAAGTTGCAACTGCTGACGGAGAGTCAATGGAGGACGTCTCGCGTAGCAAGGTCGACCGAGGTCTTGACCAGCCTCGGTTCGATTAAAATGGTGAGCTTCCGGTACGGTGGATGAGGGACCAAGGAAGCGGCCTATGAGTGAAGCGCTAGGTCACCTGCGAAGGATCCTAGAGGGTGCTGACCATACGGTGCTCGGGCTCTGGGTCGCCTAGGATACCCACGCGTGCGTCGAGGAAGATATTGGAACAAGGAGTAAGAGTTGTTTTGTGAAACCGGGCATGGATCTGGTTGACTGACCTTGCTGGTCCTCAACGGATGAGTCCATGGCTCTTTTATATGGATCTGTTGGTTGATCTTGCTGATCTTCAACGAGAGTCCATCTTGATAAGTGATTATATTGCCGAGTATTATGGGCTAGGAACTATGGAAACGGCCTCTGTGTGGACAGGTGGTGAGCGTTCTAGTTGCCAATGATGCCATAGATACTCTGATGAAGGAATGATGGGAAATTATGAATCAACTGGATAAATTGGGAGATTGTGATCAGTGGTACTATGGTTTCATTAAAGGATTGTTTTAAAGTTAGCTCATGCTAAGAAAAAGGCAATTTTCATATTGGGTGTGTAAGTGGTGTGGCTAGTTTTATGTTTGCATGAAATTCCGGCTAGGGGGCCTTGGAACTCTTTTCCTTGGTACCCGGGACAAAACCTAACCAAATTCCAAATTGGATCCCATCACTACAGTGGTTGGGCGGTTGGCTAACCCATGGGATCGGATGGGGTTAGGCTGGACTGATGGATCCATAAATCGAGACTCAACTTTGTTTTTACGATAGATAAAGTAAATCCCGGATAGAAATTGTTCTATGGATAGGAATCAACGGCTGTGCCTCTTGGTGGGGAAAAAAGCGTTGATCCCAATGATCCAAGTGCAAGTTTCTACCTTGAATTGACCAAGTACCGTTAAAGGTGCAGTCAGATCAGTTGATCCGTAATGATCTTGACTACGTTAGAGTAAAGAGTTATCCTGGTGGAATCGCCCATGCTTTCCGAGTAAAGGAAGTTTTTCCAGTTTCGATTTTGGACAAACCGACGGATTAGTCTCTTGTCCGGATATCCGTGGGCGAGGCCCCGAGTGTGAGACCCCTACCCACGCATGATGTGCTACTTCCGCTGCTAGTACCCCGAATCCGTTGATCGGTGGGGAACAGGGCACCCCCTTTATGATGTCTAGTATCTTTCCCTGTAATCAATCCCTCTTCAGAAATATAAAGACCTTGTTTCTATCTGTTTTAGCTTAGAGAGAGAAAAATATTCTAGAGAGAGAATATTCAGATTTTGAATATTTTTGGATAGAAAAATATCTCTTCTAATTCAGATGAGTTCCCCTGAAACAGAAATTCAAAAAGAATTTTCCAATGTGCAATTGGAATTAATTGAAAATAGCTATAAAGAACCTTAGCCTAAGGGTCTAGATTTTCAGAAATCTTTAGACTATGGTCCAATTAAGGTTCCTATGGACCAATAGCATCAATCCATGTGTAGGGAGGAGATAAATCCAACTTGTAAAAAGAAAATACCCAAAAATGAGTAAATGCTCACATGAGGTGAAGAGTTGAAAATGTACAAGGTTTATTAGTAAAAAAACTATGAGCAATATTAAAAGTATGACATATGTAAGGAAGAGGAGTTCTTTAAAGGAGGTGCATATTTCACATAAGATGAAGAGTTGAAAATGTACAAGGTTTATTAGTAAAAAATTATGAGCAATATTAAAAGTATGACATATGTAAGGAAGGGGAGTTCTTTAAAGGAGGTGCATATTTCACATAAGATGAAGAGTTGAAAATGTACAAGGTTTATTAATAAAAAATTATGAGCAATATTAAAAGTATGACATATGTAAGGAAGGGGAGTTCTTTAAAGGAGGTGCATATTTCACATAAGATGAGTGAAGAGTTGAAAATGTACAAGGTTTATTAGTAAAAAACTATGAGCAATATTAAAAATATGACATATGTAAGGAAGGGGAGTTCTTTAAAGGAGGTGCATATTTCACATGCTTGAATGAGTTTTAAACTCATAAAAATTGAGATATTTCATCTCTCCTCTCTCCTCATTCAAGTCTAGTTCCAAAAAGTTAGCTTAACTGACCTAAAAATGGTCAAATATTGACCAAACTGATTTAGAAAATTCTAGAATCAGTTTGTTTGGTTAGGAGCTCAATTTTTCCTATAAATAGAAGCCTCACCCTTGTTGAAAAATATATAGTGTTTATGCATCGTTACTCTACTCCACCTAAGCCAAGAACTGTGAATTCATTTAATAATTCACTAGTTTTTGGAGCTTCCCTCTTTCTTCAATCCCCATTAGTGGCTCCATCAACATACTTAACCAATTGATTGGTTGGGGGCCTCTACCGTGAACAAAGAATCAAGCAAGTTGTAAGGTAATTAGTGAATATTCATCTTTCTATAATTTCTCAATGTTTCTCTGTTCTCAACCCCTCTCAAGCTTGAGAAGTTTAATTGGTATGGTTTTTTTTAAATGCTATTGAAGTTTGAATAGTAGTGAAGAGTTACATAATTTAATAAATGCTATTGAAGTTAATTTTTATTTATGTTTAAATTCTAATGATTCTTATGTAAATTCTCTCTCTCACTCAAGAAATGGTCATACTCATGACCCATTCTCAATCCTAATCAAGCTTTTCATAAAGCTTTTCCTTAACCCAAGATAAAGCTATGCTTGAGGCCAAATTAATGGCTTTTTCTTATGCTTTTAGTTTATGTATATTGATGATTCAATCCATTATGGATTAAGGATCCAATTAGAGAATCATTTTAATTATTTCCTTAATGATAAGCTTTATCCCTTAGAAAAATTGAGATTTATCAGTCATAGCAGCGGAGCTATGGCAAAATTTTTATAAAAATTATGCATAAAAAAATTTTTCATTCAAAGCATAAAAAGAGGACTTCCTACCATATTCTAGGAATCATCATCCTAGAATTGAAAGAATTTCATTATAATCATGGAGAAATTGAATTTTAATATTATGCATAAAGGATAAATTTTTATATCAAAAGTGTTATTTTTACCATTTTTATTTTCATGCATAGAAGTATGCATAATGGATAAATTTTTATATCAAAAGTGTTACTTTTATCATTTTTATTTCATACATAAAAGTATGCATAAAAGAAAATTTTTATATCAAAAGTGTTACTTTTATCATTTTTAATTTTCATGCATAGAAGTATGCATAAAGGAAAATTTTTATATCAAAAGTGTTACTTTTATCATTTTTAATTTTCATGCATAGAAGTATGCATAAAGGAAAAATTTTTATATCAAAAGTGTTACTTTTATCATATTGGATTTCATGCATATAGGTATGCATAAAAGATATTCTTTTTATACTAAAAGTATGATTTTCCTCATAAATGGATTTTATGCTTAACTTAGATGCATAAGAGAAATTCTTTTATTCTAAAAGTATAATTCCCTACCAAATTGAAATCATGCATAAGAAGATGCATAAAAGATTGATTTTAATTTCGAAAGTGTTAGTCTCCTTAAATGGAATTTATGTATAAATAAATGTGTAGAGAAATCTTATATCAAATAAAAGAATTCTCTTTATTAAAAAAAAAAAGATATGAAATGTGATAAGATGTGATAAGAGGTGTATGAGATGTGATAAGAATTGATAAGATGCGTATGGAAAGTGATAGGATGTGATAAGAGGTGTGATTAGAGGTGATAAGATGCTTATGAAATAAGTTAGGATGTGATAAGATGAATTAAGATGTGTATGGGGGGATGAGGTAAGAAGTGTATGTGATAGGATCAGATGTATATGGGTTGTGATAGGGCGAGAATGGATGTGATGTAAAAGATTAGATGTGACAGTATATGGGGTTATATAAATGGGAATGTGAAAATGGATGTATGTATGTGGATGTGTGGATATGGAGATGGGAGTGTGGATGTATGAACATGAAAATGGATATATGCATGAAGATGTATATGCATAGATGTAAATGTGGATGTAGATGTGGATGTAGATGTGAATGTGGAATGTGGATGTATAGATGTGGATGTATGGGAATGTGGATGTGGATGTATGTGAATGTGAATGTAGATGTGGATGTATAGATGTGAATGTGGAATGTGGATGTGGATGTATGTATGTATGTGGATGTAGATGTGGATGTATGGATGTATATGTATGAATGTGGATATGGGATGTGGATGTATAAATGAGGATGTGAAAATGGAGGTAAGAATGTAGATGTGGATGCATGTATGTGAATGTGAATGTAGATGTGAATGTGGAATGTGGATGTATAGATGTGGATGTATGGGAATGTGGATGTGGATGTATGTGAATGTGAATGTAGATGTGGATGTATAGATGTGAATGTGGAATGTGGATGTGGATGTATGTATGTATGTGGATGTAGATGTGGATATATGGATGTGTATGTATGAATGTGGATATGGGATGTGGATGTATAAATGAGGATGTGAAAATGGAGATAAGCATGTAGATGTGGATGTATGGATGTGAATGTGGATGTGGATGTGGATGTATGGATGTGGATATGGATGTGAATATATGATATGTGATGTGAAGGAATCTGAAGTGAAGAGATGGAAAAGGAGGTGATTGGATGAGTACACATATACATGGAATGTGGAATAAGTAATGTGGATTAATGAGGGATAATGTGGAAAAATGAGAGTTAATATAGAAACTGTAATTGTAAACTGTTTGTAAATACTGTTTGTAAATGGCTGTTTTATGTCAAGAATGCTGGGGAAGCATTTTGACCGTCTTGTGATTAAGGTCGTGGAGACCTAACTGATAAAGTTGCAACTGCTGACGGAGAGTCAATGGAGGACGTCTCGCGTAGCAAGGTCGACCGAGATCTTGACCAGCCTCGGTTCGATTAAAATGGTGAGCTTCCGGTACGGTGGATGAGGGACCAAGGAAGCGGCCTATGAGTGAAGCGCTAGGTCACCTGCGAAGGATCCTAGAGGGTGCTGACCATACGGTGCTCGGGCTCTGGGTCGCCTAGGATACCCACGCGTGCGTCGAGGAAGATATTGGAACAAGGAGTAAGAGTTGTTTTGTGAAACCGGGCATGGATCTGGTTGACTGACCTTGCTGGTCCTCAACGGATGAGTCCATGGCTCTTTTATATGGATCTGTTGGTTGATCTTGCTGATCTTCAACGAGAGTCCATCTTGGTAAGTGATTATATTGCCGAGTATTATGGGCTAGGAACTATGGAAACGGCCTCTGTGTGGACAGGTGGTGAGCGTTCTAGTTGCCAATGATGCCATAGATACTCTGATGAAGGAATGATGGGAAATTATGAATCAACTGGATAAATTGGGAGATTGTGATCAGTGGTACTATGGTTTCATTAAAGGATTGTTTTAAAGTTAGCTGATGCTAAGAAAAAGGCAATTTTCATATTGGGTGTGTAAGTGGTGTGGCTAGTTTTATGTTTGCATGAAATTCCGGCTAGGGGGCCTTGGAACTCTTTTCCTTGGTACCCGGGACAAAACCTAACCAAATTCCAAATTGGATCCCATCACTACAGTGGTTGGGCGGTTGGCTAACCCATGGGATCGGATGGGGTTAGGCTGGACTGATGGATCCATAAATCGAGACTCAACTTTGTTTTTACGATAGATAAAGTAAATCCCGGATAGAAATTGTTCTATGGATAGGAATCAACGGCTGTGCCTCTTGGTGGGGAAAAAAGCGTTGATCCCAATGATCCAAGTGCAAGTTTCTACCTTGAATTGACCAAGTACCGTTAAAGGTGCAGTCAGATCAGTTGATCCGTAATGATCTTGACTACGTTAGAGTAAAGAGTTATCCTGGTGGAATCGCCCATGCTTTCCGAGTAAAGGAAGTTTTTCCAGTTTCGGTTTTGGACAAACCGATGGATTAGTCTCTTGTCCGGATATCCGTGGGCGAGGCCCCGAGTGTGAGACCCCTACCCACGCATGATGTGCTACTTCCGCTGCTAGTACCCCGAATCCGTTGATCGGTGGGGAACAGGGATCTCACAGTTGGTATCAGAGCCGCTTTTGAAAGCTAATAAAGATAATTAAATTCTTATCTGAAATTGGTAATAAGAATTCAGAAACAGCATTTTCATAATGTATTTTCATCCCGTAAGCTTCTTTAATGAAGAAATTTTAATCAAAGAAATTATTTTTATAGATGGAAGTTCCACATTTATCTGGTATTCCCGACCTCACCCAGTCTCAAGATATGATTGCATTTGCCTTCGAGCATCTCATCTCTTCCGCTTCAACTCAAACAAGCCGAGTAAGACTTGCACGCCATTTCAAGGATTTATATTTTCCTACCCCAGTGGAGAGAATACAACATAAGTGGGTTGCAGGGCAATATGTCCACGCTCATTGCAACCGCCGTACAATGCTGTGGCAGAATCTCTCATTGACTATGATCCTGTTAAAGCTGAAAATGGTGCGTGGTGTCATTCTATATCATTCGACACCTCGAAATTTCAGACTTTCATGTCAAATTTATAGACTCCTTAGTCGATTTATCCCTAAGGAGAAAATAATAATTTCCTTCGCAGTTAGAGAACTTATGTAACAGGGCATGACTATGGCCCAGTACCGTCGTCTTATACGTCTCTCGAAGAGATTTTGAATTTTGGAGCCGAACCACTCTATGTAATTATTGCAACTTGTATATAAATATACAAATGTTTTTTTTACGGACGATCGGATAAAGAAAAATCTATTTATCAGACTTAAGTCATAGATCTCCAATAAGATCAACTGAGGAGCAAATTATGTCAAAAGTTTATCAAGACGCACAAAAAGGTTGTAATTGTTGGATATAATTCATACAAATTGTTAATTCAAATTGAAATTCGTAAATTAGTAATTGGGTCTTCAATTGGAAGTACCGCAATTGTATGGAACCCTGACTTGCTTGAGACCTAGACATGATGGTATTTACCTTATAGTTTCGAGTATCATGACTATCCGTATATACCGAGGGTATAACTGCAGCTCTTTACCGATAGTATATACGAGTAAATCTAAGACTTGAAATTATAAGCGTTAATGCTATCCAGATGATGATTTCGAATGTGGTTGATATGATTTTTAATTCTGTTTGAGAATTGATGAATTGAATTGGATTCTGATTGAAAAATGACGATTTTCGAAATTTAGTTGAAATGTAATAAGCTGAGCGAAACCACAATGAGGATGAATGGGACGAGTCCCAGTGATGATATTCATAACTGGAATGATGATAATGATTTCAGCAAATCACTATGAGAATGTAAGATTCTCCCCCAGCCACATCTACATGCTTACCTCCATTTTCACATCCTCATTTATACATCCACATCCCATATCCACATTCATACATACACATCCATACATCCACATCTACATCCACATACATACATACATCCACATCCACATTTCACATTCACATCTATACATCCACATCTACATTCACATTCACATACATGCATCCACATCTACATGCTTACCTCCATTTTCACATCCTCATTTATACATCCACATCCCATATCCACATTCATACATACACATCCATACATCCACATCTACATCCACATACATACATACATCCACATCCACATTCCACATTCACATCTATACATCCACATCTACATTCACATTCACATACATCCACATCCACATTCCCATACATCCACATCTATACATCCACATTCCACATTCACATCTACATTCACATTCACATACATCCACATCTACATTCACATTCACATACATCCACATCCACATTCCACATTCACATCTATACATCCACATCTACATCCACATTCACATACATCCACATCCACATTTCCATTCACATCTATACATCCACATCCATTCACATCTATACATCCACATCTACATCCACATTTACATCTATGCATATACATCTTCATGCATATATCCATTTTCATGTTCATACATCCACACTCCCATCTCCATATCCACACATTCACATACATACATCCATTTTCACATTCCCATTTATATAACCCCATATACTTTCACATCTAATCTTTTACATCACATCCATTCTCGCCCTATCACAACCCATATACATCTTATCCTATCACATACACTTCTTACCTCATCCCCCCATACACATCTTAATTCATCTTATCACATCCTAACTTATTTCATAAGCATCTTATCACCTCTTATCACACCTCTTATCACATCCTATCACTTTCCATACGCATCTTATCAATTCTTATCACATCTCATACACCTCTTATCACATCTTATGACATTTCATATCTTTAAAAAAAAAAAAAAAAAGAGAATTCTTTTATTTGATATAAGATTTCTCTACACATTTATTTATACATAAATTCCATTTAAGGAGACTAACACTTTCGAAATTAAAATCAATCTTTTATGCATCTTCTTATGCATGATTTCAATTTGGTAGGGAATTATACTTTTAGAATAAAAGAATTTCTCTTATGCATCTAAGTTAAGCATAAAATCCATTTATGAGGAAAATCATACTTTTAGTATAAAAAGAATATCTTTTATGCATACCTATATGCATGAAATCCAATATGATAAAAGTAACACTTTTGATATAAAAATTTTTCCTTTATGCATACTTCTATGCATGAAAATTAAAAATGATAAAAGTAACACTTTTGATATAAAAATTTTCCTTTATGCATACTTCTATGCATGAAAATTAAAAATGATAAAAGTAACACTTTTGATATAAATTTTTTTTCCTTTATGCATACTTCTATGCATGAAAATTAAAAATGATAAAAGTAACACTTTCGATATAAAAATTTTCCTTTATGCATACTTCTATGCATGAAAATTAAAAATGATAAAAGTAACACTTTTGATATAAAAATTTTCCTTTATGCATACTTCTATGCATGAAAATTAAAAATGATAAAAGTAACACTTTTGATATAAAAATTTATCCATTATGCATACTTCTATGCATGAAAATAAAAATGGTAAAAATAACACTTTTGATATAAAAATTTATCCTTTATGCATAATATTAAAATTCAATTTCTCCATGATTATAATGAAATTCTTTCAATTAATCTAGGATGATGATTCCTGGAATATGGTAGGAAGTCCTCTTTTTATGCTTTGAATGAAAATTTTTTATGCATAATTTTTATAAAAATTTTGCCATAGCTCCGCTGCTATGACTGATAAATCTCAATTTTTCTAAGGGATAAAGCTTATCATTAAGGAAATAATTAAAATGATTCTCTAATTGGATCCTTAATCCATAATGGATTGAATCATCAATATACATAAACTAAAAGCATAAGAAAAAGCCATTAATTTGGCCTCAAGCATAGCTTTATCTTGGGTTAAGGGAAAGCTTTATGAAAAGCTTGATTTGGATTGAGAATGGGTCATGAGTATGACCATTTCTTGAGTGAGAGAGAGAATTTACATAAGAATCATATAAATGAAAATTAACTTCAATAGCATTTATTAAATTATGTAACTCTTCACTACTATTCAAACTTCAATAGCATTTAAAAAAAAACCATACCAATTAAACTTCTCAAGCTTGAGAGGGGTTGAGAAGAGAGAAACATTGAGAAAATATAGAAAGATGAATATTCACTAATTACCTTACAACTTGCTTGATTCTTTGTTCACGGTAGAGGCCCCCAACCAATCAATTGGTTAAGTATGTTGATGGAGCCACTAATGGGGATTGAAGAAAGAGGGAAGCTCCAAAAACTAGTGAATTATTAAATGAATTCACAGTTCTTGGCTTAGGTGGAGTAGAGTAATGATGCATAAACACTATATATTTTTCAACAAGGGTGAGGCTTCTATTTATAGGAAAAATTGAGCTCCTAACCAAACAACTGATTCTAGAATTTTCTAAATCAGTTTGGTCAATATTTGACCATTTTTAGGTCAGTTAAGCTAACTTTTTGGAACTAGACTTGAATGAGGAGAGAGGAGAGATGAAATATCTCAATTTTTATGAGTTTAAAACTCATTCAAGCATGTGAAATATGCACCTCCTTTAAAGAACTCCCCTTCCTTACATATGTCATATTTTTAATATTGCTCATAGTTTTTTACTAAATAACCTTGTACATTTTCAACTCTTCATCTTATGTGAAATATGCACCTCCTTTAAAGAACTCCTCTTCCTTACATATGTCATACTTTTAATATTGCTCATAATTTTTTACTAATAAACCTTGTACATTTTCAACTCTTCATCTTATGTGAAATATGCACCTCCTTTAAAGAACTCCCCTTCCTTACATATGTCATACTTTTAATATTGCTCATACTTTTTTATTAATAAACCTTGTACATTTTCAACTCTTCATCTTATGTGAAATATGCACCTCCTTTAAAGAACTCCCCTTCCTTACATATGTCATACTTTTAATATTGCTCATAGTTTTTTTTACTAATAAACCTTGTACATTTTTAACTCTTCACCTCATGTGAGCATTTACTCATTTTTTGGTATTTTCTTTTTACAAGTTGGATTTATCTCCTCCCTACACATGGATTGATGCTATTGGTCCATAGGAACCTTAATTGGACCATAGTCTAAAGATTTCTAAAAATCTAGACCCTTAGGCTAAGGTTCTTTATAGCTATTTTCAATTAATTCCAAATGCACATTGGAAAATTCTTTTTGAATTTCTGTTTCAGGGGAACTCATCTGAATTAGAAGAGATATTTTTCTATCCAAAAATATTCAAAATCTGAATATTCTCTCTCTAGAATATTTTTCTCTCTCTAGGCTAAAACAGATAAAAACAAGGTCTTTATATTTCTGAAGAGGGATTGATTACAGGGAAAGATACTAGACATCAAAAAGGGGGTGGGGGAGGAATCTTACAAGTCCACCCAAACATGGAAAGTCTGCCATGGCACCGTAAGTAAGACTTCAACTTACAAATACCCTTTCTTCCAAGGGAAAAGGACAACATCATGTAATCATTTGTACAACAATTTGATGGTGGAACCACATTCTTTGATTACCAAGTCTTTCCTTTTTTTATGCTCTTAAAATCCCACTGCTGCCTTGCAGCCATAGTGTCATATACTCGAACTATCTAGAGATGAAATGTTCCACCCTTGTCAACCTATTCAGAGACACACATGCCCTATCCCAATGTTTCTTTGTGTGTGGAAGACCCATAGTGAAATCCATAGAAATACGAATCCAATTCCCTTCGAGAGTAGGCAAGTTGAAGTAGCCCATCGAACTTATATGTATTGGGTTCTTATTAAGTTGAGAAGGCATACATCTTGTGAGAAAAGCATGGAAGTCCTTCCACATCCCTTTCTAATAGAAGCCCTTTTCCTTATCCTATCAACGGTCCTGAATACTCTTGATTTCCACACCGTTGGTGAAGGCAACGGTCTTGAATATTCCTGACTGCCCCACACCATTGGTGAAGAATGTATTTGTTCGATCGGCCTTTGCTTGTAACTTTTGATGTAGGCACCATGTAAACTCTATCTTTGCAGTAAAAATGAGACCATTTCATAGCTAGAAAGAAGGCAACTCTTTATGAGAACCATATCATAATCTCAGCCAGGCCGCCACATTATCCTATTGTTGATTATACACGCGATCTCAAAATCATAATTTTGCAAGGTTGCCGACCACCTTCTTCGCTTAGGAGACGGATTCGGTCACACAGGAGAGAATTACTTCAATGCACGGTACGGTGATCACTTCTCACATAAGAGTCACTCATATCCTAAAGGTAATGATGCCACTTCTTGATGGCATGCAAAATAGCCATCATCTCTTGATCATACAAATCTCATTTTGTTGGTAGAATCTTCAGAATTTAAAGCATATGATGAAACTCATAGTTCAGCCATGTCCATTAGCTTTGATTCTTAATCTCCTTCTTGGAGTTCCGAATTCTCCTATGGGCATCGGCATAATGCTTCATTGAGATTAGTTTCATGTTTGCCTTCTAACCATACGCGATGCCTCAAAAGGTGGCATTCACCATCTAAGCATACACAGTGCCTCAAAAGGTGTCGCGGTGGCATGCATTCACCTTTTCTAACTATACACAATGCCTTAGAAAGCGGCATGCCAATACTCTCACGAGATGAGGTACTATTGTAGGAAAAATGGGCTAAAGCCGACCATTCGTCCCACACACTTTTTAAGTGTAAACTTATTCGTCGTGATCTCTATTTGACCTTAAATCTCGGGAAGGTAGTGATGCTTGGCAGTCGCTTGGTTTGCATGATATCAAATAAAGTAATCTAAAATTAACTCATGAATTTATCTAAAATGAACTCATGAATTTGACATCCTGGTCACTCTCAATACGTTGTAGTACACCATGTAACCTGAATACATGGACCACCAATTGTCTTGCAACCACGGATGTCGTATACTTGACCTTTGTAGAGATGAAATGTGCCACCACAAGCCACATATAAGCTATCTCAACCTCTCATTGTGTGTGGAAGGCCCATAGTGAGATCCATAGAAATATGGATCCACTTCCCCATGGAAAATTGATAGGCAAGTTGAAGAAACCCACCAGGCTTACCTTATGAGGTTGAAAAGGGATACATCTTGTGTGACAAGAGCATGTAAGTCCTTCCACATCCCTTTCCTCTAGAAGCTCTTTCTTATCTTATCAAAGGACTTGAATATTCCCAATTGCCCCACCATTGATGAAGAATGCATTTTTTATGTAGGTACCACATGTAGACTCTATCTCTGTAGTAAAAAATGAGACCATTATGGGAACCATGTTGTAATTTTCGACATAGGCACCATGTAGACTCTATCTTTGCAGTAAAAATGAGACCATTACGTAGCCAAAAAACGAGGCAACTCTTTATGAGAACCAGGTTATAATTTTAGCACCATTTCTGACGCCCCCTTATTTAAGAGATCTTCCTTTTGAAATTCCATGACCCAATGTTTGTATACTTTAGGTATAACTGATAGAGTATCAGCCACTACATTATCCTTGCCCTTTATATAGCTCATCTCAAAATCATAATTTTGCGAGGTTTCTTCTTTGCGTAAGGTATAACTGATAGAGTATCAGCCACTACATTATCCTTGCCCTTTATATAGCTCATCTCAAAATCATAATTTTGCGAGATAGATTCGGTTGGGAGAGGAATTACTTCAACACACAATGATCACTTCTCACATAAAAATGACTACCATAAAGGTAATGATGCCACTTCTTGACGGCACGAAAGATAGCACTCATGTCTTGATCATACACATGCATATACATCTCTTTTTGTTGGTAGATTCTTTGGAATTTAAAACATATCATGAAACTCATCCAATAGTTCAGCCATGCCCTCATGCATTTGTTTCTTATTCTCAACCATATCATACCATCCTCTCTGCTAGGCTATAAAACAAATACACAGCCCATTTGCTTTGGTTCCCTCGAGTATTTGTAGCTCCTAAAAAACATTTAATCTCCTTCTTGAAGCTCCAAAGGTGGAGTCCTATGGGCTTCGACGTAATTCTTGATTCTCACTTGAGCTCGCTTTCATGTTTGCCTTACATTGTTGGAGAAGAGCATGCACTACCTCACTTCCTCTTTCTCATTTGGATTCACTCCTTCTTACTTGACAACTATCATAGGTGCGCACTATTCACTTTCTAACCATACACGATGCCTCAAAAAGGTGGCGTGCCAATACTCTCATGATGATGAGAGCAGTACTATTAATAGTAGGAAAACTTGAGTAAAGCTGAGCGTTCATCCCACACACTTTGAGCATCATGGAAATGCTATCTCAAACACTTCTGACATAAAATGACTACCATAAAGCTCTAATACATTGCAATGTAAGAAAGGGATCAATGGCTTTAAGTAGAGCTCTGATACCAACAATGCAAGAAAGGGATCTAGTGAGAGATCAAGAAAATGCACTCATTATACATGGAGTATACTTATCATAGAGAGTACTAGTAGTCCACCCAAACATGGAAAGTCTGCCATGACACCGTAAGTAAGACTTCAACTTACAAATACCCTTTCTTCCAAGGGAAAAGGACAACATCATGTAATCATTTGTACAACAATTTGATGGTGGAACCACATTCTTTGATTACCAAGTCTTTCCTTTTTTTATGCTCTTAAAATCCCACTGCTACCTTGCAGCCATAGTGTCATATACTCGAACTATCTAGAGATGAAATGTTCCACCCTTGTCAACCTATTCAGAGACACACATGCCCTATCCCAAGGTTTCTTTGTGTGTGGAAGACCCATAGTGAAATCCATAGAAATACGAATCCAATTCCCTTCGAGAGTAGGCAAGTTGAAGTAGCCCATCGAACTTATATGTATTGGGTTCTTATTAAGTTGAGAAGGCGTACATCTTGTGAGAAAAGCATGGAAGTCCTTCCACATCCCTTTCTAATAGAAGCCCTTTTCCTTATCCTATCAACGGTCCTGAATACTCTTGATTGCCACACCGTTGGTGAAGGCAACGGTCTTTAATATTCCTGACTGCCCCACACCATTGGTGAAGAATGTATTTGTTCGATCGGCCTTTGCTTGTAACTTTTGATGTAGGCACCATGTAAACTCTATCTTTGCAGTAAAAATGAGACCATTTCATAGCTAGAAAGAAGGCAACTCTTTATGAGAACCATATCATAATCTCAGCCAAGCCGCCACATTATCCTATTGTTGATTATACACGCGATCTCAAAATCATAATTTTGCAAGGTTGCCGACTGTTAGGGGTTAACTTTACCTAAGTTGGAATATCCGAATTCTATGTATGTGAATGATCCTTTTGGGTAGTTGCTTAGGAATTCGTGAGAAGGGAGAGATATGAAGAGATGTAGTTAGTTGATCATGGGAAGGCGCATAACGGATATTCAGAATTGTAGAAGATGAAGAAGCGAAAATGTAATCCCTTACATGATTATGACATGAATGAATTCTGATCATCTGTTCAAGATTATTGTGTGTAGCGGATTTTCTGTATGATGTTTTGTATTCCGTTTTACTGTTATGATTTTCTGCTAAAGGGAATGTCTTTGTGCTAGTGTTTGTTCTTTTATGAGATTTCCATTACCAAGTATCAGGCATTTAGTGCCCAGATACACATTGGCGATCCTGCGGTGTTCGCATACTCAGCATTGTCTTGTCTTTGTTGGGTATGGGGTTGTGTTGTGCTGTGCTGTTTGTGTGTTGCATGAATGTCAGATAGGGAGAGGCAAATTAGTCCCATTCATTTCACGAGGGCACAAGCCAGGAAGCGCAGATATGACAGGTCGGAAGCTTCTAGCAGTGGAAGCGGTGATGCTGCGGAAGCGCCACCTGTGGCAGTTACGTCAGTTTCTGCTGGCGTAATTGAGGGCCAATTGGCGCAGGCCGGCGTGGACGAGGCGGACGCGGTCGAGCATACAACACCACTTGCAGAAGGGCTGGGGCAGAATGTCGTTAGCCCGGAGCAAGCCCGGCGGCATTTGCATCAATTTGTTGGTGCCCTATTTCTGTCCAGACTGCCTGTTCGGAGTCAGAGACGGTTGCAATTTGATCCATTGAAAAATCCGCGACCAGCTAATCCACTACCAGGAGTTGTGAACATGGCTGCACCACCACCCAATCCAACGGTTAAGGCTGCCAAATTTAAGGCAAAGCCTAAGGAAGACCCAGACTGTCACGTGGCTCAATTCGAGACCCGATGGCAAGCCAGTGGGTACCCTGCCCATTTTGGAGATCCGGTGAAATTGCAGCAGTTTGCCGCAACCCTGGAGGGGGTAGCAATGAGTTGGTTTAGCCAATATGGCTTGGCCCACTTTGCAGATTTCAATGCTTTGAAGGATGCGTTTTTGGCCCGGTTCAGGAAGGAGAAAACTCCTACTGATATCGTCAAAAAGATCAAGGCCATGGAACAGAAGCATCTGTTAGTGGAGGATTATGCTCAGAAGTTTCGGGGATTGGCTGCCAGACTGCAGGGTAATGAAAGACCCTCGGATGAAATGCTTGCCAGTTATTCTGTCAAAGGATTGTGGAGGAACTTGAAGAGTGCTGTCGCAAATGTGGATATTGCCGGCGGCTTTGATAACCTCGTGACAACTGCCTCTCGGGTGGAAAAGCGCCTGGGCATTCAGAAGGACAAACGGAAGGGCAGGAAGCAGGATGACTCAGAGTCGGATAGTTCGACTGAGTCAGACTCGGATAGTGAGGCCGAGTCGGCATGCTCATCTGATGAATCGGAGGATGAGAATCATAGTGAGAAGAAAAAGGCCTCAAGGAAGGCTAAGCAGAAAAAAGATAAAGAGAAACAGGTTAGGGAGGAGAAGGAGAAAAAGCTTCTTCACAAACTTAAAGCCTTAGGGTATGCAACAGTCTTGCCCAAGGAGAAACAGTACTGCCATATCTGTGAGAAGGACGGCCATCTTACGAGTGCCTGTTGGTACAACCCCAACTACAGAGGCAAGGTGCCACCCAATGTGGTTCAGCGAGCACCACCTCAGCAAGTTGCAGAGGTTAATCCGATGGTTCCGACCGTTCCGCATGTTCCCTATAATAGGCTTCCAAGACCATATGCTCCAAGACCTAATTGGCAGGGGCAACAAGGGTTTCAGAGGGGACCTCAGGGTGTGCCACTGTGTGATTACTGTGGAAAAGACGGGCATCGAATTGGTCCGGCCTGTGAATTATGGTGTAAGCATAGGGAGGAAAGAGGGAGACCTGTCATTCGATTCAATGAGGGGAATCGAGGTCAGGGACCTCCCCAGGACCAGCAGCAGCAGCGACCTCCAGCTCAAGCAAATGCCATCCTGATAGAGATGGTGGGAGATAAAGCAGCGGGGGCTAGCACGGGGGTTTCACATCTTCAGGGTGCGCCGCAGCAGTTCCAAGTGCTGAAAGCTTCTAGCTCTGTTGATGCGCAGGGTGTTAGCACTAACCCTCGGGCTTCTTGTTGGCTCGGTGAGTGTTCCACGGGTATGCTCGTTGGGGATTGTAAGGGGCAAGATTTAGTGGATACTTTGGCTGTTACCCGTGCAAAGGGTAAGGGACCTATCAGTTGGGAGGACCAGGAGGTGGTTCGTAGAAAAGTTTCCAATCAGGTTCAGAAACTCCAGCAGAAGCAGCTCCCGGTGGAACCGATGGAGCCACTGCTAAAGGCACAGTTGTCGGAGGAACCGATTCCAGCCCAGCCACCTTGTGATCCACTTCCAGGAAAGATTGCGGTGGTCCATTCCGATCCAGTTCCTAAGGTAACTGAAACAATACCAGGTTCTGGGGATCTATTTGATGCACTAATGCATGCGCCTATTCAGATTTCCTTGGATCAGCTGTTAAGCATGGTACCGGCTTTCCGGGAACAGCTGTTGGGGAAGCTGCAGGAGCCAGTTCCAGCAAAGATGGTGGAGGATCAAGCCCCGTTTGTGGGAGTTTCTCAAGCTGAGTCCGCAGATGTGGATTTTCAAGTCCCAGTGATTAAGGTGGCATTCCACGGGCACAAGTTTGAAGAGGTTTTACTGGATGGGGGTTCCGGAGTCAATATTCTACCGGAGACCGTTTACCTCCGTATGAAGTTGGGAGCGTTAGCACCAGCACCTTTTCAAGTAAGGATGGCAAATCAGAGGCGACTTCAACCTTTGGGGATTCTCAAGAATCAATCTATTAAGGTGGGTGGTCTGTCGTTTCTTGTGAATTTTGTGGTGCTCAGGATAGTGGGTCTGCCTATGCCATGCTGCTAGGCCTCCCCTGGTTTAAAATTGCCCGAGTCAAGCAGGATTGGGAGGATAATACTGTGGTGATCAGGCAGGGCAAGAAGACAACTCGCTTGTCCATGTTATCCAAAGTTCTCTTGAAGCAGGGGCAGAAGCCTTTATGTGCTCAGGGCATTCATTTGGCAAGTGATGTAGGTGAAGATGAGGAGGAGGCATATATGCAAGCAAATCCAACGGTAGTACCGGTCTTTGATGTAGATGTGGAAGCTATTGTCACCAGATATCAGAATACTGGACACCCTGTATCGGTAGTTCCGCAGAGTGTCGAGGGTGTGGAAGAATCATCGGATGTTCCGACTGAAGATAGTGTGGTGCCCGAGCAGGAGATCCAGGTGGTACCAGGCTAGATCATGGAAGGCCAGACTTTTCAGCGGGCTGTGGAAGAAGCTTTAGCTGCCAAGGCTCAGCAGGTGCATTCTGTAACCGAGCAGGAAGCCATTATAGCAGCTGAACAGCAATATGAATGGCGTTTGCAGAAGTCCATCAGGGTGGAGGAAGATGAATTACAGGACATGAATTTAGGTACTACATCCGATCCCAAGGTGGTCCGAGTCAGTGTGCATGTTGAAGGTCAATTTAAGGAGGACTTGCAGCAGCTGTTAGTGGAGTTTCGAGATGTATTTGCCTGGGAGTATTCTGATATGAAGGGCATTGATCCAGCTTTACATCAGCACCGCATCAATTTGAAGAATGATGCTGTTCCTGTCATCCAACAGCGGTATCGAATGAATCCAAATTTCGCCAAGCAGGTCAAGGAGGAGCTGGATAAGCTTTTACGGGTAGGGTTTATCAAGCAGGTCAATGAGGTGACTTGGCTGTCTCCCATTGTGGTCGTGCCAAAGAAGAATGGCAAGATCAGGGTGTGTGTGGACTACAGGAAGTTGAATGCTGCCACAATTACTGACCCGTTTCCGTTACCGTTCTGTGATACCCTCCTTGATGCTGTGGCTGGTCATGAGATGTATAGTTTTTTGGATGGTTTCTCAGGGTATAATCAGATAAGGATGGCACCGGAGGATGTGGATAAGACGGCCTTTATCACTGAGTGGGGAGCATTTGCTTACACGGTGATGAGCTTTGGATTAAAGAATGGCCCACCATCATTTTCATTTGTGGCTCAGAAGGCCTTTGAGCCTTTCTTGATGATTTTAGTGTCTTTGGTAAAATGGCTTTGCACTTACAGCACCTGAGACTCTGTTTGGAGCGCTGTCGGATGTTCCGCATAGCTCTTAATCCCTTCAAATGTGCTATTGTAGTAAGGCGTGGGATTCTCTTGGGCCGTGGTGTCCCAGGAAGGCATCTTGATTGATGCTAAGAAGATTGAGGCCATTCAGAAGGCTTCCGCACCACGTACTCTTAAGGAGACAAGCAGGTTTTTGGGGCAGGTTAAGTGGCATAGTAGGTTTTTGCGATATCTTTCAGATGTGTGTGCACCCCTTACTCATTTGACCAAGAAGGGAGTGGATTTTGTGTGGTCTCCAGTTCAAGAAAAGGCATTTCAACTTCTGAAGAAGATGTTGGTGGTGGCACCGATAGTGCAACCTCCTGATTGGGGGTTACCGTTTCATGTTTTTGTCGATGCTTCGGACATTGCCATAGGGGCTGTCCTCATGCAGGAGAAGATTAAGGGCTGGTTTCGACCAGTGTACTATGCTAGCAAGATGTTGACAAGTGCTGAAAGGAATTATACCGTCACGGAGAGGGAAGCTTTGGGGATGGTGTATTCTCTTCACAAGTTCCGGCACTATCTGTTGAGCAATAAGGTGGTTTTCCATGTAGATCATCAGGCCTTATTGTATCTGGTAAAGAAACCACACTTGACGGGTAGGTTAGCTAGGTGGATGCTTCTACTCCAGGAGTTTGACTTTCTGATCATACATACCCCGGGAAAGGAGCATGCTGTAGCGGATTATTTGAGTAGGTTGGAGATTGGGGAAGTAGCTGTAGGGGTGGATGATCACTTACCTGATTCGGTTTTGTTTTCAGCTACTGTGGCGATATTGGATTCTTGGTATGATCAGATGTTGAGTTTCTTGACAGATGGCACCATGCCAGTGGAATTTTCCACTGATCAACGGAGAAAGCTGGTACTCAGGAGTAAACCTTTTTTGGTAATTGCAGGTGCTCTGTACAAGAGAGGGATAGATCAGATTATCCGTCGCTATGTCCCAGAATTTGAGCAATCAGCAGTTCTGCAAGAGGCTCATGGTGGAATTGCAGGTGGGCATTTTTCTGGAGACATTATAGGTAAGAAGATTCTTCAATCTGGGCTTTGGTGGCCTACAGTGCTGAAGGATGCACACAATCATGCTAGGAGTTGCTTGGTATGTCAACAGTTGGGGCAGCCTGGAGCTTCAGACCGCATGGCGGATAATCCGATTCTGCCCTTAGATCCTTTTCAGAAGTGGGGTTTGGATTTTGTTGGGCCAATCAAGCCTAAGTCCAAGCGGACAGGTTGTCGTTATATCTTGGTGGCTACTGATTATTGTACGAAGTGGGTGGAAGCTGTTGCTTTGAAAGATAATACCGCCAAGAGTGTGGCTAGGTTTCTCTATCACAACATTATGACTAGGTTTGGGTGCCCAGTGGAATTGGTTAGTGATCGGGGTACTCATTTTCTCAATGCTGTCATTGCGGAGCTGACCAAGACTCATTTGATTATGCATAAGAAGTCTACTGCCTATCATCCTCAAGCCAATGGTCAAGCAGAGAGTTCCAACAAGATCTTGGTGAAGATTTTGAAGAAGATAGTAGCAGAGAATAGGGATGACTGGGATGTGAAGCTTGATTCTGCTCTATGGTCATTCCGTACAGCTTTTAAAGTCACTACAGGTCTGACACCCTTCAAGCTGGTGTATGGCTTGGAGGCGGTGGTTCCAATGGAATATGTAGTTCCTAGTTTGCGGGTGGCTATTGCTGATCGGTTATCACCGGAAGAATCTGTTCAGTTCCGACAGCAGATGCTGTATCAGCTCGAAGAGGATCGGATTGTTAGTGGGTATATCACAGAGGTGATTCAGCAAAGGCGGAAGGCTTGGGTAAGTAGACAGATCAAATTCAAAGTTTTTCAGGTTGGGGATTGGGTTTTGTCGTATAATTCAAAGCTTGGTCCTCATCCGGGTAAATTAAAGTTGCGGTACATAGGGCCGTACAAAATCATGGAGGATTGTGGTCAGGGTACTTTCCGACTTGCTGATATGTTTGGGACTCTGGTCGAGAAACCGATTAATGGTTTCCGACTGAAGAAGTTTGTGGGTCAGCCACCAGTGGTCGGGGTATCCGCAGAGGTCGGAGTTTTAGCAGACGGAGGAATATCCGCACCAGTGGGCGAATTAGGCGAAGGTGTAAGTGGGGATGTGTTAGAAAATTTGGGAATGTCCGCTAGTGTACAAGTGGAGGATATTGATGGAAAGTCGGGCATGTGTGGTAGATTTGGCCGACTGGGTGATGTTGTGTTTTATATCACCATGTGTGGGGGTTTTTTCATGCACATTTCAATTTTGGCATGCTTTGAGGAGACTTTTTGCATGAATAACGCAGAGTGCTTAGCAAAGCTGAATTCCCTGCGTCAAGCGCTGGCTGAGATGGGGCGTTCGATGCCGCTTAAGGTGGTTCCTGTGGAGCGCTCTTCTCCCCGGTGACTACGTCAGCAACCCGCCGCCAGTAAGGAGCTTTCTGTTCATGCGTCTGTAGAGGCTGATGAAGATTTCGAGCCTGAGGATGCGCTGTCTGCTGAGGTAGGGGGGTTGGAAGCTACTACTTTGCAGGCTTTAATGGATCCTTTCTTGGATTTTTCTGTTCATCTGGATCTGTCAGAGGAGGTCACTACTCAGTGGTTGCAGACCATTGGGTTATGGGAGTTTGCATCTTTGCCGTGGGACAGATGGCGAGAGAATGTTTATGCCAAGACGCAGTTGGAGGTGATTCGTAAGAGGAATGGTTACCTCTCTACGACTGTGGGTTTGACACCTCAATTGATAGCAGAAGTGTTTCATCTCCATTATGAAGAAACTGTGGCTGTGGCAAAGTGTTCGGATGTGGCCATGAGGAAGGAATTTGGGCTTCCACACGGGTCTCGAGCCTATTACATGGTGAAGAATGTCGCTGAACCCCGTCGTCAACACTTAAGATGGTACCTTGAGCGAATTTGTCAGGTAATTAAATTGGAATACATGTCAAAAGACAATTTTGCACCTTTGCTGTATGCTGAGAAAGGGGGGAAAGTTAGTTGGACTTCTTTGGTGCATACTCAAATTCTGCAGGAGGTGGAAATCACTGATAAGAGGAAGTCTCAAGTCACTTCTCGGCTGTCGGCGTTCTTAGCAGCTTTGTTTGAGAAGGTTCCTATTATTTCTGCCAGCAAATTGCCTCTTTTGCCGCCTCAACCAGTGCATGGTGGTCCTGAAGAACCGGGTCAGGTTGACGTTGTCCCGGAGGGGGCAGTGGATTCTCCATTGGGGTTTGAGCATCAACCTGACAAGATGAATGTGTTTCAGGATTTGATGGAAACAGGCTATACTCGCTCCGAAGCCAAGGAGGTGTTGGTCTCACCAGATGTTCCGAAAGGGCTAGATTTGTTGCATCAGGCTACAGAGTCTGTTGGTACTGATCCATCACTAGTTTCAGTGGGTAAGAAATTCACTTTTAGCAAGAAAAGAAAATTGGATGTGGATTCATCTGCGATCCAAGCTGTGGTAAAGACGATGGACTTTACTCCTGTTAAGTCAAATCAGTGGGATTCCGTTTTAGTCGTAGCAAAGGAAGCAGAACAGAGTGTTCAGAGTGGAGAGTTGCAGGATGTGCTCTGGTCTTTGACTAAGGTCCAAGAGTATGTTCGGAAACAGGAGAGTAGTATTGCAGATTGGAAACACCAGGTTCGGGTAATCCAGGAGCAGTCAAGATCGGAAGCTACTTGTCAGCTTAAAGTCAAGCATCAAGAGGAGGAGTTAGTGAAAACTAAGATGTTGTTAGTACAGGCTCAGGAGGCAGTGGTTAAAGAGAAAGACCAGGTAGCAGAGTGTCAGAGAAATTTGGTGAAGACAAAGATGTCGTTGGGATTGTTTAAAGAATGGACAAATCAATTACAGGAGAAGATGCATAAAGAGTTGGCTGTATTGTCTGAGCAAAATGTGGGTTTGCAGGTGGAGAATCAGATGTTAGCCCAACGTATTCAACCATTGTTGGCTATTGAAAGACAGATGTTATCTCAGAGTAATGAAGATGTGGAGGGAGTGTTAGTTTCAGAGTCTGATTTAGCAGTGATTAGGCGGAGCTTAACTGAGGTGGGAGTCAAGCTGTGGCAAGGTATCCGAGATCGGATTGAAGCCTGGGTGATGAAGCCATTTAATACATTAAGTGGAGCTTTTATTTCTGAATCTGAGCAGATATTGTTGGATCAGGTAGCAGGTTTACAGTCTGAAAAGGATGCTTTGATGTTGAAATTGTTGGAGTTTGAGAAGCAAGTTCAAGCCATGTGTTTTATGGAGTTGCCTAATGAGGGACAGTTGGATACAGAGCAGGCTACTGTGGGGGATCATGGACAAACTGTGGAGATTATGTCGGAGGTTGAAAAGGAAGCAGTTGGCCAGGCTGAAGTCATTCAGATGGTGTCACAGGATATAATGCCTGCAGATCAGATTGCTGTTCCAGTCGTCAATCTAGAGCCGGTGGAAGATTCAAAGACTAAAGATGATCCGCCGAAGCCGTTGGAGCCGGTGGTGTTACCTCAGTAATTTATGCGTTTTTTTAGTGTTTTAGGATTTCTAGTTTAGTAGGATTTTGCTTTCAGTTTGCAGTTGTGTTTTCTTTTTGAAGCAATGTAAAGACAATGGATGGTTTGATCAGGGATTTATGGGTCCGAGTCGGGTTCTCTTGAAAACCCAACCACCGGGCTGTGCCATGTGTTAGGGGTTAACTTTACCTAAGTTGGAATATCCGAATTCTATGTATGTGAATGATCCTTTTGGGTAGTTGCTTAGGAATTCGTGAGAAGGGAGAGATATGAAGAGATGTAGTTAGTTGATCATGGGAAGGCGCATAACGGATATTCAGAATTGTAGAAGATGAAGAAGCGAAAATGTAATCCCTTACATGATTATGACATGAATGAATTCTGATCATCTGTTCAGGATTATTGTGTGTAGCGGATTTTCTGTATGATGTTTTGTATTCCGTTTTACTGTTATGATTTTCTGCTAAAGGGAATGTCTTTGTGCTAGTGTTTGTTCTTTTATGAGATTTCCATTACCAAGTATCAGGCATTTAGTGCCCAGATACACCGACCACCTTCTTCGCTTAGGAGACGGATTCGGTCACACAGGAGAGAATTACTTCAATGCACGGTACGGTGATCACTTCTCACATAAGAGTCACTCATATCCTAAAGGTAATGATGCCACTTCTTGATGGCATGCAAAATAGCCATCATCTCTTGATCATACAAATCTCCTTTTGTTGGTAGAATCTTCAGAATTTAAAGCATATGATGAAACTCATAGTTCAGCCATGTCCATTAGCTTTGATTCTTAATCTCCTTCTTGGAGTTCCGAATTCTCCTACGGGCATCGGCATAATGCTTCATTGAGATTAGTTTCATGTTTGCCTTCTAACCATACGCGATGCCTCAAAAGGTGGCATTCACCATCTAAGCATACACAGTGCCTCAAAAGGTGTCGCGGTGGCATGCATTCACCTTTTCTAACTATACACAATGCCTTAGAAAGCGGCATGCCAATACTCTCACGAGATGAGGTACTATTGTAGGAAAAATGGGCTAAAGCCGACCATTCGTCCCACACACTTTTTAAGTGTAAAATTATTCGTCGTGATCTCTATTTGACCTTAAATCTCGGGAAGGTAGTGATGCTTGGCAGTCGCTTGGTTTGCATGATATCAAATAAAGTAATCTAAAATTAACTCATGAATTTATCTAAAATGAACTCATGAATTTGACATCCTGGTCACTCTCAATACGTTGTAGTACACCATGTAACCTGAATACATGGACCACCAATTGTCTTGCAACCACGGATGTCGTATACTTGACCTCTGTAGAGATGAAATGTGCCACCACAAGCCACATATAAGCTATCTCAACCTCTCATTGTGTGTGGAAGGCCCATAGTGAGATCCATAGAAATATGGATCCACTTCCCCATGGAAAATTGATAGGCAAGTTGAAGAAACCCACCTTATGAGGTTGAAAAGGGATACATCTTGTGTGACAAGAGCATGTAAGTCCTTCCACATCCCTTTCCTCTAGAAGCTCTTTCTTATCTTATCAAAGGACTTGAATATTCCCAATTGCCCCACCATTGATGAAGAATGCATTTTTTATGTAGGTACCACATGTAGACTCTATCTCTGTAGTAAAAAATGAGACCATTATGGGAACCATGTTGTAATTTTCGACATAGGCACCATGTAGACTCTATCTTTGCAGTAAAAATGAGACCATTACGTAGCCAAAAAACGAGGCAACTCTTTATGAGAACCAGGTTATAATTTTAGCACCATTTCTAACGCCCCCTTATTTAAGAGATCTTCCTTTTGAAATTCCATGACCCAATGTTTGTATACTTTAGGTATAACTGATAGAGTATCAGCCACTACATTATCCTTGCCCTTTATATAGCTCATCTCAAAATCATAATTTTGCGAGGTTTCTTCTTTGCGTAAGGTATAACTGATAGAGTATCAGCCACTACATTATCCTTGCCCTTTATATAGCTCATCTCAAAATCATAATTTTGCGAGATAGATTCGGTTGGGAGAGGAATTACTTCAACACACAATGATCACTTCTCACATAAAAATGACTACCATAAAGGTAATGATGCCACTTCTTGACGGCACGAAAGATAGCACTCATGTCTTGATCATACACATGCATATACATCTCTTTTTGTTGGTAGATTCTTTGGAATTTAAAACATATCATGAAACTCATCCAATAGTTCAGCCATGCCCTCATGCATTTGTTTCTTATTCTCAACCATATCATACCATCCTCTCTGCTAGGCTATAAAACAAATACACAGCCCATTTGCTTTGGTTCCCTCGAGTATTTGTAGCTCCTAAAAAACATTTAATCTCCTTCTTGAAGCTCCAAAGGTGGAGTCCTATGGGCTTCGACCTAATTCTTGATTCTCACTTGAGCTCGCTTTCATGTTTGCCTTACATTGTTGGAGAAGAGCATGCACTACCTCACTTCCTCTTTCTCATTTGGATTCACCCCTTCTTACTTGACAACTATCATAGGTGCGCACTATTCACTTTCTAACCATACACGATGCCTCAGAAAGGTGGCGTGCCAATACTCTCATGATGATGAGAGCAGTACTATTAATAGTAGGAAAACTTGAGTAAAGCTGAGCGTTCATCCCACACACTTTGAGCATCATGGAAATGCTATCTCAAACACTTCTGACATAAAATGACTACCATAAAGCTCTAATACATTGCAATGTAAGAAAGGGATCAATGGCTTTAAGTAGAGCTCTGATACCAACAATGCAAGAAAGGGATCTAGTGAGAGATCAAGAAAATGCACTCATTATACATGGAGTATACTTATCATAGAGAGTACTAGTAGTCCACCCAAACATGGAAAGTCTGCCATGGCACCGTAAGTAAGACTTCAACTTACAAATACCCTTTCTTCCAAGGGAAAAGGACAACATCATGTAATCATTTGTACAACAATTTGATGGTGGAACCACATTCTTTGATTACCAAGTCTTTCCTTTTTTTATGCTCTTAAAATCCCACTGCTGCCTTGCAGCCATAGTGTCATATACTCGAACTATCTAGAGATGAAATGTTCCACCCTTGTCAACCTATTCAGAGACACACATGCCCTATCCCAACGTTTCTTTGTGTGTGGAAGACCCATAGTGAAATCCATAGAAATACGAATCCAATTCCCTTCGAGAGTAGGCAAGTTGAAGTAGCCCATCGAACTTATATGTATTGGGTTCTTATTAAGTTGAGAATGCGTACATCTTGTGAGAAAAGCATGGAAGTCCTTCCCACATCCCTTTCTAATAGAAGCCCTTTTCCTTATCCTATCAACAGTCCTGAATACTCTTGATTGCCACACCGTTGGTGAAGGCAACGGTCTTGAATATTCCTGACTGCCCCACACCATTGGTGAAGAATGTATTTGTTCGATCGGCCTTTGCTTGTAACTTTTGATGTAGGCACCATGTAAACTCTATCTTTGCAGTAAAAATGAGACCATTTCATAGCTAGAAAGAAGGCAACTCTTTATGAGAACCATATCATAATCTCAGCCAAGCCGCCACATTATCCTATTGTTGATTATACACGCGATCTCAAAATCATAATTTTGCAAGGTTGCCGACCACCTTCTTCGCTTAGGAGACGGATTCGGTCACGCAGGAGAGAATTACTTCAATGCACGGTACGGTGATCACTTCTCACATAAGAGTCACTCATATCCTAAAGGTAATGATGCCACTTCTTGATGGCATGCAAAATAGCCATCATCTCTTGATCATACAAATCTCCTTTTGTTGGTAGAATCTTCAGAATTTAAAGCATATGATGAAACTCATAGTTCAGCCATGTCTATTAGCTTTGATTCTTAATCTCCTTCTTGGAGTTCCGAATTCTCCTACGGGCATCGGCATAATGCTTCATTGAGATTAGTTTCATGTTTGCCTTCTAACCATACGCGATGCCTCAAAAGGTGGCATTCACCATCTAAGCATACACAGTGCCTCAAAAGGTGTCACGGTGGCATGCATTCACCTTTTCTAACTATACACAATGCCTTAGAAAGCGGCATGCCAATACTCTCACGAGATGAGGTACTATTGTAGGAAAAATGGGCTAAAGCCGACCATTCGTCCCACACACTTTTTAAGTGTAAAATTATTCGTCGTGATCTCTATTTGACCTTAAATCTCGGGAAGGTAGTGATGCTTGGCAGTCGCTTGGTTTGCATGATATCAAATAAAGTAATCTAAAATTAACTCATGAATTTATCTAAAATGAACTCATGAATTTGACATCCTGGTCACTCTCAATACGTTGTAGTACACCATGTAACCTGAATACATGGACCACCAATTGTCTTGCAACCACGGATGTCGTATACTTGACCTTTGTAGAGATGAAATGTGCCACCACAAGCCACATATAAGCTATCTCAACCTCTCATTGTGTGTGGAAGGCCCATAGTGAGATCCATAGAAATATGGATCCACTTCCCCATCGAAAATTGATAGGCAAGTTGAAGAAACCCACCGGGCTTACCTTATGAGGTTGAAAAGGGATACATCTTGTGTGACAAGAGCATGTAAGTCCTTCCACATCCCTTTCCTCTAGAAGCTCTTTCTTATCTTATCAAAGGACTTGAATATTCCCAATTGCCCCACCATTGATGAAGAATGCATTTTTTATGTAGGTACCACATGTAGACTCTATCTCTGTAGTAAAAAATGAGACCATTATGGGAACCATGTTGTAATTTTCGACATAGGCACCATGTAGACTCTATCTTTGCAGTAAAAATGAGACCATTACGTAGCCAAAAAACGAGGCAACTCTTTATGAGAACCAGGTTGTAATTTTAGCACCATTTCTGATGCCCCCTTATTTAAGAGATCTTCCTTTTGAAATTCCATGACCCAATGTTTGTATACTTTAGGTATAACTGATAGAGTATCAGCCACTACATTATCCTTGCCCTTTATATAGCTCATCTCAAAATCATAATTTTGCGAGGTTTCTTCTTTGCGTAAGGTATAACTGATAGAGTATCAGCCACTACATTATCCTTGCCCTTTATATAGCTCATCTCAAAATCATAATTTTGCGAGATAGATTCGGCTGGGAGAGGAATTACTTCAACACACAATGATCACTTCTCACATAAAAATGACTACCATAAAGGTAATGATGCCACTTCTTGACGGCACGAAAGATAGCACTCATGTCTTGATCATACACATGCATATACATCTCTTTTTGTTGGTAGATTCTTTGGAATTTAAAACATATCATGAAACTCATCCAATAGTTCAGCCATGCCCTCATGCATTTGTTTCTTATTCTCAACCATATCATACCATCCTCTCTGCTAGGCTATAAAACAAATACACAGCCCATTTGCTTTGGTTCCCTCGAGTATTTGTAGCTCCTAAAAAACATTTAATCTCCTTCTTGAAGCTCCAAAGGTGGAGTCCTATGGGCTTCGACCTAATTCTTGATTCTCACTTGAGCTCGCTTTCATGTTTTGTTGCCTTACATTGTTGGAGAAGAGCATGCACTACCTCACTTCCTCTTTCTCATTTGGATTCACCCCTTCTTACTTGACAACTATCATAGGTGCGCACTATTCACTTTCTAACCATACACGATGCCTCAGAAAGGTGGCCTTCCAATACTCTCATGATGATGAGAGCAGTACTATTAATAGTAGGAAAAGTTGAGTAAAGCTGAGCGTTCATCCCACACACTTTGAGCATCATGGAAATGCTATCTCAAACACTTCTGACATAAAATGACTACCATAAAGCTCTAATACATTGCAATGTAAGAAAGGGATCAATGGCTTTAAGTAGAGCTCTGATACCAACAATGCAAGAAAGGGATCTAGTGAGAGATCAAGAAAATGCACTCATTATACATGGAGTATACTTATCATAGAGAGTACTAGTAGTCCACCCAAACATGGAAAGTCTGCCATGGCACCGTAAGTAAGACTTCAACTTACAAATACCCTTTCTTCCAAGGGAAAAGGACAACATCATGTAATCATTTGTACAACAATTTGATGGTGGAACCACATTCTTTGATTACCAAGTCTTTCCTTTTTTTATGCTCTTAAAATCCCACTGCTGCCTTGCAGCCATAGTGTCATATACTCGAACTATCTAGAGATGAAATGTTCCACCCTTGTCAACCTATTCAGAGACACACATGCCCTATCCCAACGTTTCTTTGTGTGTGGAAGACCCATAGTGAAATCCATAGAAATACGAATCCAATTCCCTTCGAGAGTAGGCAAGTTGAAGTAGCCCATCGAACTTATATGTATTGGGTTCTTATTAAGTTGAGAAGGCGTACATCTTGTGAGAAAAGCATGGAAGTCCTTCCCACATCCCTTTCTAATAGAAGCCCTTTTCCTTATCCTATCAACGGTCCTGAATACTCTTGATTGCCACACCGTTGGTGAAGGCAACGGTCTTGAATATTCCTGACTGCCCCACACCATTGGTGAAGAATGTATTTGTTCGATCGGCCTTTGCTTGTAACTTTTGATGTAGGCACCATGTAAACTCTATCTTTGCAGTAAAAGTGAGACCATTTCATAGCTAGAAAGAAGGCAACTCTTTATGAGAACCATATCATAATCTCAGCCAGGCCGCCACATTATCCTATTGTTGATTATACACGCGATCTCAAAATCATAATTTTGCAAGGTTGCCGACCACCTTCTTCGCTTAGGAGACGGATTCGGTCACATAGGAGAGAATTACTTCAATGCACGGTACGGTGATCACTTCTCACATAAGAGTCACTCATATCCTAAAGGTAATGATGCCACTTCTTGATGGCTTGCAAAATAGCCATCATCTCTTGATCATACAAATCTCCTTTTGTTGGTAGAATCTTCAGAATTTAAAGCATATGATGAAACTCATAGTTCAGCCATGTCCATTAGCTTTGATTCTTAATCTCCTTCTTGGAGTTCCGAATTCTCCTATGGGCATCGGCATAATGCTTCATTGAGATTAGTTTCATGTTTGCCTTCTAACCATACGCGATGCCTCAAAAGGTGGCATTCACCATCTAAGCATACACAGTGCCTCAAAAGGTGTCGCGGTGGCATGCATTCACCTTTTCTAACTATACACAATGCCTCAGAAAGCGGCATGCCAATACTCTCACGAGATGAGGTACTATTGTAGGAAAAATGGGCTAAAGCCGACCATTCGTCCCACACACTTTTTAAGTGTAAAATTATTCGTCGTGATCTCTATTTGACCTTAAATCTCGGGAAGGTAGTGATGCTTGGCAGTCGCTTGGTTTGCATGATATCAAATAAAGTAATCTAAAATTAACTCATGAATTTATCTAAAATGAACTCATGAATTTGACATCCTGGTCACTCTCAATACGTTGTAGTACACCATGTAACCTGAATACATGGACCACCAATTGTCTTGCAACCACGGATGTCGTATACTTGACCTTTGTAGAGATGAAATGTGCCACCACAAGCCACATATAAGCTATCTCAACCTCTCATTGTGTGTGGAAGGCCCATAGTGAGATCCATAGAAATATGGATCCACTTCCCCATCGAAAATTGATAGGCAAGTTGAAGAAACCCACCGGGCTTACCTTATGAGGTTGAAAAGGGATACATCTTGTGTGACAAGAGCATGTAAGTCCTTCCACATCCCTTTCCTCTAGAAGCTCTTTCTTATCTTATCAAAGGACTTGAATATTCCCAATTGCCCCACCATTGATGAAGAATGCATTTTTTATGTAGGTACCACATGTAGACTCTATCTCTATAGTAAAAAATGAGACCATTATGGGAACCATGTTGTAATTTTCGACATAGGCACCATGTAGACTCTATCTTTGCAGTAAAAATGAGACCATTACGTAGCCAAAAAACGAGGCAACTCTTTATGAGAACCAGGTTGTAATTTTAGCACCATTTCTGACGCCCCCTTATTTAAAAGATCTTCCTTTTGAAATTCCATGACCCAATGTTTGTATACTTTAGGTATAACTGATAGAGTATCAGCCACTACATTATCCTTGCCCTTTATATAGCTCATCTCAAAATCATAATTTTGCGAGGTTTCTTCTTTGCGTAAGGTATAACTGATAGAGTATCAGCCATGGAGTATACTTATCATAGAGAGTACTAGTAGTCCACCCAAACATGGAAAGTCTGCCATGGCACCGTAAGTAAGACTTCAACTTACAAATACCCTTTCTTCCAAGGGAAAAGGACAACGTCATGTAATCATTTGTACAACAATTTGATGGTGGAACCACACTCTTTGATTACCAAGTCTTTCCTTTTTTTATGCTCTTAAAATCCCACTGCCTTGCAGCCATAGTGTCATATACTCGAACTATCTAGAGATGAAATGTTCCACCCTTGTCAACCTATTCAGAGACACACATGCCCTATCCCAACGTTTCTTTGTGTGTGGAAGACCCATAGTGAAATCCATAGAAATACGAATCCAATTCCCTTCGAGAGTAGGCAAGTTGAAGTAGCCCATCGAACTTATATGTATTGGGTTCTTATTAAGTTGAGAAGGCGTACATCTTGTGAGAAAAGCATGGAAGTCCTTCCCACATCCCTTTCTAATAGAAGCCCTTCTCCTTATCCTATCAACGGTCCTGAATACTCTTGATTGCCACACCGTTGGTGAAGGCAACGGTCTTGAATATTCCTGACTGCCCCACACCATTGGTGAAGAATGTATTTGTTCGATCGGCCTTTTCTTGTAACTTTTGATGTAGGCACCATGTAAACTCTATCTTTGCAGTAAAAATGAGACCATTTCATAGCTAGAAAGAAGGCAACTCTTTATGAGAACCATATCATAATCTCAGCCAGGCCGCCACATTATCCTATTGTTGATTATACACGCGATCTCAAAATCATAATTTTGCAAGGTTGCCAACCACCTTCTTCGCTTAGGAGACGGATTTGGTCACACAGGAGAGAATTACTTCAATGCACGGTACGCTGATCACTTCTCACATAAGAATCACTCATATCCTAAAGGTAATGATGCCACTTCTTGATGGCATGCAAAATAGCCATCATCTCTTGATCATACAAATCTCCTTTTGTTGGTAGAATCTTCAGAATTTAAAGCATATGATGAAACTCATAGTTCAGCCATGTCTATTAGCTTTGATTCTTAATCTCCTTCTTGGAGTTTCGAATTCTCCTATGGGCATCGGCATAATGCTTCATTGAGATTAGTTTCATGTTTGCCTTCTAACCATACGCGATGCCTCAAAAGGTGGCATTCACCATCTAAGCATACACAGTGCCTCAAAAGGTGTCGCGGTGGCATGCATTCACCTTTTCTAACTATACACAATGCCTTAGAAAGCGGCATGCCAATACTCTCACGAGATGAGGTACTATTGTAGGAAAAATGGGCTAAAGCCGACCATTCGTCCCACACACTTTTTAAGTGTAAACTTATTCGTCGTGATCTCTATTTGACCTTAAATCTCGGGAAGGTAGTGATGCTTGGCAGTCGCTTGGTTTGCATGATATCAAATAAAGTAATCTAAAATTAACTCATGAATTTATCTAAAATGAACTCATGAATTTGACATCCTGGTCACTCTCAATACGTTGTAGTACACCATGTAACCTGAATACATGGACCACCAATTGTCTTGCAACCACGGATGTCGTATACTTGACCTTTGTAGAGATGAAATGTGCCACCACAAGCCACATATAAGCTATCTCAACCTCTCATTGTGTCTGGAAGACCCATAGTGAGATCCATAGAAATATGGATCCACTTCCCCATGGAAAATTGATAGGCAAGTTGAAGAAACCCACCGGGCTTACCTTATGAGGTTGAAAAGGGATACATCTTGTGTGACAAGAGCATGTAAGTCCTTCCACATCCCTTTCCTCTAGAAGCTCTTTCTTATCTTATCAAAGGACTTGAATATTCCCAATTGCCCCACCATTGATGAAGAATGCATTTTTTATGTAGGTACCACATGTAGACTCTATCTCTGTAGTAAAAAATGAGACCATTATGGGAACCATGTTGTAATTTTTTACATAGGCACCATGTAGACTCTATCTTTGCAGTAAAAATGAGACCATTACGTAGCCAAAAAACGAGGCAACTCTTTATGAGAACCAGGTTGTAATTTTAGCACCATTTCTGACGCCCCCTTATTTAAGAGATCTTCCTTTTGAAATTCCATGACCCAATGTTTGTATACTTTAGGTATAACTGATAGAGTATCAGCCACTACATTATCCTTGCCCTTTATATAGCTCATCTCAAAATCATAATTTTGCGAGGTTTCTTCTTTGCGTAAGGTATAACTGATAGAGTATCAGCCACTACATTATCCTTGCCCTTTATATAGCTCATCTCAAAATCATAATTTTGCGAGATAGATTCGGCTGGGAGAGGAATTACTTCAACACACAATGATCACTTCTCACATAAAAATGACTACCATAAAGGTAATGATGCCACTTCTTGACGGCACGAAAGATAGCACTCATGTCTTGATCATACACATGCATATACATCTCTTTTTGTTGGTAGATTCTTTGGAATTTAAAACATATCATGAAACTCATCCAATAGTTCAGCCATGCCCTCATGCATTTGTTTCTTATTCTCAACCATATCATACCATCCTCTCTGCTAGGCTATAAAACAAATACACAGCCCATTTGCTTTGGTTCCCTCGAGTATTTGTAGCTCCTAAAAAACATTTAATCTCCTTCTTGAAGCTCCAAAGGTGGAGTCCTATGGGCTTCGACCTAATTCTTGATTCTCACTTGAGCTCGCTTTCATGTTTGCCTTACATTGTTGGAGAAGAGCATGCACTACCTCACTTCCTCTTTCTCATTTGGATTCATCCCTTCTTACTTGACAACTATCATAGGTGCGCATTATTCACTTTCTAACCATACACGATGCCTCAGAAAGGTGGCGTGCCAATACTCTCATGATGATGAGACCAGTACTATTAATAGTAGGAAAACTTGAGTAAAGCTGAGCGTTCATCCCACACACTTTGAGCATCATGGAAATGCTATCTCAAACACTTCTGACATAAAATGACTACCATAAAGCTCTAATACATTGCAATGTAAGAAAGGGATCAATGGCTTTAAGTAGAGCTCTGAAACCAACAATGCAAGAAAGGGATCTAGTGAGAGATCAAGAAAATGCACTCATTATACATGGAGTATACTTATCATAGAGAGTACTAGTAGTCCACCCAAACATGGAAAGTCTGCCATGGCACCGTAAGTAGAGACTTCAACTTACAAATACCCTTTCTTCCAAGGGAAAAGGACAACATCATGTAATCATTTGTATAACAATTTGATGGTGGAACCACATTCTTTGATTACCAAGTCTTTCCTTTTTTTATGCTCTTAAAATCCCACTGCCTTGCAGCCATAGTGTCATATACTCGAACTATCTAGAGATGAAATGTTCCACCCTTGTCAACCTATTTAGAGACACACATGCCCTATCTCAACGTTTCTTTGTGTGTGGAAGACCCATAGTGAAATCCATAGAAATACGAATCCAATTCCCTTCGAGAGTAGGCAAGTTGAAGTAGCCCATCGAACTTATATGTATTGGGTTCTTATTAAGTTGAGAAGGCGTACATCTTGTGAGAAAAGCATGGAAGTCCTTCCCACATCCCTTTCTAATAGAAGCCCTTCTCCTTATCCTATCAACGGTCCTGAATACTCTTGATTGCCACACCGTTGGTGAAGGCAACGGTCTTGAATATTCCTGACTGCCCCACACCATTGGTGAAGAATGTATTTGTTCGATCGGCCTTTGCTTGTAACTTTTGATGTAGGCACCATGTAAACTCTATCTTTGCAGTAAAAATGAGACCATTTCATAGCTAGAAAGAAGGCAACTCTTTATGAGAACCATATCATAATCTCAGCCAGGCCGCCACATTATCCTATTGTTGATTATACACGCGATCTCAAAATCATTTTTGCAAGGTTGCCAACCACCTTCTTTGCTTAGGAGACGGATTCGGTCACACAGGAGAGAATTACTTCAATGCACGGTACGGTGATCACTTCTCACATAAGAATCACTCATATCCTAAAGGTAATGATGCCACTTCTTGATGGCATGCAAAATAGCCATCATCTCTTGATCATACAAATCTCCTTTTGTTGGTAGAATCTTCAAAATTTAAAGCATATGATGAAACTCATAGTTCAGCCATGTCCATTAGCTTTGATTCTTAATCTCCTTCTTGGAGTTCCAAATTCTCCTATGGTGGGCATCGGCATAATGCTTCATTGAGATTAGTTTCATGTTTGCCTTCTAACCATACTCTTTCATGGTTCTCATAAAGAGTTGCCTCGTTTTTTGGCTACGTAATGGTCTCATTTTTACTGCAAAGATAGAGTCTACATGGTGCCTATGTCGAAAATTACAACATGGTTCCCATAATGGTCTCATTTTTTACTACAGAGATAGAGTCTACATGTGGTACCTACAAAAAAAATGCATTCTTCATCAATGGTGGGGCAATTGGGAATATTCAAGTCCTTTGATAAGATAAGAAAGAGCTTCTAGAGGAAAGGGATGTGGAAGGACTTACATGCTCTTGTCACACAAGATGTATCCCTTTTCAACCTCATAAGGTAAGCCCGGTGGGTTTCTTCAACTTGCCTATCAATTTTCGATGGGGAAGTGGATCCATATTTTTATGGATCTCACTATGGGTCTTCCACACACAATGAGAGGTTGAGATTGGCATCGCGTATGGTTAGAAGGCAAACATGAAACTAATCTCAATGAAGCATTATGCCGATGCCCATAGGAGAATTCGGAACTCCAAGAAGGAGATTAAGAATCAAAGCTAATGGACATGGCTGAACTATGAGTTTCATCATATGCTTTAAATTCTGAGGATTCTACCAACAAAAGGAGATTTGTATGATCAAGAGATGATGGCTATTTTGCATGCCATCAAGAAGTGGCATCCTTACCTTTAGGATATGAGTGATTCTTATGTGAGAAGTGATCACCGTACCGTGCATTGAAGTAATTCTCTCCTGTGTGACCGAATCCGTCTCCTAAGCGAAGAAGGTGGTCGGCAACCTTGCAAAATTATGATTTTGAGATCGCGTGTATAATCAACAATAGGATAATGTGGCGGCCTGGCTGAGATTATGATATGGTTCTCATAAAGAGTTGCCTTCTTTCTAGCTATGAAATGGTCTCATTTTTACTGCAAAGATAGAGTTTACATGGTGCCTACATCAAAAGTTACAAGCAAAGGCCGATCGAACAAATACATTCTTCACCAATGGTGTGGGGCAGTCAGGAATATTCAAGACCGTTGCCTTCACCAACGGTGTGGCAATCAAGAGTATTCAGGACCGTTGATAAGGTAAGGAAAAGGGCTTCTATTAGAAAGGGATGTGGGAAGGACTTACATGCTTTTCTCACAAGATGTACGCCTTCTCAACTTAATAAGAACCCAATACATATAAGTTCGATGGGCTACTTCAACTTGCCTACTCTCGAAGGAAATTGGATTCGTATTTCTATGGATTTCACTATGGGTCTTCCACACACAAAGAAACATTGGGATAGGGCATGTGTCTCTGAATAGGTTGACAAGGGTGGAACATTTCATCTCTAGATAGTTCGAGTATATGACACTATGGCTGCAAGGCAGTGGGATTTTAAGAGCATAAAAAATGGAAAGACTTGGTAATCAAAGAATGTGGTTCCACCATAAAATTGTTGTAGAAATGATTACATGATGTTGTCCTTTTCCCTTGGAAGAAAGGGTATTTGTAAGTTGAAGTCTTACTTACGGTGTCATGGCAGACTTTCCATGTTTGGGTGGACTACTAGTACTCTCTATGATAAGTATACTCCATGTATAATGAGTGCATTTTCTTGATCTCTCACTAGATCCCTTTCTTGCATTGTTGGTATCAGAGCTCTACTTAAAGCCATTGATCCCTTTCTTACATTGCAATGTATTAGAGCTTTATGGTAGTCATTTTATGTCAGAAGTGTTTGAGATAGCATTTCCATGATGCTCAAAGTGTGTGGGATGAACGCTCAGCTTTACTCAAGTTTTCCTACTATTAATAGTACTGCTCTCATCATCATGAGAGTATTGGCACGCCACCTTTTTGAGGCATCGTGTATGGTTAGAAAGTGAATAGTGCGCACCTATGATAGTTGTCAAGTAAGAAGGAGTGAATCCAAATGAGAAAGAGGAAGTGAGGTAGTGCATGCTCTTCTCCAACAATGTAAGGCAAACATGAAAGCGAGCTCAAGTGAGAATCAAGAATTATGTCGAAGCCCATAGGACTCCACCTTTGAAGCTTCAAGAAGGAGATTAAATGTTTTTTAGGAGCTACAAATACTCGAGGGAACCAAAGCAAATGGGCTGTGTATTTGTTTTATAGCCTAGCAGAGAGGATGGTATGATATGGTTGAGAATAAGAAACAAATGCATGAGGGCATGGCAGAACTATTGGATGAGTTTCATGATATGTTTTAAATTCCAAAGAATCTACCAACAAAAAGAGATGTATATGCATGTGTATGATCAAGACATGAGTGCTATCTTTCGTGCCGTCAAGAAGTGGCATCATTACCTTTATGGTAGTCATTTTTATGTGAGAAGTGATCATTGTGTGTTGAAGTAATTCCTCTCCCAGCCGAATCTATCTCACAAAATTATGATTTTGAGATGAGCTATATAAAGGGCAAGGATAATGTAGTGGCTGATACTCTATCAGTTATACCTTACGCAAAGAAGAAACCTCGCAAAATTATGATTTTGAGATGAGCTATATAAAGGGCAAGGATAATGTAGTGGCTGATACTCTATCAGTTATACCTAAAGTATACAAACATTGGGTCATGGAATTTCAAAAGGAAGATCTCTTAAATAAGGGGGCGTCAGAAATGGTGCTAAAATTACAACCTGGTTCTCATAAAGAGTTGCCTCGTTTTTTGGCTACGTAATGGTCTCATTTTTACTACAAAGATAGATTCCACATAGTGCCTATGTCAAAAATTACAACATGGTTCCCATAATGGTCTCATTTTTTACTACAGAGATAGAGTCTACATGTGGTACCTACATAAAAAATGCATTCTTCATCAAATGGTGGGGCAATTGGGAATATTCAAGTCCTTTGATAAGATAAGAAAGAGCTTCTAGAGGAAAGGGATGTGGAAGGACTTACATGCTCTTGTCACACAAGATGTATCCCTTTTCAACCTCATAAGGTAAGCCCGGTGGGTTTCTTCAACTTGCCTATCAATTTTCGATGGGGAAGTGGATCCATATTTCTATGGATCTCACTATGGGTCTTCCACACACAATGAGAGGTTGAGATAGCTTATATGTGGCTTGTGGTGGCACATTTCATCTCTACAAAGGTCAAGTATACGACATCCGTGGTTGCAAGACAATTGGTGGTCCATGTATTCAGGTTACATGGTGTACTACAACGTATTGAGAGTGACTAGGATGTCAAATTCATGAGTTCATTTTAGATAAATTCATGAGTTAATTTTAGATTACTTTATTTGATATCATGCAAACCAAGCAACTGCCAAGCATCACTTCCTTCCCGAGATTTAAGGTCAAATAAAGATCACGACGAATAAGTTTACACTTAAAAAGTGTGTGGGACGAATGGTCGGCTTTAGCCCATTTTTCCTACAATAGTACCTCATCTCATGAGAGTATTGGCATGCCGCTTTCTAAGGCATTGTGTATAGTTAGAAAAGGTGAATGCATGCCACCGCGACACCTTTTGAGGCACTGTGTATGCTTAGATGTGAATGCCACCTTTTGAGGCATCGCGTATGGTTAGAAGGCAAACATGAAACTAATCTCAATGAAGCATTATGCCGATGCCCATAGGAGAATTCGGAACTCCAAGAAGGAGATTAAGAATCAAAGCTAATGGACATGGCTGAACTATGAGTTTCATCATATGCTTTAAATTCTGAAGATTCTACCAACAAAAGGAGATTTGTATGATCAAGAGATGATGGCTATTTTGCATGCCATCAAGAAGTGGCATCATTACCTTTAGGATATGAGTGATTCTTATGTGAGAAGTGATCACCGTACCGTGCATTGAAGTAATTCTCTCCTGTGTGACCGAATCCGTCTCCTAAGCGAAGAAGGTGGTTGGCAACCTTGCAAAATTATGATTTTGAGATCGCGTGTATAATCAACAATAGGATAATGTGGCGGCCTGGCTGAGATTATGATATGGTTCTCATAAAGAGTTTCCTTCTTTCTAGCTATGAAATGGTCTCATTTTTACTGCAAAGATAGAGTTTACATGGTGCCTACATCAAAAGTTACAAGCAAAGGCCGATCGAACAAATACATTCTTCACCAATGGTGTGGGGCAGTCAGGAATATTCAAGACCGTTGCCTTCACCAACGGTGTGGCAATCAAGAGTATTCAGGACCGTTGATAAGGTAAGGAAAAGGGCTTCTATTAGAAAGGGATGTGGGAAGGACTTACATGCTTTTCTCACAAGATGTACGCCTTCTCAACTTAATAAGAACCCAATACATATAAGTTCGATGGGCTACTTCAACTTGCCTACTCTCGAAGGGAATTGGATTCGTATTTCTATGGATTTCACTATGGGTCTTCCACACACAAAGAAACATTGGGATAGGGCATGTGTCTCTGAATAGGTTGACAAGGGTGGAGCATTTCATCTCTAGATAGTTCGAGTATATGACACTATGGCTGCAAGGCAGTGGGATTTTAAGAGCATAAAAAAAGGAAAGACTTGGTAATCAAAGAATGTGGTTCCACCATCAAATTGTTGTACAAATGATTACATGATGTTGTCCTTTTTCCTTGGAAGAAAGGGTATTTGTAAGTTGAAGTCTTACTTACGGTGTCATGGCAGACTTTCCATGTTTGGGTGGACTACTAGTACTCTCTATGATAAGTATACTCCATGTATAATGAGTGCATTTTCTTGATCTCTCACTAGATCCCTTTCTTGCATTGTTGGTATCAGAGCTCTACTTAAAGCCATTGATCCCTTTCTTACATTGCAATGTATTAGAGCTTTATGGTAGTCATTTTATGTCAGAAGTGTTTGAGATAGCATTTCCATGATGCTCAAAGTGTGTGGGATGAACGCTCAGCTTTACTCAAGTTTTCCTACTATTAATAGTACTGCTCTCATCATCATGAGAGTATTGGCACGCCACCTTTCTGAGGCATCGTGTATGGTTAGAAAGTGAATAGTGCGCACCTATGATAGTTGTCAAGTAAGAAGGAGTGAATCCAAATGAGAAAGAGGAAGTGAGGTAGTGCATGCTCTTCTCCAACAATGTAAGGCAAACATGAAAGCGGGCTCAAGTGAGAATCAAGAATTATGTCGAAGCCCATAGGACTCCACCTTTGGAGCTTCAAGAAGGAGATTAAATGTTTTTTAGGAGCTACAAATACTCGAGGGAACCAAAGCAAATGGACTGTGTATTTGTTTTATAGCCTAGCAGAGAGGATGGTATGATATGGTTGAGAATAAGAAACAAATGCATGAGGGCATGGCTGAACTATTGGATGAGTTTCATGATATGTTTTAAATTCCAAAGAATCTACCAACAAAAAGAGATGTATATGCATGTGTATGATCAAGACATGAGTGCTATCTTTCGTGCCGTCAAGAAGTGGCATCATTACCTTTATGGTAGTCATTTTTATGTGAGAAGTGATCATTGTGTGTTGAAGTAATTCCTCTCCCAGCCGAATCTATCTCGCAAAATTATGATTTTGAGATGAGCTATATAAAGGGCAAGGATAATGTAGTGGCTGATACTCTATCAGTTATACCTTACGCAAAGAAGAAACCTCGCAAAATTATGATTTTGAGATGAGCTATATAAAGGGCAAGGATAATGTAGTGGCTGATACTCTATCAGTTATACCTAAAGTATACAAACATTGGGTCATGGAATTTCAAAAGGAAGATCTTTTAAATAAGGGGGCGTCAGAAATGGTGCTAAAATTACAACCTGGTTCTCATAAAGAGTTGCCTCGTTTTTTGGCTACGTAATGGTCTCATTTTTACTGCATAGATAGAGTCTACATAGTGCCTATGTCGAAAATTACAACATGGTTCCCATAATGGTCTCATTTTTTACTACAGAGATAGAGTCTACATGTGGTACCTACATAAAAAATGCATTCTTCATCAAATGGTGGGGCAATTGGGAATATTCAAGTCCTTTGATAAGATAAGAAAGAGCTTCTAGAGGAAAGGGATGTGGAAGGACTTACATGCTCTTGTCACACAAGATGTATCCCTTTTCAACATCATAAGGTAAGCCCGGTGGGTTTCTTCAACTTGCCTATCAATTTTCGATGGGGAAGTGGATCCATATTTCTATGGATCTCACTATGGGTCTTCCACACACAATGAGAGGTTGAGATAGCTTATATGTGGCTTGTGGTGGCACATTTCATCTCTACAAAGGTCAAGTATACGACATCCGTGGTTGCAAGACAATTGGTGGTCCATGTATTCAGGTTACATGGTGTACTACAACGTATTGAGAGTGACCAGGATGTCAAATTCATGAGTTCATTTTAGATAAATTCATGAGTTAATTTTAGATTACTTTATTTGATATCATGCAAACCAAGCGACTCCCAAGCATCACTACCTTCCCGAGATTTAAGGTCAAATAAAGATCACGACGAATAAGTTTACACTTAAAAAGTGTGTGGGACGAATGGTCGGCTTTAGCCCATTTTTCCTACAATAGTACCTCATCTCGTGAGAGTATTGGCATGCCGCTTTCTAAGGCATTGTGTATAGTTAGAAAAGGTGAATGCATGCCACCGCGACACCTTTTGAGGCACTGTGTATGCTTAGATGTGAATGCCACCTTTTGAGGCATCGCGTATGGTTAGAAGGCAAACATGAAACTAATCTCAATGAAGCATTATGCCGATGCCCATAGGAGAATTCGGAACTCCAAGAAGGAGATTAAGAATCAAAGCTAATGGACATGGCTGAACTATGAGTTTCATCATATGCTTTAAATTCTGAAGATTCTACCAACAAAAGGAGATTTGTATGATCAAGAGATGATGGCTATTTTGCATGCCATCAAGAAGTGGCATCATTACCTTTAGGATATGAGTGATTCTTATGTGAGAAGTGATCACCGTACTGTGCATTGAAGTAATTCTCTCCTGTGTGACCGAATCCGTCTCCTAAGCGAAGAAGGTGGTTGGCAACCTTGCAAAATTATGATTTTGAGATCGCGTGTATAATCAACAATAGGATAATGTGGCGGCCTGGCTGAGATTATGATATGGTTCTCATAAAGAGTTGCCTTCTTTCTAGCTATGAAATGGTCTCATTTTTACTGCAAAGATAGAGTTTACATGGTGCCTACATCAAAAGTTACAAGCAAAGGCCGATCGAACAAATACATTCTTCACCAATGGTGTGGGGCAGTCAGGAATATTCAAGACCGTTGCCTTCACCAACGGTGTGGCAATCAAGAGTATTCAGGACCGTTGATAAGGTAAGGAAAAGGGCTTCTATTAGAAAGGGATGTGGGAAGGACTTACATGCTTTTCTCACAAGATGTACGCCTTCTCAACTTAATAAGAACCCAATACATATAAGTTCGATGGGCTACTTCAACTTGCCTACTCTCGAAGGGAATTGGATTCGTATTTCTATGGATTTCACTATGGGTCTTCCACACACAAAGAAACATTGGGATAGGGCATGTGTCTCTGAATAGGTTGACAAGGGTGGAACATTTCATCTCTAGATAGTTCGAGTATATGACACTATGGCTGCAAGGCAGTGGGATTTTAAGAGCATAAAAAAAGGAAAGACTTGGTAATCAAAGAATGTGGTTCCACCATCAAATTGTCGTACAAATGATTACATGATGTTGTCCTTTTTCCTTGGAAGAAAGGGTATTTGTAAGTTGAAGTCTTACTTACGGTGTCATGGCAGACTTTCCATGTTTGGGTGGACTACTAGTACTCTCTATGATAAGTATACTCCATGTATAATGAGTGCATTTTCTTGATCTCTCACTAGATCCCTTTCTTGCATTGTTGGTATCAGAGCTCTACTTAAAGCCATTGATCCCTTTCTTACATTGCAATGTATTAGAGCTTTATGGTAGTCATTTTATGTCAGAAGTGTTTGAGATAGCATTTCCATGATGCTCAAAGTGTGTGGGATGAACGCTCAGCTTTACTCAAGTTTTCCTACTATTAATAGTACTGCTCTCATCATCATGAGAGTATTGGCACGCCACCTTTCTGAGGCATCGTGTATGGTTAGAAAGTGAATAGTGCGCACCTATGATAGTTGTCAAGTAAGAAGGAGTGAATCCAAATGAGAAAGAGGAAGTGAGGTAGTGCATGCTCTTCTCCAACAATGTAAGGCAAACATGAAAGCGGGCTCAAGTGAGAATCAAGAATTATGTCGAAGCCCATAGGACTCCACCTTTGGAGCTTCAAGAAGGAGATTAAATGTTTTTTAGGAGCTACAAATACTCGAGGGAACCAAAGCAAATGGGCTGTGTATTTGTTTTATAGCCTAGCAGAGAGGATGGTATGATATGGTTGAGAATAAGAAACAAATGCATGAGGGCATGGCAGAACTATTGGATGAGTTTCATGATATGTTTTAAATTCGAAAGAATCTACCAACAAAAAGAGATGTATATGCATGTGTATGATCAAGACATGAGTGCTATCTTTCGTGCCGTCAAGAAGTGGCATCATTACCTTTATGGTAGTCATTTTTATGTGAGAAGTGATCATTGTGTGTTGAAGTAATTCCTCTCCCAGCCGAATCTATCTCGCAAAATTATGATTTTGAGATGAGCTATATAAAGGGCAAGGATAATGTAGTGGCTGATACTCTATCAGTTATACCTTACGCAAAGAAGAAACCTCGCAAAATTATGATTTTGAGATGAGCTATATAAAGGGCAAGGATAATGTAGTGGCTGATACTCTATCAGTTATACCTAAAGTATACAAACATTGGGTCATGGAATTTCAAAAGGAAGATCTCTTAAATAAGGGGGCGTCAGAAATGGTGCTAAAATTACAACCTGGTTCTCATAAAGAGTTGCCTCGTTTTTTGGCTACGTAATGGTCTCATTTTTACTGCATAGATAGAGTCTACATAGTGCCTATGTCGAAAATTACAACATGGTTCCCATAATGGTCTCATTTTTTACTACAGAGATAGAGTCTACATGTGGTACCTACATAAAAAATGCATTCTTCATCAAATGGTGGGGCAATTGGGAATATTCAAGTCCTTTGATAAGATAAGAAAGAGCTTCTAGAGGAAAGGGATGTGGAAGGACTTACATGCTCTTGTCACACAAGATGTATCCCTTTTCAACATCATAAGGTAAGCCCGGTGGGTTTCTTCAACTTGCCTATCAATTTTCGATGGGGAAGTGGATCCATATTTCTATGGATCTCACTATGGGTCTTCCACACACAATGAGAGGTTGAGATAGCTTATATGTGGCTTGTGGTGGCACATTTCATCTCTACAAAGGTCAAGTATACGACATCCGTGGTTGCAAGACAATTGGTGGTCCATGTATTCAGGTTACATGGTGTACTACAACGTATTGAGAGTGACCAGGATGTCAAATTCATGAGTTCATTTTAGATAAATTCATGAGTTAATTTTAGATTACTTTATTTGATATCATGCAAACCAAGCGACTGCCAAGCATCACTACCTTCCCGAGATTTAAGGTCAAATAAAGATCACGACGAATAAGTTTACACTTAAAAAGTGTGTGGGACGAATGGTCGGCTTTAGCCCATTTTTCCTACAATAGTACCTCATCTCGTGAGAGTATTGGCATGCCGCTTTCTAAGGCATTGTGTATAGTTAGAAAAGGTGAATGCATGCCACCGCGACACCTTTTGAGGCACTGTGTATGCTTAGATGTGAATGCCACCTTTTGAGGCATCGCGTATGGTTAGAAGGCAAACATGAAACTAATCTCAATGAAGCATTATGCCGATGCCCATAGGAGAATTCGGAACTCCAAGAAGGAGATTAAGAATCAAAGCTAATGGACATGGCTGAACTATGAGTTTCATCATATGCTTTAAATTCTGAAGATTCTACCAACAAAAGGAGATTTGTATGATCAAGAGATGATGGCTATTTTGCATGCCATCAAGAAGTGGCATCATTACCTTTAGGATATGAGTGATTCTTATGTGAGAAGTGATCACCGTACCGTGCATTGAAGTAATTCTCTCATGTGTGACCGAATCCGTCTCCTAAGCGAAGAAGGTGGTTGGCAACCTTGCAAAATTATGATTTTGAGATCGCGTGTATAATCAACAATAGGATAATGTGGCGGCCTGGCTGAGATTATGATATGGTTCTCATAAAGAGTTTCCTTCTTTCTAGCTATGAAATGGTCTCATTTTTACTGCAAAGATAGAGTTTACATGGTGCCTACATCAAAAGTTACAAGCAAAGGCCGATCGAACAAATACATTCTTCACCAATGGTGTGGGGCAGTCAGGAATATTCAAGACCGTTGCCTTCACCAACGGTGTGGCAATCAAGAGTATTCAGGACCGTTGATAAGGTAAGGAAAAGGGCTTCTATTAGAAAGGGATGTGGGAAGGACTTACATGCTTTTCTCACAAGATGTACGCCTTCTCAACTTAATAAGAACCCAATACATATAAGTTCGATGGGCTACTTCAACTTGCCTACTCTCGAAGGGAATTGGATTCGTATTTCTATGGATTTCACTATGGGTCTTCCACACACAAAGAAACATTGGGATAGGGCATGTGTCTCTGAATAGGTTGACAAGGGTGGAACATTTCATCTCTAGATAGTTCGAGTATATGACACTATGGCTGCAAGGCAGTGGGATTTTAAGAGCATAAAAAAAGGAAAGACTTGGTAATCAAAGAATGTGGTTCCACCATCAAATTGTTGTACAAATGATTACATGATGTTGTCCTTTTTCCTTGGAAGAAAGGGTATTTGTAAGTTGAAGTCTTACTTACGGTGTCATGGCAGACTTTCCATGTTTGGGTGGACTACTAGTACTCTCTATGATAAGTATACTCCATGTATAATGAGTGCATTTTCTTGATCTCTCACTAGATCCCTTTCTTGCATTGTTGGTATCAGAGCTCTACTTAAAGCCATTGATCCCTTTCTTACATTGCAATGTATTAGAGCTTTATGGTAGTCATTTTATGTCAGAAGTGTTTGAGATAGCATTTCCATGATGCTCAAAGTGTGTGGGATGAACGCTCAGCTTTACTCAAGTTTTCCTACTATTAATAGTACTGCTCTCATCATCATGAGAGTATTGTCACGCCACCTTTCTGAGGCATCGTGTATGGTTAGAAAGTGAATAGTGCGCACCTATGATAGTTGTCAAGTAAGAAGGAGTGAATCCAAATGAGAAAGAGGAAGTGAGGTAGTGCATGCTCTTCTCCAACAATGTAAGGCAAACATGAAAGCGAGCTCAAGTGAGAATCAAGAATTATGTCGAAGCCCATAGGACTCCACCTTTGGAGCTTCAAGAAGGAGATTAAATGTTTTTTAGGAGCTACAAATACTCGAGGGAACCAAAGCAAATGGGCTGTGTATTTGTTTTATAGCCTAGCAGAGAGGATGGTATGATATGGTTGAGAATAAGAAACAAATGCATGAGGGCATGGCAGAACTATTGGATGAGTTTCATGATATGTTTTAAATTCCAAAGAATCTACCAACAAAAAGAGATGTATATGCATGTGTATGATCAAGACATGAGTGCTATCTTTCGTGCCGTCAAGAAGTGGCATCATTACCTTTATGGTAGTCATTTTTATGTGAGAAGTGATCATTGTGTGTTGAAGTAATTCCTCTCCCAGCCGAATCTATCTCGCAAAATTATGATTTTGAGATGAGCTATATAAAGGGCAAGGATAATGTAGTGGCTGATACTCTGTCAGTTATACCTTACGCAAAGAAGAAACCTCGCAAAATTATGATTTTGAGATGAGCTATATAAAGGGCAAGGATAATGTAGTGGCTGATACTCTATCAGTTATACCTAAAGTATACAAACATTGGGTCATGGAATTTCAAAAGGAAGATCTCTTAAATAAGGGGGCGTCAGAAATGGTGCTAAAATTACAACCTGGTTCTCATAAAGAGTTGCCTCGTTTTTTGGCTACGTAATGGTCTCATTTTTACTACAAAGATAGAGTCTACATAGTGCCTATGTCAAAAATTACAACATGGTTCCCATAATGGTCTCATTTTTTACTACAGAGATAGAGTCTACATGTGGTACCTACATAAAAAATGCATTCTTCATCAAATGGTGGGGCAATTGGGAATATTCAAGTCCTTTGATAAGATAAGAAAGAGCTTCTAGAGGAAAGGGATGTGGAAGGACTTACATGCTCTTGTCACACAAGATGTATCCCTTTTCAACCTCATAAGGTAAGCCCGGTGGGTTTCTTCAACTTGCCTATCAATTTTCGATGGGGAAGTGGATCCATATTTCTATGGATCTCACTATGGGTCTTCCAGACACAATGAGAGGTTGAGATAGCTTATATGTGGCTTGTGGTGGCACATTTCATCTCTATAAAGGTCAAGTATACGACATCCGTGGTTGCAAGACAATTGGTGGTCCATGTATTCAGGTTACATGGTGTACTACAACGTATTGAGAGTGACCAGGATGTCAAATTCATGAGTTCATTTTAGATAAATTCATGAGTTAATTTTAGATTACTTTATTTGATATCATGCAAACCAAGCGACTGCCAAGCATCACTACCTTCCCGAGATTTAAGGTCAAATAAAGATCACGACGAATAAGTTTACACTTAAAAAGTGTGTGGGACGAATGGTCGGCTTTAGCCCATTTTTCCTACAATAGTACCTCATCTCGTGAGAGTATTGGCATGCCGCTTTCTAAGGCATTGTGTATAGTTAGAAAAGGTGAATGCATGCCACCGCGACACCTTTTGAGGCACTGTGTATACTTAGATGTGAATGCCACCTTTTGAGGCATCGCGTATGGTTAGAAGGCAAACATGAAACTAATCTCAATGAAGCATTATGCCGATTCCCATAGGAGAATTCGGAACTCCAAGAAGGAGATTAAGAATCAAAGCTAATGGACATGGCTGAACTATGAGTTTCATCATATGCTTTAAATTCTGAAGATTCTACCAACAAAAGGAGATTTGTATGATCAAGAGATGATGGCTATTTTGCATGCCATCAAGAAGTGGCATCATTACCTTTAGGATATGAGTGATTCTTATGTGAGAAGTGATCACCGTACCGTGCATTGAAGTAATTCTCTCCTGTGTGACCAAATCCGTCTCCTAAGCGAAGAAGGTGGTTGGCAACCTTGCAAAATTATGATTTTGAGATCGCGTGTATAATCAACAATAGGATAATGTGGCGGCCTGGCTGAGATTATGATATGGTTCTCATAAAGAGTTGCCTTCTTTCTAGCTATGAAATGGTCTCATTTTTACTGCAAAGATAGAGTTTACATGGTGCCTACATTAAAAGTTACAAGCAAAGGCCGATCGAACAAATACATTCTTCACCAATGGTGTGGGGCAGTCAGGAATATTCAAGACCGTTGCCTTCACCAACGGTGTGGCAATCAAGAGTATTCAGGACCGTTGATAAGGTAAGGAAAAGGGCTTCTATTAGAAAGGGATGTGGGAAGGACTTACATGCTTTTCTCACAAGATGTACGCCTTCTCAACTTAATAAGAACCCAATACATATAAGTTCGATGGGCTACTTCAACTTGCCTACTCTCGAAGGGAATTGGATTCGTATTTCTATGGATTTCACTATGGGTCTTCCACACACAAAGAAACATTGGGATAGGGCATGTGTGTCTCTGAATAGGTTGACAAGGGTGGAACATTTCATCTCTAGATAGTTCGAGTATATGACACTATGGCTGCAAGGCAGTGGGATTTTAAGAGCATAAAAAAAGGAAAGACTTGGTAATCAAAGAATGTGGTTCCACCATCAAATTGTCGTACAAATGATTACATGATGTTGTCCTTTTCCCTTGGAAGAAAGGGTATTTGTAAGTTGAAGTCTTACTTACGGTGTCATGGCAGACTTTCCATGTTTGGGTGGACTACTAGTACTCTCTATGATAAGTATACTCCATGTATAATGAGTGCATTTTCTTGATCTCTCACTAGATCCCTTTCTTGCATTGTTGGTATCAGAGCTCTACTTAAAGCCATTGATCCCTTTCTTACATTGCAATGTATTAGAGCTTTATGGTAGTCATTTTATGTCAGAAGTGTTTGAGATAGCATTTCCATGATGCTCAAAGTGTGTGGGATGAACGCTCAGCTTTACTCAAGTTTTCCTACTATTAATAGTACTGCTCTCATCATCATGAGAGTATTGGCACGCCACCTTTCTGAGGCATCGTGTATGGTTAGAAAGTGAATAGTGCGCACCTATGATAGTTGTCAAGTAAGAAGGAGTGAATCCAAATGAGAAAGAGGAAGTGAGGTAGTGCATGCTCTTCTCCAACAATGTAAGGCAAACATGAAAGCGGGCTCAAGTGAGAATCAAGAATTATGTCGAAGCCCATAGGACTCCACCTTTGGAGCTTCAAGAAGGAGATTAAATGTTTTTTAGGAGCTACAAATACTCGAGGGAACCAAAGCAAATGGGCTGTGTATTTGTTTTATAGCCTAGCAGAGAGGATGGTATGATATGGTTGAGAATAAGAAACAAATGCATGAGGGAATGGCTGAACTATTGGATGAGTTTCATGATATGTTTTAAATTCCAAAGAATCTACCAACAAAAAGAGATGTATATGCATGTGTATGATCAAGACATGAGTGCTATCTTTCGTGCCGTCAAGAAGTGGCATCATTACCTTTATGGTAGTCATTTTTATGTGAGAAGTGATCATTGTGTGTTGAAGTAATTCCTCTCCCAGCCGAATCTATCTCGCAAAATTATGATTTTGAGATGAGCTATATAAAGGGCAAGGATAATGTAGTGGCTGATACTCTATCAGTTATACCTTATGCAAAGAAGAAACCTCGCAAAATTATGATTTTGAGATGAGCTATATAAAGGGCAAGGATAATGTAGTGGCTGATACTCTATCACTTATACCTAAAGTATACAAACATTGGGTCATGGAATTTCAAAAGGAAGATCTTTTAAATAAGGGGGCGTCAGAAATGGTGCTAAAATTACAACCTGGTTCTCATAAAGAGTTGCCTCGTTTTTTGGCTACGTAATGGTCTCATTTTTACTGCAAAGATAGAGTCTACATGGTGCCTATGTCGAAAATTACAACATGGTTCCCATAATGGTCTCATTTTTTACTACAGAGATAGAGTCTACATGTGGTACCTACATAAAAAATGCATTCTTCATCAATGGTGGGGCAATTGGGAATATTCAAGTCCTTTGATAAGATAAGAAAGAGCTTCTAGAGGAAAGGGATGTGGAAGGACTTACATGCTCTTGTCACACAAGATGTATCCCTTTTCAACCTCATAAGGTAAGCCCGGTGGGTTTCTTCAACTTGCCTATCAATTTTCGATGGGGAAGTGGATCCTTTTAGATAAATTCATGAGTTAATTTTAGATTACTTTATTTGATTGCAAACCAAGCGACTGCCAAGCATCACTACCTTCTCGAGATTTAAGGTCAAATAGAGATCACGACGAATAAGTTTACACTTAAAAAGTGTGTGGGACGAATGGTCGGCTTTAGCCCATTTTTCCTACAATAGTACCTCATCTCGTGAGAGTATTGGCATGCCGCTTTCTAAGGCATTGTGTATAGTTAGAAAAGGTGAATGCATGCCACCGCGACACCTTTTGAGGCACTGTGTACGCTTAGATGGTGAATGCCACCTTTTGAGGCATCGCGTATGGTTAGAAGGCAAACATGAAACTAATCTCAATGAAGCATTATGCCGATGCCCATAGGAGAATTCGGAACTCCAAGAAGGAGATTAAGAATCAAAGCTAATGGACATGGCTGAACTATGAGTTTCATCATATGCTTTAAATTCTGAAGATTCTACCAACAAAAGGAGATTTGTATGATCAAGAGATGATGGCTATTTTGCATGCCATCAAGAAGTGGCATCATTACATTTAGGATATGAGTGATTCTTATGTGAGAAGTGATCACCGTACCGTGCATTGAAGTAATTCTCTCCTGTGTGGCCGAATCTGTCTTCTAAGCGAAGAAGGTGGTTGGCAACCTTGCAAAATTATGATTTTGAGATCGCGTGTATAATCAACAATAGGATAATGTGGCGGCCTGGCTGAGATTATGATATGGTTCTCATAAAGAGTTGCCTTCTTTCTAGCTATGAAATGGTCTCATTTTTACTGCAAAGATAGAGTTTACATGGTGCCTACATCAAAAGTTACAAGCAAAGGCCGATCGAACAAATACATTCTTCACCAATGGTGTGGGGCAGTCAGGAATATTCAAGACCGTTGCCTTCACCAACGGTGTGGCAATCAAGAGTATTCAGGACCGTTGATAGGATAAGGAAAAGGGCTTCTATTAGAAAGGGATGTGGGAAGGACTTCCATGCTTTTCTCACAAGATGTACGCCTTCTCAACTTAATAAGAACCCAATACATATAAGTTCGATGGGCTACTTCAACTTGCCTACTCTCGAAGGGAATTGGATTCGTATTTCTATGGATTTCACTATGGGTCTTCCACACACAAAGAGACATTGGGATAGGGCATGTGTGTCTCTGAATAGATTGACAAGGGTGGAACATTTCATCTCTAGATAGTTCGAGTATATGATACTATGGCTGCAAGGCAGTGGGATTTTAAGAGCATAAAAAAAGGAAAGACTTGGTAATCAAAGAATGTGGTTCCACCATCAAATTGTTGTACAAATGATTACATGATGTTGTCCTTTTCCCTTGGAAGAAAGGGTATTTGTAAGTTGAAGTCTTACTTACGGTGTCATGGCAGACTTTCCATGTTTGGGTGGACTACTAGTACTCTCTATGATAAGTATACTCCATGTATAATGAGTGTATTTTCTTGATCTCTCACTAGATCCCTTTCTTGCATTGTTGGTATCAGAGCTCTACTTAAAGCCATTGATCCCTTTCTTACATTGCAATGTATTAGAGCTTTATGGTAGTCATTTTATGTCAGAAGTGTTTGAGATAGCATTTCCATGATGCTCAAAGTGTGTGGGATGAACGCTCAGCTTTACTCAAGTTTTCCTACTATTAATAGTACTGCTCTCATCATCATGAGAGTATTGGCACGCCACCTTTTTGAGGCATCGTGTATGGTTAGAAAGTGAATAGTGCGCACCTATGATAGTTGTCAAGTAAGAAGGAGTGAATCCAAATGAGAAAGAGGAAGTGAGGTAGTGCATGCTCTTCTCCAACAATGTAAGGCAAACATGAAAGCGGGCTTAAGTGAGAATCAAGAATTATGTCGAAGCCCATAGGACTCCACCTTTGGAGCTTCAAGAAGGAGATTAAATGTTTTTTAGGAGCTACAAATACTCGAGGGAACCAAAGCAAATGGGCTATGTATTTGTTTTATAGCCTAGCAGAGAGGATGGTATGATATGGTTGAGAATAAGAAACAAATGCATGAGGGCATGGCTGAACTATTGGATGAGTTTCATGATATGTTTTAAATTCCAAAGAATCTACCAACAAAAAGAGATGTAATATGCATGTGTATGATCAAGACATGAGTGCTATCTTTCGTGCCGTCAAGAAGTGGCATCATTACCTTTATGGTAGTCATTTTTATGTGAGAAGTGATCATTGTGTGTTGAAGTAATTCCTCTCCCAGCCGAATCTATCTCACAAAATTATGATTTTGAGATGAGCTATATAAAGGGCAAGGATAATGTAGTGGCTGATACTCTATCAGTTATACCTTACGCAAAGAAGAAACCTCGCAAAATTATGATTTTGAGATGAGCTATATAAAGGGCAAGGATAATGTAGTGGCTGATACTCTATCAGTTATACCGAAAGTATACAAACATTGGGTCATGGAATTTCAAAAGGAAGATCTCTTAAATAAGGGGGCGTCAGAAATGGTGCTAAAATTACAACCTAGTTCTCATAAAGAGTTGCCTCATTTTTTGGCTACGTAATGGTCTCATTTTTACTGCAAAGATAGAGTCTACATGGTGCCTATGTCGAAAATTACAACATGGTTCCCATAATGGTCTCATTTTTTACTACAGAGATAGAGTCTACATGTGGTACGTACATAAAAAATGCATTCTTCATCAATGGTGGGGCAATTGGGAATATTCAAGTCCTTTGATAAGATAAGAAGGAGCTTCTAGAGGAAAGGGATGTGGAAGGACTTACATGCTCTTGTCACACAAGATGTATCCCTTTTCAACCTCATAAGGTAAGCCCGGTGGGTTTCTTCAACTTGCCTATCAATTTTCGATGGGGAAGTGGATCCATATTTCTATGGATCTCACTATGGGTCTTCCACACACAATGAGAGGTTGAGATAGCTTATATGTGGCTTGTGGTGGCACATTTCATCTCTATAAAGGTCAAGTATACGACATCCGTGGTTGCAATACAATTGGTGGTCCATGTATTCAGGTTACATGGTGTACTACAACGTATTGAGAGTGACCAGGATGTCAAATTCATGAGTTCATTGTAGATAAATTCATGAGTTAATTTTAGATTACTTTATTTGATTGCAAACCAAGCGACTGCCAAGCATCACTACCTTCGCGAGATTTAAGGTCAAATAGAGATCACGACAAATAAGTTTACACTTAAAAAGTGTGTGGGACGAATGGTCGGCTTTAGCCCATTTTTCCTACAATAGTACCTCATCTCGTGAGAGTATTGGCATGCCGCTTTCTAAGGCATTGTGTATAGTTAGAAAAGGTGAATGCATGCCACCGCGACACCTTTTGAGGCACTGTGTATGCTTAGATGGTGAATGCCACCTTTTGAGGCATCGCGTATGGTTAGAAGGCAAACATGAAACTAATCTCAATGAAGCATTATGCCGATTGTAAGATTCCTCCCCCACCCCCTTTTTGATGTCTAGTATCTTTCCCTGTAATCAATCCCTCTTCAGAAATATAAAGACCTTGTTTCTATCTGTTTTAGCCTAGAGAGAGAAAAATATTCTAGAGAGAGAATATTCAGATTTTGAATATTTTTGGATAGAAAAATATCTCTTCTAATTCAGATGAGTTCCCCTGAAACAGAAATTCAAAAAGAATTTTCCAATGTGCAATTGGAATTAATTGAAAATAGCTATAAAGAACCTTAGCCTAAGGGTCTAGATTTTCAGAAATCTTTAGACTATGGTCCAATTAAGGTTCCTATGGACCAATAGCATCAATCCATGTGTAGGGAGGAGATAAATCCAACTTGTAAAAAGAAAATACCCAAAAATGAGTAAATGCTCACATGAGGTGACGAGTTGAAAATGTACAAGGTTTATTAGTAAAAAAAACTATGAGTAATATTAAAAGTATGACATATGTAAGGAAGAGGAGTTCTTTAAAGGAGGTGCATATTTCACATAAGATGAAGAGTTGAAAATGTACAAGGTTTATTAGTAAAAAATTATGAGCAATATTAAAAGTATGACATATGTAAGGAAGAGGAGTTCTTTAAAGGAGGTGCATATTTTACATAAGATGAAGAGTTGAAAATGTACAAGGTTTATTAATAAAAAATTATGAGCAATATTAAAAGTATGACATATGTAAGGAAGGGGAGTTCTTTAATGGAGGTGCATATTTCACATAAGATGAAGAGTTGAAAATGTACAAGGTTTATTAGTAAAAAACTATGAGCAATATTAAAAATATGACATATGTAAGGAAGGGGAGTTCTTTAAAGGAGGTGCATATTTCACATGCTTGAATGAGTTTTAAACTCATAAAAATTGAGATATTTCATCTCTCCTCTCTCCTCATTCAAGTCTAGTTCCAAAAAGTTAGCTTAACTGACCTAAAAATGGTCAAATATTGACCAAACTGATTTAGAAAATTCTAGAATCCGTTTGTTTGGTTAGGAGCTCAATTTTTCCTATAAATAGAAGCCTCACCCTTGTTGAAAAATATATAGTGTTTATGCATCGTTACTCTACTCCACCTAAGCCAAGAACTGTGAATTCATTTAATAATTCACTAGTTTTTGGAGCTTCCCTCTTTCTTCAATCCCCATTAGTGGCTCCATCAACATACTTAACCAATTGATTGGTTGGGGACCTCTACCGTGAACAAAGAATCAAGCAAGTTGTAAGGTAATTAGTGAATATTCATCTTTCTATAATTTCTCAATGTTTCTCTCTTCTCAACCCCTCTCAAGCTTGAGAAGTTTAATTGGTATGGTTTTTTTTAAAATGCTATTGAAGTTTGAATAGTAGTGAAGAGTTACATAATTTAATAAATGCTATTGAAGTTAATTTTCATTTATGTTTAAATTCTAATGATTCTTATGTAAATTCTCTCTCTCACTCAAGAAATGATCATACTCATGACCCATTCTCAATCCAAATCAAGCTTTTCATAAAGCTTTTCCTTAACCCTAGATAAAGCTATGCTTGAGACCAAATTAATGGCTTTTTCTTATGCTTCTAGTTTATGTATATTGATGATTCAATCCATTATGGATTAAGGATCCAATTAGAGAATCATTTTAATTATTTCCTTAATGATAAGCTTTATCCCTTAGAAAAATTGAGATTTATCAGTCATAGCAGCGGAGCTATGGCAAAATTTTTATAAAAATAATGCATAAAAAATTTTCATTCAAAGCATAAAAAGAGGACTTCCTACCATATTCTAGGAATCATCATCCTAGATTAATTGAAAGAATTTCATTATAATCATGGAGAAATTGAATTTTAATATTATGCATAAAGGATAAATTTTTATATCAAAAGTGTTATTTTTACCATTTTTATTTTCATGCATAGAAGTATGCATAATGGATAAATTTTTATATCAAAAGTGTTACTTTTATCATTTTTATTTCATACATAAAAGTATGCATAAAAGAAAATTTTTATATCAAAAGTGTTACTTTTATCATTTTTAATTTTCATGCATAGAAGTATGCATAAAGGAAAATTTTTATATCAAAAGTGTTACTTTTATCATTTTTAATTTTCATGCATAGAAGTATGCATAATGGATAAATTTTTATATCAAAAGTGTTACTTTTATCATTTTTACTTTCATGCATAGAAGTATGCATAAAGGATAAATTTTTATATCAAAAGTGTTATTTTTACCATTTTTATTTTCATGCATAGAAGTATGCATAATGGATAAATTTTTATATCAAAAGTGTTACTTTTATCATTTTTATTTCATACATAAAAGTATGCATAAAAGAAAATTTTTATATCAAAAGTGTTACTTTTATCATTTTTAATTTTCATGCATAGAAGTATGCATAAAGGAAAATTTTTATATCAAAAGTGTTACTTTTATCATTTTTAATTTTCATGCATAGAAGTATGCATAAAGGAAAAATTTTTATATCAAAAGTGTTACTTTTATCATATTGGATTTCATGCATATAGGTATGCATAAAAGATATTCTTTTTATACTAAAAGTATGATTTTCCTCATAAATGGATTTTATGCTTAACTTAGATGCATAAGAGAAATTCTTTTATTCTAAAAGTATAATTCCCTACCAAATTGAAATCATGCATAAGAAGATGCATAAAAGATTGATTTTAATTTCGAAAGTGTTAGTCTCCTTAAATGGAATTTATGTATAAATAAATGTGTAGAGAAATCTTATATCAAATAAAAGAATTCTCTTTTTTTTTTTTTTTAAAGATATGAAATGTGATAAGATGTGATAAGAGGTGTATGAGATGTGATAAGAATTGATAAGATGCGTATGGAAAGTGATAGGATGTGATAAGAGGTGTGTTAAGAGGTGATAAGATGCTTATGAAATAAGTTAGGATGTGATAAGATGAATTAAGATGTGTATGGGGGGATGAGGTAAGAAGTGTATGTGATAGGATAAGATGTATATGGGTTGTGATAGGGCGAGAATGGATGTGATGTAAAAGATTAGATGTGAAGGTATATGGGGTTATATAAATGGGAATGTGATGTGGATGCATGTATGTGAATGTGAATGTAGAGGTGAATGTGGAATGTGGATGTATAGATGTGGATGTATGGGAATGTGGATGTGGATGTATGTGAATGTGAATGTAGATGTGGATGTATAGATGTGAATGTGGAATGTGGATGTGGATGTATGTATGTATGTGGATGTAGATGTGGATATATGGATGTGTATGTATGAATGTGGATATGGGATGTGGTGAGGATGTGAAAATGGAGATAAGCATGTAGATGTGGATGTATGGATGTGAATGTGGATGTGGATGTGGAAGTATGGATGTGGATATGGATGTGAATATATGATATGTGATGTGAAGGAATCTGAAGTGAAGAGATGGAAAAGGAGGTGATTGGATGAGTACACATATACATGGAATGTGGAATAAGTAATGTGGATTAATGAGGGATAATGTGGAAAAATGAGAGTTAATATAGAAACTGTATTTGTAAACTGTTTGTAAATGCTGTTTGTAAATGGCTGTTTTATGTCAAGAATGCTCGGGAAGCATTTTGACCGTCTTGTGATTAAGGTCGTGGAGACCTAACTGATAAAGTTGCAACTGCTGACGGAGAGTCAATGGAGGACGTCTCACGTAGCAAGGTCGACCGAGGTCTTGACCAGCCTCGGTTCGATTAAAATGGTGAGCTTCCGGTACGGTGGATGAGGGACCAAGGAAGCGGCCTATGAGTGAAGCGCTAGGTCACCTGCGAAGGATCCTAGAGGGTGCTGACCATACGGTGCTCGGGCTCTGGGTCGCCTAGGATACCCACGCGTGCGTCGAGGAAGATATTGGAACAAGGAGTAAGAGTTGTTTTGTGAAACCGGGCATGGATCTGGTTGACTGACCTTGCTGGTCCTCAACGGATGAGTCCATGGCTCTTTTATATGGATCTGTTGGTTGATCTTGCTGATCTTCAACGAGAGTCCATCTTGATAAGTGATTATATTGCCAAGTATTATGAGCTAGGAACTATGGAAACGGCCTCTGTGTGGACAGGTGGTGAGCGTTCTAGTTGCCAATGATGCCATAGATACTCTGATGAAGGAATGATGGGAAATTATGAATCAACTGGATAAATTGGGAGATTGTGATCAGTGGTACTATGGTTTCATTAAAGGATTGTTTTAAAGTTAGCTGATGCTAAGAAAAAGGCAATTTTCATATTGGGTGTGTAAGTGGTGTGGCTAGTTTTATGTTTGCATGAAATTCCGGCTAGGGGGCCTTGGAACTCTTTTCCTTGGTACCCGGGACAAAACCTAACCAAATTCCAAATTGGATCCCATCACTACAGTGGTTGGGCGGTTGGCTAACCCATGGGATCGGATGGGGTTAGGCTGGACTGATGGATCCATAAATCGAGACTCAACTTTGTTTTTACGATAGATAAAGTAAATCCCGGATAGAAATTGTTCTATGGATAGGAATCAACGGCTGTGCCTCTTGATGGGGAAAAAAGCGTTGATCCCAATGATCCAAGTGCAAGTTTCTACCTTGATTTGACCAAGTACCGTTAAAGGTGCAGTCAGATCAGTTGATCCGTAATGATCTTGACTACGTTAGAGTAAAGAGTTATCCTGGTGGAATCGCCCATGCTTTCCGAGTAAAGGAAGTTTTTCTAGTTTCGATTTTGGACAAACCGACGGATTAGTCTCTTGTCCGGATATCCGTGGGCGAGGCCCCGAGTGTGAGACCCCTACCCACGCATGATGTGCTACTTCCGCTGCTAGTACCCCGAATCCGTTGATCGGTGGGGAATAGGGATTTCACAGTTGGTATCAGAGCCGCTTTGGAAGCTAATAAAGATAATTAAATTCTTATCTGAAATTGGTAATAAGAATTCAGAAACAGCATTTTCATAATGTATTTTCATCCCGTAAGCTTCTTTAATGAAGAAATTTTAATCAAAGAAATTGTTTTTATAGATGGAAGTTCCACATTTATCTGGTATTCCCGACCTCACCCAGTCTCAAGATATGATTGCATTTGCCTTCGAGCATCTCATCTCTTCCGCTTCAACTCAAACAAGCCGAGTAAGACTTGCACGCCATTTCAAGGATTTATATTTTCCTACCCCAGTGGAGAGAATACAACATAAGTGGGTTGCAGGGCAATATGTCCACGCTCATTGCAACCGCCGTACAATGCTGTGGCAGAATCTCTCATTGACTATGATCCTGTTAAAGCTGAAAATGGTGCGTGGTGTCATTCTATATCATTCGACACCTCGAAATTTCAGACTTTCATGTCAAATTTATAGACTCCTGAGTCGATTTATCCCTAAGGAGAAAATAATAACTTCCTTCGCAGTTAGAGAACTTATGTAACAGGGCATGACTATGGCCCAGTACCGTCGTCTTATACGTCTCTCGAAGAGATTTTGAATTTTGGAGCCGAACCACTCTATGTAATTATTGCAACTTGTATATAAATATACAAATGTTTTTTTTACGGACGATCGGATAAAGAAAAATCTATTTATCAGACTTAAGTCATAGATCTCCAATAAGATCAACTGAGGAGCAAATTATGTCAAAAGTTTATCAAGACGCACAAAAAGGTTGTAATTGTTTGATATAATTCATACAAATTGTTAATTCAAATTGAAATTCGTAAATTAGTAATTGGGTCTTCAATTGGAAGTACCGCAATTGTATGGAACCCTGACTTGCTTGAGACCTAGACATGATGGTATTTACCTTATAGTTTCGAGTATCATGACTATCCGTATATACCGAGGGTATAACTGCAGCTCTTTACCGATAGTATATACGAGTAAATCTAAGACTTGAAATTATAAGCGTTAATGCTATCCAGATGATGATTTCGAATGTGGTTGATATGATTTTTAATTCTGTTTGAGAATTGATGAATTGAATTGGATTCTGATTGAAAAATGACGATTTTCGAAATTTAGTTGAAATGTAATAAGCTGAGCGAAACCACAATGAGGATGAATGGGACGAGTCCCAGTGATGATATTCATAACTGGAATGATGATAATGATTTCAGCAAATCACTATGAGATTAGTGGATTGTGCTGTCAGATTGCTACTGTTAACACTTGAGACGGTAGATTAAGTTAAGGGATGACAAATTGAGAACTTGCTTAACTAAAATTCCTGTGGAGGAATGTTCAGAAGGAAAATTTTCAGACTAATGGACCATTATCGTGTTAAAGATATGAATGATATGATCTGAATGAATTGTTATTTAATGATGAGTTCTATATAAGGGATAATTATCCCCGTATTCTGTTGGGTTGACCAGAATATAAGGAACCCCAGAATAAATTGGATCTTAAGAAAAAGAGTTGTCCTCTACCTTGCGAGATGAGGACATCTCGCACTTTTCAGTGGGGTAGAATGTAAGATTCTCCCCCAGCCTTAGAGGTATACAGGAGTAAGAATCTCCCTTTCTGATCTTATAATTATTCTCTCTCTAAAATAAAAGAAAGATTCTGTTTAAAAAAGGAAGAACCTTTTTCCTGAATACTTCTCAAGAGTCCCACCTGTTTTAAGATTCAGAACAATGAGTTCAGAAGTGAGAATCGATGTTTTGGATATCAAGGTTTTGGTCTTCATTCGAGTACGGCCCAAAAGAAGTTCTTTATCTCTTGGGAAGAAGTTATCTCCCAGATATTGTGGACCAAAGAAAGTAGGTGATTTAGCTTACGAACTTCTTTTATCTCCTCATCTCAAAGTTTGAATGCCTTCTATAGAAAAATGTGCCAAACCCAAATCATGGAAAGACGGTAAAACTTCAGTGGCAAGTTACCGTTGGCTTCTAAGTTACGCTAGCTCCTTCCTTTATATAAGTCGTAACTTTTACTTGTCGTTCACAGTAATCTTACTTCCATCGATCTCCTTTCTTTCTTAATCTCCTTCATGGCTTGGCAACAAGAATTAGTTTTATCCATGATGATTTCTCACCTTCAAGACGCAAGGGAGTCTGTGAAGAAAGATTTTATAGAGCAGTATGAGCGCTCACTTTTCCCTCACTTGGGAACTTCTGTAGCGCAGACAAAATAGCGGACCTATCAAGACATAACTAGGGTAACACCCTGGGGTCAGCAGCACTTTCGTAACAATGTCCGCTTGGCCATGGTTATTGAAGCTTTGGGTTTGGGTCCCCGATACTACTGCGTCATGAGATCAAGGCATCCTGGGTTTTCTGAGCGGGTCTTCTTACTGGCGTGTTTTCTTCCTCATGAGAAGATATGCCTTTACCCCGTTTTTGGCTTGCCTCTCAGAGGTCCTTTTCTTAGAACACCTCATACCACTGAGATAGGCGCAGCAATAACCCACAGAATCATTCCCATAGATGAGTTACCTTATACTTGTGCAGCTTGTGAGGACTGCTTTTGTGACCATATGATGGACGGGCTTATGGAAGTGTAAAGAGTTCCTCTATCTTTACTGTATAAGTTCCGAGAATGAATAAAGTTTAAATCTTGTTCGTATTTTGAATCTTGCTCTCTTTAAGACTTATCTTGGTGGTTAATCTTGATTAAAATTTTTCTCTAAGTCTCATATTCGTGCATCTTGCGAAATTATCCCAGTTTGCGAGATGAGGACATCTCGCATTTTTTTAAGTGGGGTAGAATGTAAGATTCCTCCCCCACCCCCTTTTTGATGTCTAGTATCTTTCCCTGTAATCAATCCCTCTTCAGAAATATAAAGACCTTGTTTCTATCTGTTTTAGCCTAGAGAGAGAAAAATATTCTAGAGAGAGAATATTCAGATTTTGAATATTTTTGGATAGAAAAATATCTCTTTTAATTCAGATGAGTTCCCCTGAAACAGAAATTCAAAAAGAATTTTCCAATGTGCAATTGGAAGTAATTGAAAATAGCTATAAAGAACCTTAGCCTAAGGGTCTAGATTTTCAGAAATCTTTAGACTATGGTCCAATTAAGGTTCCTATGGACCAATAGCATCAATCCATGTGTAGGGAGGAGATAAATCCAACTTGTAAAAAGAAAATACCCAAAAATGAGTAAATGCTCACATGAGGTGAAGAGTTGAAAATGTACAAGGTTTATTAGTAAAAAAAACTATGAGCAATATTAAAAGTATGACATATGTAAGGAAGAGGAGTTCTTTAAAGGAGGTGCATATTTCACATAAGATAAAGAGTTGAAAATGTACAAGGTTTATTAGTAAAAAATTATGAGCAATATTAAAAGTATGACATATGTAAGGAAGAGGAGTTCTTTAAAGGAGGTGCATATTTCACATAAGATGAAGAGTTGAAAATGTACAAGGTTTATTAATAAAAAATTATGAGCAATATTAAAAGTATGACATATGTAAGGAAGGGGAGTTCTTTAAAGGAGGTGCATATTTCACATAAGATGAAGAGTTGAAAATGTACAAGGTTTATTAGTAAAAAACTATGAGCAATATTAAAAATATGACATATGTAAGGAAGGGGAGTTCTTTAAAGGAGGTGCATATTTCACATGCTTGAATGAGTTTTAAACTCATAAAAATTGAGATATTTCATCTCTCCTCTCTCCTCATTCAAGTCTAGTTCCAAAAAGTTAGCTTAACTGACCTAAAAATGGTCAAATATTGACCAAACTGATTTAGAAAATTCTAGAATCAGTTTGTTTGGTTAGGAGCTCAATTTTTCCTATAAATAGAAGCCTCACCCTTGTTGAAAAATATATAGTGTTTATGCATCGTTACTCTACTCCACCTAAGCCAAGAACTGTGAATTCATTTAATAATTCACTAGTTTTTGGAGCTTCCCTCTTTCTTCAATCCCCATTAGTGGCTCCATCAACATACTTAACCAATTGATTGGTTGGGGACCTCTACCGTGAACAAAGAATCAAGAAAGTTGTAAGGTAATTAGTGAATATTCATCTTTCTATAATTTCTCAATGTTTCTCTCTTCTCAACCCCTCTCAAGCTTGAGAAGTTTAATTGGTATGGTTTTTTTTAAAATGCTATTGAAGTTTGAATAGTAGTGAAGAGTTACATAATTTAATAAATGCTATTGAAGTTAATTTTCATTTATGTTTAAATTCTAATGATTCTTATGTAAATTCTCTCTCTCACTCAAGAAATGGTCATACTCATGACCCATTCTCAATCCAAATCAAGCTTTTCATAAAGCTTTTCCTTAACCCAAGATAAAGCTATGCTTGAGACCAAATTAATGGCTTTTTCTTATGCTTTTAGTTTATGTATATTGATGATTCAATCCATTATGGATTAAGGATCCAATTAGAGAATCATTTTAATTATTTCCTTAATGATAAGCTTTATCCCTTAGAAAAATTGAGATTTATCAGTCATAGCAGTGGAGCTATGGCAAAATTTTTATAAAAATAATGCATAAAAAATTTTCATTCAAAGCATAAAAAGAGGACTTCCTACCATATTCTAGGAATCATCATCCTAGATTAATTGAAAGAATTTCATTATAATCATGGAGAAATTGAATTTTAATATTATGCATAAAGGATAAATTTTTATATCAAAAGTGTTATTTTTACCATTTTTATTTTCATGCATAGAAGTATGCATAATGGATAAATTTTTATATCAAAAGTGTTACTTTTATCATTTTTATTTCATATATAAAAGTATGCATAAAAGAAAATTTTTATATCAAAAGTGTTACTTTTATCATTTTTAATTTTCATGCATAGAAGTATGCATAAAGGAAAATTTTTATATCAAAAGTGTTACTTTTATCATTTTTAATTTTCATGCATAGAAGTATGCATAATGGATAAATTTTTATATCAAAAGTGTTACTTTTATCATTTTTACTTTCATGCATAGAAGTATGCATAAAGGATAAATTTTTATATCAAAAGTGTTATTTTTACCATTTTTATTTTCATGCATAGAAGTATGCATAATGGATAAATTTTTATATCAAAAGTGTTACTTTTATCATTTTTATTTCATACATAAAAGTATGCATAAAAGAAAATTTTTATATCAAAAGTGTTACTTTTATCATTTTTAATTTTCATGCATAGAAGTATGCATAAAGGAAAATTTTTATATCAAAAGTGTTACTTTTATCATTTTTAATTTTCATGCATAGAAGTATGCATAAAGGAAAAATTTTTATATCAAAAGTGTTACTTTTATCATATTGGATTTCATGCATATAGGTATGCATAAAAGATATTCTTTTTATACTAAAAGTATGATTTTCCTCATAAATGGATTTTATGCTTAACTTAGATGCATAAGAGAAATTCTTTTATTTTAAAAGTATAATTCTCTACCAAATTGAAATCATGCATAAGAAGATGCATAAAAGATTGATTTTGATTTCGAAAGTGTTAGTCTCCTTAAATGGAATTTATGTATAAATAAATGTGTAGAGAAATCTTATATCAAATAAAAGAATTCTCTTTTTTTTTTTTTTAAGATATGAAATGTGATAAGATGTGATAAGAGGTGTATGAGATGTGATAAGAATTGATAAGATGCGTATGGAAAGTAATAGGATGTGATAAGAGGTATGTTAAGAGGTGATAAGATGCTTATGAAATAAGTTAGGATGTGATAAGATGAATTAAGATGTGTATGGGGGGATGAGGTAAGAAGTGTATGTGATAGGATAAGATGTATATGGGTTGTGATAGGGCGAGAATGGATGTGATGTAAAAGATTAGATGTGAAGGTATATGGGGTTATATAAATGGGAATGTGATGTGGATGCATGTATGTGAATGTGAATGTAGAGGTGAATGTGGAATGTGGATGTATAGATGTGGATGTATGGGAATGTGGATGTGGATGTATGTGAATGTGAATGTAGATGTGGATGTATAGATGTGAATGTGGAATGTGGATGTGGATGTATGTATGTATGTGGATGTAGATGTGGATATATGGATGTGTATGTATGAATGTGGATATGGGATGTGGATGTATAAATGAGGATGTGAAAATGGAGATAAGCATGTAGATGTGGATGTATGGATGTGAATGTGGATGTGGATGTGGAAGTATGGATGTGGATATGGATGTGAATATATGATATGTGATGTGAAGGAATCTGAAGTGAAGAGATGGAAAAGGAGGTGATTGGATGAGTACACATATACATGGAATGTGGAATAAGTAATGTGGATTAATGAGGGATAATGTGGAAAAATGAGAGTTAATATAGAAACTGTATTTGTAAACTGTTTGTAAATGCTGTTTGTAAATGGCTGTTTTATGTCAAGAATGCTGGGGAAGCATTTTGACCGTCTTGTGATTAAGGTCGTGGAGACCTAACTGATAAAGTTGCAACTGCTGACGGAGAGTCAATGGAGGACGTCTCGCGTAGCAAGGTCGACCGAGGTCTTGACCAGCCTCGGTTCGATTAAAATGGTGAGCTTCCGGTACGGTGGATGAGGGACCAAGGAAGCGGCCTATGAGTGAAGCGCTAGGTCACCTGCGAAGGATCCTAGAGGGTGCTGACCATACGGTGCTCGGGCTCTGGGTCGCCTAGGATACCCACGCGTGCGTCGAGGAAGATATTGGAACAAGGAGTAAGAGTTGTTTTGTGAAACCGGGCATGGATCTGGTTGACTGACCCTGCTGGTCCTCAACGGATGAGTCCATGGCTCTTTTATATGGATCTGTTGGTTGATCTTGCTGATCTTCAACGAGAGTCCATCTTGATAAGTGATTATATTGCCGAGTATTATGGGCTAGGAACTATGGAAACGGCCTCTGTGTGGACAGGTGGTGAGCGTTCTAGTTGCCAATGATGCCATAGATACTCTGATGAAGGAATGATGGGAAATTATGAATCAACTGGATAAATTGGGAGATTGTGATCAGTGGTACTATGGTTTCATTAAAGGATTGTTTTAAAGTTAACTGATGCTAAGAAAAAGGCAATTTTCATATTGGGTGTGTAAGTGGTGTGGCTAGTTTTATGTTTGCATGAAATTCCGGCTAGGGGGCCTTGGAACTCTTTTCCTTGGTACCCGGGACAAAACCTAACCAAATTCCAAATTGGATCCCATCACTACAGTGGTTGGGCGGTTGGCTAACCCATGGGATCGGATGGGGTTAGGCTGGACTGATGGATCCATAAATCGAGACTCAACTTTGTTTTTACGATAGATAAAGTAAATCCCAGATAGAAATTGTTCTATGGATAGGAATCAACGGCTGTGCCTCTTGATGGGGAAAAAAGCGTTGATCCCAATGATCCAAGTGCAAGTTTCTACCTTGATTTGACCAAGTACCGTTAAAGGTGCAATCAGATCAGTTGATCCGTAATGATCTTGACTACGTTAGAGTAAAGAGTTATCCTGGTGGAATCGCCCATGCTTTCCGAGTAAAGGAAGTTTTTCTAGTTTCGATTTTGGACAAACCGACGGATTAGTCTCTTGTCCGGATATCCGTGGGCGAGGCCCCGAGTGTGAGACCCCTACCCACGCATGATGTGCTACTTCCGCTGCTAGTACCCCGAATCCGTTGATCGGTGGGGAATAGGGATTTCACACCGATGCCCATAGGAGAATTCGGAACTCCAAGAAGGAGATTAAGAATCAAAGCTAATGGACATGGCTGAACTATGAGTTTCATCATATGCTTTAAATTCTGAAGATTCTACCAACAAAAGGAGATTTGTATGATCAAGAGATGATGGCTATTTTGCATGCCATCAAGAAGTGGCATCATTACCTTTAGGATATGAGTGATTCTTATGTGAGAAGTGATCACCGTACCGTGCATTGAAGTAATTCTCTCCTGTGTGACCGAATCCGTCTCCTAAGCGAAGAAGGTGGTTGGCAACCTTGCAAAATTATGATTTTGAGATCGCGTGTATAATCAACAATAGGATAATGTGGCGGCCTGGCTGAGATTATGATATGGTTCTCATAAGAGTTGCCTTCTTTCTAGCTATGAAATGGTCTCATTTTTACTGCAAAGATAGAGTTTACATGGTGCCTACATCAAAAGTTACAAGCAAAGGCCGATCGAACAAATACATTCTTCACCAATGGTGTGGGGCAGTCAGGAATATTCAAGACCGTTGCCTTCACCAACGGTGTGGCAATCAAGAGTATTCAGGACCGTTGATAGGATAAGGAAAAGGGCTTCTATTAGAAAGGGATGTGGGAAGGGCTTCCATGCTTTTCTCACAAGATGTACGCCTTCTCAACTTAATAAGAACCCAATACATATAAGTTTGATGGGCTACTTCAACTTGCCTACTCTCGAAGGGAATTGGATTCGTATTTCTATGGATTTCACTATGGGTCTTCCACACACAAAGAAACATTGGGATAGGGCATGTGTGTCTCTGAATAGGTTGACAAGGGTGGAACATTTCATCTCTAGATAGTTTGAGTATATGACACTATGGCTGCAAGGCAGTGGGATTTTAAGAGCATAAAAAAAGGAAAGACTTGGTAATCAAAGAATGTGGTTCCACCATCAAATTGTTGTACAAATGATTACATGATGTTGTCCTTTTCCCTTGGAAGAAAGGGTATTTGTAAGTTGAAGTCTTACGGTGTCATGGCAGACTTTCCATGTTTGGGTGGACTACTAGTACTCTCTATGATAAGTATACTCCATGTATAATGAGTGCATTTTCTTGATCTCTCACTAGATCCCTTTCTTGCATTGTTGGTATCAGAGCTCTACTTAAAGCCATTGATCCCTTTCTTACATTGCAATGTATTAGAGCTTTATGGTAGTCATTTTATGTCAGAAGTGTTTGAGATAGCATTTCCATGATGCTCAAAGTGTGTGGGATGAACGCTCAGCTTTACTCAAGTTTTCCTACTATTAATAGTACTGCTCTCATCATCATGAGAGTATTGGCACGCCACCTTTCTGAGGCATCGTGTATGGTTAGAAAGTGAATAGTGCGCACCTATGATAGTTGTCAAGTAAGAAGGAGTGAATCCAAATGAGAAAGAGGAAGTGAGGTTGTGCATGCTCTTTTCCCAACAATGTAAGGCAAACATGAAAGCGAGCTCAAGTGAGAATCAAGAATTATGTCGAAGCCCATAGGACTCCACCTTTGGAGCTTCAAGAAGGAGATTAAATGTTTTTTAGGAGCTACAAATACTCGAGGGAACCAAAGCAAATGGGCTGTGTATTTGTTTTATAGCCTAGCAGAGAGGATGGTATGATATGGTTGAGAATAAGAAACAAATGCATGAGGGCATGGCTGAACTATTGGATGAGTTTCATGATATGTTTTAAATTCCAAAGAATCTACCAACAAAAAGAGATGTATATGCATGTGTATGATCAAGACATGAGTGCTATCTTTCGTGCCGTCAAGAAGTGGCATCATTACCTTTATGGTAGTCATTTTTATGTGAGAAGTGATCATTGTGTGTTGAAGTAATTCCTCTCCCAGCCGAATCTATCTCGCAAAATTATGATTTTGAGATGAGCTATATAAAGGGCAAGGATAATGTAGTGGCTGATACTCTATCAGTTATACCTTATGCAAAGAAGAAACCTCGCAAAATTATGATTTTGAGATGAGCTATATAAAGGGCAAGGATAATGTAGTGGCTGATACTCTATCAATTATACCTAAAGTATACAAACATTGGGTCATGGAATTTCAAAAGGAAGATCTCTTAAATAAGGGGGCGTCAGAAATGGTGCTAAAATTACAACCTGGTTCTCATAAAGAGTTGCCTCGTTTTTTGGCTACGTAATGGTCTCATTTTTACTGCAAAGATAGAGTCTACATGGTGCCTATGTCGAAAATTACAACATGGTTCCCATAATGGTCTCATTTTTTACTACAGAGATAGAGTCTACATGTGGTACCTACATAAAAAATGCATTCTTCATCAATGGTGGGGCAATTGGGAATATTCAAGTCCTTTGATAAGATAAGAAAGAGCTTCTAGAGGAAAGGGATGTGGAAGGACTTACATGCTCTTGTCACACAAGATGTATTCCTTTTCAACCTCATAAGGTAAGCCCGGTGGGTTTCTTCAACTTGCCTATCAATTTTCGATGGGGAAGTGGATCCATATTTCTATGGATCTCACTATGGGTCTTCCACACACAATGAGAGGTTGAGATAGCTTATATGTGGCTTGTGGTGGCACATTTCATCTCTACAAAGGTCAAGTATACGACATCCGTGGTTGCAAGACAATTGGTGGTCCATGTATTCAGGTTACATGGTGTACTACAACGTATTGAGAGTGACCAGGATGTCAAATTCATGAGTTCATTTTAGATAAATTCATGAGTTAATTTTAGATTACTTTATTTGATTGCAAACCAAGCGACTGCCAAGCATCACTACCTTCCCGAGATTTAAGGTCAAATAGAGATCACAACGAATAAGTTTACACTTAAAAAGTGTGTGGGACGAATGGTCGGCTTTAGCCCATTTTTCCTACAATAGTACCTCATCTCGTGAGAGTATTGGCATGCCGCTTTCTAAGGCATTGTGTATAGTTAGAAAAGGTGAATGCATGCCACCGCGACACCTTTTGAGGCACTGTGTATGCTTAGATGGTGAATGCCACCTTTTGAGGCATCGTGTATGGTTAGAAGGCAAACATGAAACTAATCTCAATGAAGCATTATGCCGATGCCCATAGGAGAATTCGGAACTCCAAGAAGGAGATTAAGAATCAAAGCTAATGGACATGGCTGAACTATGAGTTTCATCATATGCTTTAAATTCTGAAGATTCTACCAACAAAAGGAGATTTGTATGATCAAGAGATGATGGCTATTTTGCATGCCATCAAGAAGTGACATCATTACCTTTAGGATATGAGTGATTCTTATGTGAGAAGTGATCACCGTACCGTGCATTGAAGTAATTCTCTCCTGTGTGACCGAATCCGTATCCTAAGCGAAGAAGGTGGTTGGCAACCTTGCAAAATTATGATTTTGAGATCGCGTGTATAATCAACAATAGGATAATGTGGCGGCCTGGCTGAGATTATGATATGGTTCTCATAAAGAGTTGCCTTCTTTCTAGCTATGAAATGGTCTCATTTTTACTGCAAAGATAGAGTTTACATGGTGCCTACATCAAAAGTTACAAGCAAAGGCCGATCGAACAAATACATTCTTCACCAATGGTGTGGGGCAGTCAGGAATATTCAAGACCGTTGCCTTCACCAACGGTGTGGCAATCAAGAGTATTCAGGACCGTTGATAGGATAAGGAAAAGGGCTTCTATTAGAAAGGGATGTGGGAAGGACTTCCATGCTTTTCTGACAAGATGTACGCCTTCTCAACTTAATAAGAACCCAATACATATAAGTTCGATGGGCTACTTCAACTTGCCTACTCTCGAAGGGAATTGGATTCGTATTTCTATGGATTTCACTATGGGTCTTCCACACACAAAGAAACATTGGGATAGGGCATGTGTGTCTCTGAATAGATTGACAAGGGTGGAACATTTCATCTCTAGATAGTTCGAGTATATGATACTATGGCTGCAAGGCAGTGGGATTTTAAGAGCATAAAAAAAGGAAAGACTTGGTAATCAAAGAATGTGGTTCCACCATCAAATTGTTGTACAAATGATTACATGATGTTGTCCTTTTCCCTTGGAAGAAAGGGTATTTGTAAGTTGAAGTCTTACTTACGGTGTCATGGCAGACTTTCCATGTTTGGGTGGACTACTAGTACTCTCTATGATAAGTATACTCCATGTATAATGAGTGTATTTTCTTGATCTCTAACTAGATCCCTTTCTTGCATTGTTGGTATCAGAGCTCTACTTAAAGCCATTGATCCCTTTCTTACATTGCAATGTATTAGAGCTTTATGGTAGTCATTTTATGTCAGAAGTGTTTGAGATAGCATTTCCATGATGCTCAAAGTGTGTGGGATGAACGCTCAGCTTTACTCAAGTTTTCCTACTATTAATAGTACTGCTCTCATCATCATGAGAGTATTGGCACGCCACCTTTCTGAGGCATCGTGTATGGTTAGAAAGTGAATAGTGCGCACCTATGATAGTTGTCAAGTAAGAAGGAGTGAATCCAAATGAGAAAGAGGAAGTGAGGTAGTGCATGCTCTTCTCCAACAATGTAAGGCAAACATGAAAGCAAGCTCAAGTGAGAATCAAGAATTATGTCGAAGCCCATAGGACTCCACCTTTGGAGCTTCAAGAAGGAGATTAAATGTTTTTTAGGAGCTACAAATACTCGAGGGAACCAAAGCAAATGGGCTATGTATTTGTTTTATAGCCTAGGAGAGGATGGTATGATATGGTTGAGAATAAGAAACAAATGCATGAGGGCATGGCTGAACTATTGGATGAGTTTCATGATATGTTTTAAATTCCAAAGAATCTACCAACAAAAAGAGATGTATATGCATGTGTATGATCAAGACATGAGTGCTATCTTTCGTGCCGTCAAGAAGTGGCATCATTACCTTTATGGTAGTCATTTTTATGTGAGAAGTGATCATTGTGTGTTGAAGTAATTCCTCTCCCAGCCAAATCTATCTCGCAAAATTATGATTTTGAGATGAGCTATATAAAGGGCAAGGATAATGTAGTGGCTGATACTCTATCAGTTATACCTTACGCAAAGAAGAAACCTCGCAAAATTATGATTTTGAGATGAGCTATATAAAGGGCAAGGATAATGTAGTGGCTGATACTCTATCAGTTATACCTAAAGTATACAAACATTGGGTCATGGAATTTCAAAAGGAAGATCTCTTAAATAAGGGGGCGTCAGAAATGGTGCTAAAATTACAACCTGGTTCTCATAAAGAGTTGCCTCGTTTTTTGGCTACGTAATGGTCTCATTTTTACTGCAAAGATAGAGTCTACATGGTGCCTATGTCGAAAATTACAACATGGTTCCCATAATGGTCTCATTTTTTACTACAGAGATAGAGTCTACATGTGGTACCTACATAAAAAATGCATTCTTCATCAATGGTGGGGCAATTGGGAATATTCAAGTCCTTTGATAAGATAAGAAAGAGCTTCTAGAGGAAAGGGATGTGGAAGGACTTACATGCTCTTGTCACACAAGATGTATCCCTTTTCAACCTCATAAGGTAAGCCCGGTGGGTTTCTTCAACTTGCCTATCAATTTTCGATGGGGAAGTGGATCCATATTTCTATGGATCTCACTATGGGTCTTCCACACACAATGAGAGGTTGAGGTAGCTTATATGTGGCTTGTGGTGGCACATTTCATCTCTACAAAGGTCAAGTATACGACATCCGTGGTTGCAATACAATTGGTGGTCCATGTATTCAGGTTACATGGTGTACTACAACGTATTGAGAGTGACCAGGATGTCAAATTCATGAGTTCATTTTAGATAAATTCATGAGTTAATTTTAGATTACTTTATTTGATTGCAAACCAAGCGACTGCCAAGCATCACTACCTTCCCGAGATTTAAGGTCAAATAGAGATCACGACGAATAAGTTTACACTTAAAAAGTGTGTGGGACGAATGGTCGGCTTTAGCCCATTTTTCCTACAATAGTACCTCATCTTGTGAGAATATTGGCATGCCGCTTTCTAAGGCATTGTGTATAGTTAGAAAAGGTGAATGCATGCCACCGCGACACCTTTTGAGGCACTGTGTATGCTTAGATGGTGAATGCCACCTTTTGAGGCATCGCGTATGGTTAGAAGGCAAACATGAAACTAATCTCAATGAAGCATTATGCCGATGCCCATAGGAGAATTCGGAACTCCAAGAAGGAGATTAAGAATCAAAGCTAATGGACATGGCTGAACTATGAGTTTCATCATATGCTTTAAATTCTGAGGATTCTACCAACAAAAGGAGATTTGTATGATCAAGAGATGATGGCTATTTTGCATGCCATCAAGAAGTGGCATCATTACCTTTAGGATATGAGTGATTCTTATGTGAGAAGTGATCACCGTACCGTGCATTGAAGTAATTCTCTCCTGTGTGACCGAATCCGTCTCCTAAGCGAAGAAGGTGGTTGGCAACCTTGCAAAATTATGATTTTGAGATCGCGTGTATAATCAACAATAGAATAATGTGGCGGCCTGGCTGAGATTATGATATGGTTCTCATAAAGAGTTGCCTTCTTTCTAGCTATGAAATGGTCTCAGTTTTACTGCAAAGATAGAGTTTACATGGTGCCTACATCAAAAGTTACAAGCAAAGGCCGATCGAACAAATACATTCTTCACCAATGGTGTGGGGCAGTCAGGAATATTCAAGACCGTTGCCTTCACCAACGGTGTGGAAATCAAGAGTATTCAGGACCGTTGATAGGATAAGGAAAAGGGCTTCTATTAGAAAGGGATGTGGGAAGGACTTCCATGCTTTTCTCACAAGATGTACGCCTTCTCAACTTAATAAGAACCCAATACATATAAGTTCGATGGGCTACTTCAACTTGCCTACTCTCGAAGGGAATTGGATTCGTATTTCTATGGATTTCACTATGGGTCTTCCACACACAAAGAAACGTTGGGATAGGGCATGTGTGTCTCTGAATAGGTTGACAAGGGTGGAACATTTCATCTCTAGATAGTTCGAGTATATGACACTATGGCTGCAAGGCAGTGGGATTTTAAGAGCATAAAAAAAGGAAAGACTTGGTAATCAAAGAATGTGGTTCCACCATCCAATTGTTATACAAATGATTACATGATGTTGTCCTTTTCCCTTGGAAGAAAGGGTATTTGTAAGTTGAAGTCTTACTTACGGTGCCATGGCAGACTTTCCATGTTTGGGTGGACTACTAGTACTCTCTATGATAAGTATACTCCATGTATAATGAGTGCATTTTCTTGATCTCTCACTAGATCCCTTTCTTGCATTGTTGGTATCAGAGCTCTACTTAAAGCCATTGATCCCTTTCTTACATTGCAATGTATTAGAGCTTTATGGTAGTCATTTTATGTCAGAAGTGTTTGAGATAGCATTTCCATGATGCTCAAAGTGTGTGGGATGAATGCTCAGCTCTACTCAAGTTTTCCTACTATTAATAGTACTGCTCTCATCATCATGAGAGTATTGGCACGCCACCTTTCTGAGGCATCGTGTATGGTTAGAAAGTGAATAGTGCGCACCTATGATAGTTGTCAAGTAAGAAGGGGTGAATCCAAATGAGAAAGAGGAAGTGAGGTAGTGCATGCTCTTCTCCAACAATGTAAGGCAAACATGAAAGCGAGCTCAAGTGAGAATCAAGAATTAGGTCGAAGCCCATAGGACTCCACCTTTGGAGCTTCAAGAAGGAGATTAAATGTTTTTTAGGAGCTACAAATACTCGAGGGAACCAAAGCAAATGGGCTGTGTATTTGTTTTATAGCCTAGCAGAGAGGATGGTATGATATGGTTGAGAATAAGAAACAAATGCATGAGGGCATGGCTGAACTATTGGATGAGTTTCATGATATGTTTTAAATTCCAAAGAATCTACCAAGAAAAAGAGATGTATATGCATGTGTATGATCGAGACATGAGTGCTATCTTTCGTGCCATCAAGAAGTGGCATCATTACCTTTATGGTAGTCATTTTTATGTGAGAAGTGATCATTGTGTGTTGAAGTAATTCCTCTCCCAACCGAATCTATCTCGCAGAATTATGATTTTGAGATGAGCTATATAAAGGGCAAGGATAATGTAGTGGCTGATACTCTATCAGTTATACCTTACGCAAAGAAGAAACCTCGCAAAATTATGATTTTGAGATGAGCTATATAAAGGGCAAGGATAATGTAGTGGCTGATACTCTATCAGTTATACCTAAAGTATACAAACATTGGGTCATGGAATTTCAAAAGGAAGATCTCTTAAATAAGGGGGCGTCAGAAATGGTGCTAAAATTACAACCTGGTTCTCATAAAGAGTTGCCTCGTTTTTTGGCTACGTAATGGTCTCATTTTTACTGCAAAGATAGAGTCTACATGGTGCCTATGTCGAAAATTACAACATGGTTCCCATAATGGTCTCATTTTTTACTACAGAGATAGAGTCTACATGTGGTACCTACATAAAAAATGCATTCTTCATCAATGGTGGGAAAATTGGGAATATTCAAGTCCTTTGATAAGATAAGAAAGAGCTTCTAGAGGAAAGGGATGTGGAAGGACTTACATGCTCTTGCCACACAAGATGTATCCCTTTTCAACCTCATAAGGTAAGCCCGGTGGGTTTCTTCAACTTGCCTATCAATTTTCGATGGGGAAGTGGATCCATATTTCTATGGATCTCACTATGGGTCTTCCACACACAATGAGAGGTTGAGATAGCTTATATGTGGCTTGTGGTGGCACATTTCATCTCTACAAAGGTCAAGTATACGACATCCGTGGTTGCAAGACAATTGGTGGTCCATGTATTCAGGTTACATGGTGTACTACAACGTATTGAGAGTGACCAGGATGTCAAATTCATGAGTTCATTTTAGATAAATTCATGAGTTAATTTTAGATTACTTTATTTGATTGCAAACCAAGCGACTGCCAAGCATCACTACCTTCCCGAGATTTAAGGTCAAATAGAGATCACGACGAATAAGTTTACACTTAAAAAGTGTGTGGGACGAATGGTCGGCTTTAGCCCATTTTTCCTACAATAGTACCTCATCTCGTGAGAATATTGGCATGCCGCTTTCTAAGGCATTGTGTATAGTTAGAAAAGGTGAATGCATGCTACCGCGACACCTTTTGAGGCACTGTGTATGCTTAGATGGTGAATGCCACCTTTTGAGGCATCGCGTATGGTTAGAAGGCAAACATGAAACTAATCTCAATGAAGCATTATGCCGATGCCCATAGGAGAATTCGGAACTCCAAGAAGGAGATTAAGAATCAAAGCTAATGGACATGGCTGAACTATGAGTTTCATCATATGCTTTAAATTCTGAAGATTCTACCAACAAAAGGAGATTTGTATGATCAAGAGATGATGGCTATTTTGCATGCCATCAAGAAGTGGCATCATTACCTTTAGGATATGAGTGATTCTTATGTGAGAAGTGATCACCGTACCGTGCATTGAAGTAATTCTCTCCTATGTGACCGAATCCGTCTCCTAAGCGAAGAAGGTGGTTGGCAAACTTGCAAAATTATGATTTTGAGATCGCGTGTATAATCAACAATAGGATAATGTGGCGGCCTGGCTGAGATTATGATATGGTTCTCATAAAGAGTTGCCTTCTTTCTAGCTATGAAATGGTCTCATTTTTACTGCAAAGATAGAGTTTACATGGTGCCTACATAAAAAGTTACAAGCAAAGGCCAATCGAACAAATACATTCTTCACCAATGGTGTGGGGCAGTCAGGAATATTCAAGACCGTTGCCTTCACCAACGGTGTGGCAATCAAGAGTATTCAGGACCGTTGATAGGATAAGGAAAAGGGCTTCTATTAGAAAGGGATGTGGGAAGGACTTCCATGCTTTTCTCACAAGATGTACGCCTTCTCAACTTAATAAGAACCCAATACATATAAGTTCGATGGGCTACTGCAACTTGCCTACTCTCGAAGGGAATTGGATTCGTATTTCTATGGATCTCACTATGGGTCTTCCACACATAAAGAAACATTGGGATAGGGCATGTGTGTCTCTGAATAGGTTGACAAGGGTGGAACATTTCATCTCTAGATAGTTCGAGTATATGACACTATGGCTGCAAGGCAGTGGGATTTTAAGAGCATAAAAAAAGGAAAGACTTGGTAATCAAAGAATGTGGTTCCACCATCAAAATGTTGTACAAATGATTACATGATGTTGTCCTTTTCCCTTGGAAGAAAGGGTATTTGTAAGTTGAAGTCTTACGGTGTCATGGCAGACTTTCCATGTTTGGGTGGACTACTAGTACTCTCTATGATAAGTATACTCCATGTATAATGAGTGCATTTTCTTTATCTCTCACTAGATCCCTTTCTTGCATTGTTGGTATCAGAGCTCTACTTAAAGCCATTGATCCCTTTCTTACATTGCAATGTATTAGAGCTTTATGGTAGTCATTTTATGTCAGAAGTGTTTGAGATAGCATTTCCATGATGCTCAAAGTGTGTGGGATGAACGCTCAGCTTTACTCAAGTTTTCCTACTATTAATAGTACTGCTCTCATCATCATGCGAGTATTGGCACGCCACCTTTCTGAGGCATCGTGTATGGTTAGAAAGTGAATAGTACGCACCTATGATAGTTGTCAAGTAAGAAGGAGTGAATCCAAATGAGAAAGAGGAAGTGAGGTAGTGCATGCTCTTCTCCAACAATGTAAGGCAAACATGAAAGCGAGCTCAAGTGAGAATCAAGAATTATGTCGAAGCCCATAGGACTCCACCTTTGGAGCTTCAAGAAGGAGATTAAATGTTTTTTAGGAGCTACAAATACTCGAGGGAACCAAAGCAAATGGGCTGTGTATTTGTTTTATAGCCTAGCAGAGAGGATGGTATGATATGGTTGAGAATAAGAAACAAATGCATGAGGGCATGGCTGAACTATTGGATGAGTTTCATGATATGTTTTAAATTCCAAAGAATCTACCAACAAAAAGAGATGTATATGCATGTGTATGATCAAGACATGAGTGCTATCTTTCGTGCCGTCAAGAAGTGGCATCATTACCTTTATGGTAGTCATTTTTATGTGAGAAGTGATCATTGTGTGTTGAAGTAATTCCTCTCCCAGCCGAATCTATCTCACAAAATTATGATTTTGAGATGAGCTATATAAAGGGCAAGGATAATGTAGTGGCTGATACTCTATCAGTTATACCTTACGCAAAGAAGAAACCTCGCAAAATTATGATTTTGAGATGAGCTATATAAAGGGCAAGGATAATGTAGTGGCTGATACTCTATCAGTTATACCGAAAGTATACAAACATTGGGTCATGGAATTTCAAAAGGAAGATCTCTTAAATAAGGGGGCGTCAGAAATGGTGCTAAAATTACAACCTGGTTCTCATAAAGAGTTGCCTCATTTTTTGGCTACATAATGGTCTCATTTTTACTGCAAAGATAGAGTCTACATGGTGCCTATGTCGAAAATTACAACATGGTTCCCATAATGGTCTCATTTTTTACTACAGAGATAGAGTCTACATGTGGTACCTACATAAAAAATGCATTCTTCATCAATGGTGGGGCAATTGGGAATATTCAAGTCCTTTGATAAGATAAGAAAGAGCTTCTAGAGGAAAGGGATGTGGAAGGACTTACATGCTCTTGTCACACAAGATGTATCCCTTTTCAACCTCATAAGGTAAGCCCGGTGGGTTTCTTCAACTTGCCTATCAATTTTCGATGGGGAAGTGGATCCATATTTCTATCGATCTCACTATGGGTCTTCCACACACAATGAGAGGTTGATGTAGCTTATATGTGGCTTGTGGTGGCACATTTCATCTCTACAAAGGTCAAGTATACGACATCCGTGGTTGCAAGACAATTGGTGGTCCATGTATTCAGGTTACATGGTGTACTACAACGTATTGAGAGTGACCAGGATGTCAAATTCATGAGTTCATTTTAGATAAATTCATGAGTTAATTTTAGATTACTTTATTTGATTGCAAACCAAGCGACTGCCAAGCATCACTACCTTCCCGAGATTTAAGGTCAAATAGAGATCACGACGAATAAGTTTACACTTAAAAAGTGTGTGGGACGAATGGTCGGCTTTAGCCCATTTTTCCTACAATAGTACCTCATCTCGTGAGAGTATTGGCATGCCGCTTTCTAAGGCATTGTGTATAGTTAGAAAAGGTGAATGCATGCCACCGCGACACCTTTTGAGGCACTGTGTATGCTTAGATGGTGAATGCCACCTTTTGAGGCATCGCGTATGGTTAGAAGGCAAACATGAAACTAATCTCAATGAAGCATTATGCCGATGCCCATAGGAGAATTCGGAACTCCAAGAAGGAGATTAAGAATCAAAGCTAATGGACATGGCTGAACTATGAGTTTCATCATATGCTTTAAATTCTGAAGATTCTACCAACAAAAGGAGATTTGTATGATCAAGAGATGATGGCTATTTTGCATGCCATCAAGAAGTGGCATCATTACCTTTAGGATATGAGTGATTCTTATGTGAGAAGTGATCACCGTACCGTGCATTGAAGTAATTCTCTCCTGTGTGACCGAATCCGTCTCCTAAGCGAAGAAGGTGGTTGGCAACCTTGCAAAATTATGATTTTGAGATCGCGTGTATAATCAACAATAGGATAATGTGGTGGCCTGGCTGAGATTATGATATGGTTCTCATAAAGAGTTGCCTTCTTTCTAGCTATGAAATGGTCTCATTTTTACTGCAAAGATAGAGTTTACATGGTGCCTACATCAAAAGTTACAAGCAAAGGCCGATCGAACAAATACATTCTTCACCAATGGTGTGGGGCAGTCAGGAATATTCAAGACCGTTGCCTTCACCAACGGTGTGGCAATCAAGAGTATTCAGGACCGTTGATAGGATAAGGAAAAGGGCTTCTATTAGAAAGGGATGTGGGAAGGACTTCCATGCTTTTCTCACAAGATGTACGCCTTCTCAACTTAATAAGAACCCAATACATATAAGTTCGATGGGCTACTGCAACTTGCCTACTCTCGAAGGGAATTGGATTCGTATTTCTATGGATCTCACTATGGGTCTTCCACACATAAAGAAACATTGGGATAGGGCATGTGTGTCTCTGAATAGGTTGACAAGGGTGGAACATTTCATCTCTAGATAGTTCGAGTATATGACACTATGGCTGCAAGGCAGTGGGATTTTAAGAGCATAAAAAAAGGAAAGACTTGGTAATCAAAGAATGTGGTTCCACCATCAAAATGTTGTACAAATGATTACATGATGTTGTCCTTTTCCCTTGGAAGAAAGGGTATTTGTAAGTTGAAGTCTTACGGTGTCATGGCAGACTTTCCATGTTTGGGTGGACTACTAGTACTCTCTATGATAAGTATACTCCATGTATAATGAGTGCATTTTCTTTATCTCTCACTAGATCCCTTTCTTGCATTGTTGGTATCAGAGCTCTACTTAAAGCCATTGATCCCTTTCTTACATTGCAATGTATTAGAGCTTTATGGTAGTCATTTTATGTCAGAAGTGTTTGAGATAGCATTTCCATGATGCTCAAAGTGTGTGGGATGAACGCTCAGCTTTACTCAAGTTTTCCTACTATTAATAGTACTGCTCTCATCATCATGCGAGTATTGGCACGCCACCTTTCTGAGGCATCGTGTATGGTTAGAAAGTGAATAGTACGCACCTATGATAGTTGTCAAGTAAGAAGGAGTGAATCCAAATGAGAAAGAGGAAGTGAGGTAGTGCATGCTCTTCTCCAACAATGTAAGGCAAACATGAAAGCGAGCTCAAGTGAGAATCAAGAATTATGTCGAAGCCCATAGGACTCCACCTTTGGAGCTTCAAGAAGGAGATTAAATGTTTTTTAGGAGCTACAAATACTCGAGGGAACCAAAGCAAATGGGCTGTGTATTTGTTTTATAGCCTAGCAGAGAGGATGGTATGATATGGTTGAGAATAAGAAACAAATGCATGAGGGCATGGCTGAACTATTGGATGAGTTTCATGATATGTTTTAAATTCCAAAGAATCTACCAACAAAAAGAGATGTATATGCATGTGTATGATCAAGACATGAGTGCTATCTTTCGTGCCGTCAAGAAGTGGCATCATTACCTTTATGGTAGTCATTTTTATGTGAGAAGTGATCATTGTGTGTTGAAGTAATTCCTCTCCCAGCCGAATCTATCTCACAAAATTATGATTTTGAGATGAGCTATATAAAGGGCAAGGATAATGTAGTGGCTGATACTCTATCAGTTATACCTTACGCAAAGAAGAAACCTCGCAAAATTATGATTTTGAGATGAGCTATATAAAGGGCAAGGATAATGTAGTGGCTGATACTCTATCAGTTATACCGAAAGTATACAAACATTGGGTCATGGAATTTCAAAAGGAAGATCTCTTAAATAAGGGGGCGTCAGAAATGGTGCTAAAATTACAACCTGGTTCTCATAAAGAGTTGCCTCATTTTTTGGCTACATAATGGTCTCATTTTTACTGCAAAGATAGAGTCTACATGGTGCCTATGTCGAAAATTACAACATGGTTCCCATAATGGTCTCATTTTTTACTACAGAGATAGAGTCTACATGTGGTACCTACATAAAAAATGCATTCTTCATCAATGGTGGGGCAATTGGGAATATTCAAGTCCTTTGATAAGATAAGAAAGAGCTTCTAGAGGAAAGGGATGTGGAAGGACTTACATGCTCTTGTCACACAAGATGTATCCCTTTTCAACCTCATAAGGTAAGCCCGGTGGGTTTCTTCAACTTGCCTATCAATTTTCGATGGGGAAGTGGATCCATATTTCTATCGATCTCACTATGGGTCTTCCACACACAATGAGAGGTTGATGTAGCTTATATGTGGCTTGTGGTGGCACATTTCATCTCTACAAAGGTCAAGTATACGACATCCGTGGTTGCAAGACAATTGGTGGTCCATGTATTCAGGTTACATGGTGTACTACAACGTATTGAGAGTGACCAGGATGTCAAATTCATGAGTTCATTTTAGATAAATTCATGAGTTAATTTTAGATTACTTTATTTGATTGCAAACCAAGCGACTGCCAAGCATCACTACCTTCCCGAGATTTAAGGTCAAATAGAGATCACGACGAATAAGTTTACACTTAAAAAGTGTGTGGGACGAATGGTCGGCTTTAGCCCATTTTTCCTACAATAGTACCTCATCTCGTGAGAGTATTGGCATGCCGCTTTCTAAGGCATTGTGTATAGTTAGAAAAGGTGAATGCATGCCACCGCGACACCTTTTGAGGCACTGTGTATGCTTAGATGGTGAATGCCACCTTTTGAGGCATCGCGTATGGTTAGAAGGCAAACATGAAACTAATCTCAATGAAGCATTATGCCGATGCCCATAGGAGAATTCGGAACTCCAAGAAGGAGATTAAGAATCAAAGCTAATGGACATGGCTGAACTATGAGTTTCATCATATGCTTTAAATTCTGAAGATTCTACCAACAAAAGGAGATTTGTATGATCAAGAGATGATGGCTATTTTGCATGCCATCAAGAAGTGGCATCATTACCTTTAGGATATGAGTGATTCTTATGTGAGAAGTGATCACCGTACCGTGCATTGAAGTAATTCTCTCCTGTGTGACCGAATCCGTCTCCTAAGCGAAGAAGGTGGTTGGCAACCTTGCAAAATTATGATTTTGAGATCGCGTGTATAATCAACAATAGGATAATGTGGTGGCCTGGCTGAGATTATGATATGGTTCTCATAAAGAGTTGCCTTCTTTCTAGCTATGAAATGGTCTCATTTTTACTGCAAAGATAGAGTTTACATGGTGCCTACATCAAAAGTTACAAGCAAAGGCCGATCGAACAAATACATTCTTCACCAATGGTGTGGGGCAGTCAGGAATATTCAAGACCGTTGCCTTCACCAACGGTGTGGAAATCAAGAGTATTCAGGACCGTTGATAGGATAAGGAAAAGGGCTTCTATTAGAAAGGGATGTGGGAAGGACTTCCATGCTTTTCTCACAAGATGTACGCCTTCTCAACTTAATAAGAACCCAATACATATAAGTTCGATGGGCTACTTCAACTTGCCTACTCTCGAAGGGAATTGGATTCGTATTTCTATGGATTTCACTATGGGTCTTCCACACACAAAGAAACGTTGGGATAGGGCATGTGTGTCTCTGAATAGGTTGACAAGGGTGGAACATTTGATCTCTAGATAGTTCGAGTATATGACACTATGGCTGCAAGGCAGTGGGATTTTAAGAGCATAAAAAAAGGAAAGACTTGGTAATCAAAGAATGTGGTTCCACCATCCAATTGTTATACAAATGATTACATGATGTTGTCCTTTTCCCTTGGAAGAAAGGGTATTTGTAAGTTGAAGTCTTACTTACGGTGCCATGGCAGACTTTCCATGTTTGGGTGGACTACTAGTACTCTCTATGATAAGTATACTCCATGTATAATGAGTGCATTTTCTTGATCTCTCACTAGATCCCTTTCTTGCATTGTTGGTATCAGAGCTCTACTTAAAGCCATTGATCCCTTTCTTACATTGCAATGTATTAGAGCTTTATGGTAGTCATTTTATGTCAGAAGTGTTTGAGATAGCATTTCCATGATGCTCAAAGTGTGTGGGATGAATGCTCAGCTCTACTCAAGTTTTCCTACTATTAATAGTACTGCTCTCAACATCATGAGAGTATTGGCACGCCACCTTTCTGAGGCATCGTGTATGGTTAGAAAGTGAATAGTGCGCACCTATGATAGTTGTCAAGTAAGAAGGGGTGAATCCAAATGAGAAAGAGGAAGTGAGGTAGTGCATGCTCTTCTCCAACAATGTAAGGCAAACATGAAAGCGAGCTCAAGTGAGAATCAAGAATTAGGTCGAAGCCCATAGGACTCCACCTTTGGAGCTTCAAGAAGGAGATTAAATGTTTTTTAGGAGCTACAAATACTCGAGGGAACCAAAGCAAATGGGCTGTGTATTTGTTTTATAGCCTAGCAGAGAGGATGGTATGATATGGTTGAGAATAAGAAACAAATGCATGAGGGCATGGCTGAACTATTGGATGAGTTTCATGATATGTTTTAAATTCCAAAGAATCTACCAAGAAAAAGAGATGTATATGCATGTGTATGATCGAGACATGAGTGCTATCTTTCGTGCCATCAAGAAGTGGCATCATTACCTTTATGGTAGTCATTTTTATGTGAGAAGTGATCATTGTGTGTTGAAGTAATTCCTCTCCCAACCGAATCTATCTCGCAGAATTATGATTTTGAGATGAGCTATATAAAGGGCAAGGATAATGTAGTGGCTGATACTCTATCAGTTATACCTTACGCAAAGAAGAAACCTCGCAAAATTATGATTTTGAGATGAGCTATATAAAGGGCAAGGATAATGTAGTGGCTGATACTCTATCAGTTATACCTAAAGTATACAAACATTGGGTCATGGAATTTCAAAAGGAAGATCTCTTAAATAAGGGGGCGTCAGAAATGGTGCTAAAATTACAACCGGGTTCTCATAAAGAGTTGCCTCGTTTTTTGGCTACGTAATGGTCTCATTTTTACTGCAAAGATAGAGTCTACATGGTGCCTATGTCGAAAATTACAACATGGTTCCCATAATGGTCTCATTTTTTACTACAGAGATAGAGTCTACATGTGGTACCTACATAAAAAATGCATTCTTCATCAATGGTGGGGAAATTGGGAATATTCAAGTCCTTTGATAAGATAAGAAAGAGCTTCTAGAGGAAAGGGATGTGGAAGGACTTACATGCTCTTGCCACACAAGATGTATCCCTTTTCAACCTCATAAGGTAAGCCCGGTGGGTTTCTTCAACTTGCCTATCAATTTTCGATGGGGAAGTGGATCCATATTTCTATGGATCTCACTATGGGTCTTCCACACACAATGAGAGGTTGAGATAGCTTATATGTGGCTTGTGGTGGCACATTTCATCTCTACAAAGGTCAAGTATACGACATCCGTGGTTGCAAGACAATTGGTGGTCCATGTATTCAGGTTACATGGTGTACTACAACGTATTGAGAGTGACCAGGATGTCAAATTCATGAGTTCATTTTAGATAAATTCATGAGTTAATTTTAGATTACTTTATTTGATTGCAAACCAAGCGACTGCCAAGCATCACTACCTTCCCGAGATTTAAGGTCAAATAGAGATCACGACGAATAAGTTTACACTTAAAAAGTGTGTGGGACGAATGGTCGGCTTTAGCCCATTTTTCCTACAATAGTACCTCATCTCGTGAGAGTATTGGCATGCCGCTTTCTAAGGCATTGTGTATAGTTAGAAAAGGTGAATGCATGCCACCGCGACACCTTTTGAGGCACTGTGTATGCTTAGATGGTGAATGCCACCTTTTGAGGCATCGCGTATGGTTAGAAGGCAAACATGAAACTAATCTCAATGAAGCATTATGCCGATGCCCATAGGAGAATTCGGAACTCCAAGAAGGAGATTAAGAATCAAAGCTAATGGACATGGCTGAACTATGAGTTTCATCATATGCTTTAAATTCTGAAGATTCTACCAACAAAAGGAGATTTGTATGATCAAGAGATGATGGCTATTTTGCATGCCATCAAGAAGTGGCATCATTACCTTTAGGATATGAGTGATTCTTATGTGAGAAGTGATCACCGTACCGTGCATTGAAGTAATTCTCTCCTATGTGACCGAATCCGTCTCCTAAGCGAAGAAGGTGGTTGGCAAACTTGCAAAATTATGATTTTGAGATCGCGTGTATAATCAACAATAGGATAATGTGGCGGCCTGGCTGAGATTATGATATGGTTCTCATAAAGAGTTGCCTTCTTTCTAGCTATGAAATGGTCTCATTTTTACTGCAAAGATAGAGTTTACATGGTGCCTACATAAAAAGTTACAAGCAAAGGCCAATCGAACAAATACATTCTTCACCAATGGTGTGGGGCAGTCAGGAATATTCAAGACCGTTGCCTTCACCAACGGTGTGGCAATCAAGAGTATTCAGGACCGTTGATAGGATAAGGAAAAGGGCTTCTATTAGAAAGGGATGTGGGAAGGACTTCCATGCTTTTCTCACAAGATGTACGCCTTCTCAACTTAATAAGAACCCAATACATATAAGTTCGATGGGCTACTGCAACTTGCCTACTCTCGAAGGGAATTGGATTCGTATTTCTATGGATCTCACTATGGGTCTTCCACACATAAAGAAACATTGGGATAGGGCATGTGTGTCTCTGAATAGGTTGACAAGGGTGGAACATTTCATCTCTAGATAGTTCGAGTATATGACACTATGGCTGCAAGGCAGTGGGATTTTAAGAGCATAAAAAAAGGAAAGACTTGGTAATCAAAGAATGTGGTTCCACCATCAAAATGTTGTACAAATGATTACATGATGTTGTCCTTTTCCCTTGGAAGAAAGGGTATTTGTAAGTTGAAGTCTTACGGTGTCATGGCAGACTTTCCATGTTTGGGTGGACTACTAGTACTCTCTATGATAAGTATACTCCATGTATAATGAGTGCATTTTCTTTATCTCTCACTAGATCCCTTTCTTGCATTGTTGGTATCAGAGCTCTACTTAAAGCCATTGATCCCTTTCTTACATTGCAATGTATTAGAGCTTTATGGTAGTCATTTTATGTCAGAAGTGTTTGAGATAGCATTTCCATGATGCTCAAAGTGTGTGGGATGAACGCTCAGCTTTACTCAAGTTTTCCTACTATTAATAGTACTGCTCTCATCATCATGAGAGTATTGGCACGCCACCTTTCTGAGGCATCGTGTATGGTTAGAAAGTGAATAGTGCGCACCTATGATAGTTGTCAAGTAAGAAGGAGTGAATCCAAATGAGAAAGAGGAAGTGAGGTAGTGCATGCTCTTCTCCAACAATGTAAGGCAAACATGAAAGCGAGCTCAAGTGAGAATCAAGAATTATGTCGAAGCCCATAGGACTCCACCTTTGGAGCTTCAAGAAGGAGATTAAATATTTTTTAGGAGCTACAAATACTCGAGGGAACCAAAGCAAATGGGCTGTGTATTTGTTTTATAGCCTAGCAGAGAGGATGGTATGATATGGTTGAGAATAAGAAACAAATGCATGAGGGCATGGCTGAACTATTGGATGAGTTTCATGATATGTTTTAAATTCCAAAGAATCTACCAACAAAAAGAGATGTATATGCATGTGTATGATCAAGACATGAGTGCTATCTTTCGTGCCGTCAAGAAGTGGCATCATTACCTTTATGGTAGTCATTTTTATGTGAGAAGTGATCATTGTGTGTTGAAGTAATTCCTCTCCCAGCCGAATCTATCTCACAAAATTATGATTTTTAGATGAGCTATATAAAGGGCAAGGATAATGTAGTGGCTGATACTCTATCAGTTATACCTTACGCAAAGAAGAAACCTCGCAAAATTATGATTTTGAGATGAGCTATATAAAGGGCAAGGATAATGTAGTGGCTGATACTCTATCAGTTATACCGAAAGTATACAAACATTGGGTCATGGAATTTCAAAAGGAAGATCTCTTAAATAAGGGGGCGTCAGAAATGGTGCTAAAATTACAACCTGGTTCTCATAAAGAGTTGCCTCATTTTTTGGCTACATAATGGTCTCATTTTTACTGCAAAGATAGAGTCTACATGGTGCCTATGTCGAAAATTACAACATGGTTCCCATAATGGTCTCATTTTTTACTACAGAGATAGAGTCTACATGTGGTACCTACATAAAAAATGCATTCTTCATCAATGGTGGGGCAATTGGGAATATTCAAGTCCTTTGATAAGATAAGAAAGAGCTTCTAGAGGAAAGGGATGTGGAAGGACTTACATGCTCTTGTCACACAAGATGTATCCCTTTTCAACCTCATAAGGTAAGCCCGGTGGGTTTCTTCAACTTGCCTATCAATTTTCGATGGGAAAGTGGATCCATATTTCTATCGATCTCACTATGGGTCTTCCACACACAATGAGAGGTTGATGTAGCTTATATGTGGCTTGTGGTGGCACATTTCATCTCTACAAAGGTCAAGTATACGACATCCGTGGTTGCAAGACAATTGGTGGTCCATGTATTCAGGTTACATGGTGTACTACAACGTATTGAGAGTGACCAGGATGTCAAATTCATGAGTTCATTTTAGATAAATTCATGAGTTAATTTTAGATTACTTTATTTGATTGCAAACCAAGCGACTGCCAAGCATCACTACCTTCCCGAGATTTAAGGTCAAATAGAGATCACGACGAATAAGTTTACACTTAAAAAGTGTGTGGGACGAATGGTCGGCTTTAGCCCATTTTTCCTACAATAGTACCTCATCTCGTGAGAGTATTGGCATGCCGCTTTCTAAGGCATTGTGTATAGTTAGAAAAGGTGAATGCATGCCACCGCGACACCTTTTGAGGCACTGTGTATGCTTAGATGGTGAATGCCACCTTTTGAGGCATCGCGTATGGTTAGAAGGCAAACATGAAACTAATCTCAATGAAGCATTATGCCGATGCCCATAGGAGAATTCGGAACTCCAAGAAGGAGATTAAGAATCAAAGCTAATGGACATGGCTGAACTATGAGTTTCATCATATGCTTTAAATTCTGAAGATTCTACCAACAAAAGGAGATTTGTATGATCAAGAGATGATGGCTATTTTGCATGCCATCAAGAAGTGGCATCATTACCTTTAGGATATGAGTGATTCTTATGTGAGAAGTGATCACCGTACCGTGCATTGAAGTAATTCTCTCCTGTGTGACCGAATCCGTCTCCTAAGCGAAGAAGGTGGTTGGCAACCTTGCAAAATTATGATTTTGAGATCGCGTGTATAATCAACAATAGGATAATGTGGTGGCCTGGCTGAGATTATGATATGGTTCTCATAAAGAGTTGCCTTCTTTCTAGCTATGAAATGGTCTCATTTTTACTGCAAAGATAGAGTTTACATGGTGCCTACATCAAAAGTTACAAGCAAAGGCCGATCGAACAAATACATTCTTCACCAATGGTGTGGGGCAGTCAGGAATATTCAAGACCGTTGCCTTCACCAACGGTGTGGCAATAAAGAGTATTCAGGACCGTTGATAGGATAAGGAGAAGGGCTTCTATTAGAAAGGGATGTGGAAAGGACTTCCATGCTTTTCTCACAAGATGTACGCCTTCTCAACTTAATAAGAACCCAATACATATAAGTTCGATGGGCTACTTCAACTTGCCTACTCTCGAAGGGAATTGGATTCGTATTTCTATGGATTTCACTATGGGTCTTCCACACACAAAGAAACGTTGGGATAGGGCATGTGTGTCTCTGAATAGGTTGACAAGGGTGGAACATTTCATCTCTAGATAGTTCGAGTATATGAAACTATGGCTGCAAGGCAGTGGGATTTTAAGAGCATAAAAAAAGGAAAGACTTGGTAATCAAAGAATGTGGTTCCACCATCAAATTGTTATACAAATGATTACATGATGTTGTCCTTTTCCCTTGGAAGAAAGGGTATTTGTAAGTTGAAGTCTTACTTACGGTGCCATGGCAGACTTTCCATGTTTGGGTGGACTACTAGTACTCTCTATGATAAGTATACTCCATGTATAATGAGTGCATTTTCTTGATCTCTCACTAGATCCCTTTCTTGCATTGTTGGTATCAGAGCTCTACTTAAAGCCATTGATCCCTTTCTTACATTGCAATGTATTAGAGCTTTATGGTAGTCATTTTATGTCAGAAGTGTTTGAGATAGCATTTCCATGATGCTCAAAGTGTGTGGGATGAACGCTCAGCTTTACTCAAGTTTTCCTACTATTAATAGTACTGCTCTCATCATCATGAGAGTATTGGCACGCCACCTTTCTGAGGCATCGTGTATGGTTAGAAAGTGAATAGTGCGCACCTATGATAGTTGTCAAGTAAGAAGGAGTGAATCCAAATGAGAAAGAGGAAGTGAGGTAGTGCATGCTCTTCTCCAACAATGTAAGGCAAACATGAAAGCGAGCTCAAGTGAGAATCAAGAATTATGTCGAAGCCCATAGGACTCCACCTTTGGAGCTTCAAGAAGGAGATTAAATGTTTTTTAGGAGCTACAAATACTCGAGGGAACCAAAGCAAATGGGCTATGTATTTGTTCTATAGCCTAGCAGAGAGGATGGTATGATATGGTTGAGAATAAGAAACAAATGCATGAGGGCATGGCTGAACTATTGGATGAGTTTCATGATATGTTTTAAATTCCAAAGAATCTACCAACAAAAAGAGATGTATATGCATGTGTATGATCAAGACATGAGTGCTATCTTTCATGCCGTCAAGAAGTGGCATCATTACCTTTATGGTAGTCATTTTTATGTGAGAAGTGATCATTGTGTGTTGAAGTAATTCCTCTCCCAGCCGAATCTATCTCGCAAAATTATGATTTTTAGATGAGCTATATAAAGGGCAAGGATAATGTAGTGGCTGATACTCTATCAGTTATACCTTACGCAAAGAAGAAACCTCGCAAAATTATGATTTTGAGATGAGCTATATAAAGGGCAAGGATAATGTAGTGGCTGATACTCTATCAGTTATACCTAAAGTATACAAACATTGGGTCATGGAATTTCAAAAGGAAGATCTCTTAAATAAGGGGGCGTCAGAAATGGTGCTAAAATTACAACCTGGTTCTCATAAAGAGTTGCCTCGTTTTTTGGCTACGTAATGGTCTCATTTTTACTGCAAAGATAGAGTCTACATGGTGCCTATGTCGAAAATTACAACATGGTTCCCATAATGGTCTCATTTTTTACTACAGAGATAGAGTCTACATGTGGTACCTACATAAAAAATGCATTCTTCATCAATGGTGGGGCAATTGGGAATATTCAAGTCCTTTGATAAGATAAGAAAGAGCTTCTAGAGGAAAGGGATGTGGAAGGACTTACATGCTCTTGTCACACAAGATGTATCCCTTTTCAACCTCATAAGGTAAGCCCGGTGGGTTTCTTCAACTTGCCTATCAATTTTCGATGGGGAAGTGGATCCATATTTCTATGGATCTCACTATGGGTCTTCCACACACAATGAGAGGTTGAGATAGCTTATATGTGGCTTGTGGTGGCACATTTCATCTCTACAAAGGTCAAGTATACGACATCCGTGGTTGCAAGTGTAAGATCCCTATTCCCACCGAGCAACGGATTCAGGGTACTGGCAGCGGAAGTAGCGCTTCTCGCGCGGGACAGGGGTCCCACACTCGGGGCCTCGCCCACGGATATCCGGATAAGAGACTAATCCGTCGGTTGTTCCAAAACTGAACCCGGAAAAACTTCCTCTACCGGAAAGCACGGGCGATTCCACCAGGATATCTTTTTACTCTAACGTAGTCAAGATCATTTCTGATCGAGATGATCCGATTACATCTATAAGATACTGAATCAGTTCAAGGAAGAAACTTGCACTTGGATCATTGGGATCAACGCTTTTTTCCCCATTCAAGAGGCACAGCCGTTGATTCCTATCCATAGAACAGTTTCTGTCCGGGATTTATTTTTTTTTTCTATCGTAAAAACAAAAGTTTGAGTCTCGATTTACGGATCCATCAGTCCAGCCTAACCCCATCCAATCCCATGGGTTAGCCAACCGCCCAACCACTGTAGTGATGGGATCCAATTAAAAATTTGGTTAGGTTTTGTCCCGGGTACCAAGGAAAAGAGTTCCAAGGCCCCCTAGCCGGATGTTCATGCAAAATAAAACTAGTCACACCACTCACACACCCAATATGAAATTGCCTTTTTCAACCAGATTCAACCAGTTTAAAACAATCCTTTAATAAAACCATAGTATCATTGATCACCATCTTCCAATTTATCCAATTGATTCTTAATTTCCCATCATTCCTTCATCAGAGTATCTATGGCATCATTGGCAACTAGAACGCTCAGGAGCCGTTTCGATAGTTCCTAGCCCATAATACTTGGCAATATAATCACTTAACAAGATGGACTCTCGTTGAAGATCAGCAAGATCAACCAACAGATCCATATAAGGAGCCATGGACTCATCCATTGAAGACCAGCAAGGTCAATCAACCAGATCCATGCTCGATTTCAGAAAACAACTCCAACTCTGTTCCAATATCTTCCTCGACGCACGCGTGGGTATCCTAGGCGACCCAGAGCCCGAGCACCGTATGGTCAGCACCCTCTAGGATCCTTCGCAGGTAACCTAGCGCTTCACGCATAGGCTGCTTCCTTGGCCCCTCATCCACCGTACCGGAAGCTCACCATTTTAATCGCACCGAGGCTGGTCAAGACCTCGGCCGACCTTGCTACGCGAGACGTCCTTCATTGACTCCCTGTCAGCAGTTGCAACTTCCTCATCAACGACCTTAATCACAAGACGGTCAAAATGCTCCCCCTAGCATTCTTGACATAAAACAATCATTTACAGACAGCATTTACAAACAGCATTTACAAACAGTTTACAATACAATTTCTATTTTAACTTTCATTTTTCCACATTATCCCTTCTCAATCTACATTACTTATTCCATATTCCATTTATATGTATACTCATCCCATCACATCATTTCCATCTCATCACTTCAGATTCCCTCACATCACAATCGTATATTCACATCCATACATCCACAACTATATGCGTACATTCACATCTACATGCATACATCTACATCCCTATGCATACATCCACATCCACATTCACATTCACCTCCATACATCTACATCTACATGCATACATCCACTCCACATTCACATCCACATCTATACATCTACATCTACATGCATACATCCACCTCTACATCCACATCTACGTCTATACACCTACATCTACATGCATACATCCCCCATCCACATCCACATCTACATCTATACAACTACATCTACATGTATACATATACATCTCCATTCACAACTACATCTACATGCATACATCCATATCTCCATTCTCATCTACATCTATACATCTACATCTACATGCATCCATCCACCTCCACATCCACATCTACATCTACATGTATACATCCACATCTCCATTCACATCTACATCTATACCTCTACATCTACATGCATCCATCCACATCTCCATTTACATCCTCATCTACACATCTATTTCTACATGCATACATCCACGTCCCATGCATACATCCACCTCCACATTCACATTCACATCCATACATCTACATCTACATGCAACATCCACATCTCCATGCATAATAAAATTCTTTTAATTAATCTAGGATGATAGTTCCTAGAATATGGTAGGAAGTCCTCTTTTTATGCTTTGAATGAATTTATTTTATGCGTAATTTCTATAAAAATTTTGCCATAGCTCCGCTACTATGACTGATAAATCTCAATTTTTTTCTAAGGGATAAAGCTTATCATTAAGGAAATAATTAGAATGGTCTCTAATTGGATCATCAATCCATAATGGTCTCTAATTGGATCATTAAGAAAACAATTAGAATGGTCTCTAATTGGGTCATCAATCCATAATGGATTGAATCATCAATGTGCATAAACTAAAAGCATAGCAAAAAGCCATTAATTTGGCCTCAAGCATAGCTTAATCTTGGATTAAGGAAAGGCTTTATGAAAAGCTTCATTTGGATTGAGAATGGTTCATGAGTATGACCATTTCTTGAGTGAGAGAGAGAAATTACATAAAAACCATTAGAATTTAAACATAAATGGAAATTAACTTCTATAGCATTTATTAAATTATGTAACTCTTCACTACTATTCACCAATTAACTTCAATAGCATTTAAAAAACCATACCAATTAAACTTCTCAAGCTTGAGAGGGGTTGAGAAGAGAGAATCATTGAGAAATTATAGAAAGATCAAAATTCAATATACTTACCTTATAATTTGCTTGATTCTTTATTCACGGTAGAGGCCCCCAACCAATCAATTGGTTTAGTATGTTGATGGAGCCACCAATGGGGATTGAAGAAAGAGAGAAGTATCAAAAACTAGTGAATTATTAAAGAATTCACAACTCTTGGCTTAGGTAGAGTAGAGTAACAATGCATAAGACACTCTATATTTTGGCTTAGGTGGAGTAGAGTAACAAGCATAAGACTCTATCTAATTTGGCTTAGGTGGAGTAGAGTAACAAAGCATAAGACTCTATCTAATTTGGCTTAGGTGGAGTAGAGTAACAAAGCATAAGACTCTATCTAATTTGGCTTAGGTGGAGTAGAGTAACAAAGCATAAGATACTATATATTTTGGCTTAGGTGGAGTAGAGTGACAAAGCATAAGGCACTATATTTTTTTCAACAAGGGAAGGCTTCTATTTATAGGAAAATTTGAGCTCCTAACTAAACAAACTGATTCTAGAATTTTCCAAGTCAGTTTGGTCACTTTTTGACCATTTTTAGGTCAATTAAGCTAACTTTTTGGAACTAGACTTGAATGAGGAGAGAGGAGAGATGAAATATCTTAATTTTTATGAGTTTAAAACTCATTCAAGCATGTGAAATATGCACCTCCTTTAAAGAATTCCCCTTCCTTACATATGTGTCAAAATTGTATTGCTCATAGTTTTTTACTAATAAACCTTGTACATTTTCAACTCTTCATCTTATGTGAAATATGCACCTCCTTTAAAGAACTCCTCTTCCTTACATATGTGTCATAGTTTTTTTACTAATAAGCCTTGTACATTTTCAACTCTTCATCTTATGTGAAATATGCACCTCCTTTAAAGAACTCCCCTTCCTTACATATGTGTTTATTTACTAATAAACCTTGTACATTTTCAACTCTTCATCTTATGTGAAATATGCACCTCCTTTAAAGAACTCCCCTTCCTTACATATGTGTCATAATGGAATCATTTTAATATTGTTCATAGTTTTTTACTAATAAACCTTGTACATTTTCAACTCTTCATCTTATGTGAGCATTTAAGAGACTCCCCTTCCTTACATATGTGTCATAATAAAATCATTATTCCCAAAATATCTCATATTTTTAATATTGCTCATAGTTTTTTATTAATAACCCTTGTACATTTTCAACTCTTCACCTCATGTGAGCATTTACTCATTTTTGGGGTATTTTCTTTTTACAATTTGGATTTATCTCCTCCCTACACATGGATTGATGCTATTGGCCCATAGAAACCTTAATTGGACCATAGTCTAAAGATTTCTGAAAATCTAGACCCTTAGGCTAAGGTTCTTTATACCTATTTCCAATTAATTCCAATTGCACATTGGAAAATTCTTTTTAAATTTCTGTTTCAGGGGAACTCATCTAAATTATAAGAGATATTTTTCTATCCAAAAATATTCAAAATCTGAATATTCTCTCTCTAGAATATTTTCTCTCTCTAGGTTAAAACAGTCACAAACAAGATCTCTTATATTTCAGAAAAGGAATTGATTACAGGGGAATATACTAGACATCAAAAAGGGGTTGGGGGAGGAATCTTACAGCAAGACAATTGGTGAACCATGTATTCAGGTTACATGGTGTACTACAACGTATTGAGAGTGACCAGGATGTCAAATTCATGAGTTCATTTTAGATAAATTCATGAGTTAATTTTAGATTACTTTATTTGATTGCAAACCAAGCGACTGCCAAGCATCACTACCTTCCCGAGATTTAAGGTCAAATAGAGATCACGACGAATAAGTTTACACTTAAAAAGTGTGTGGGACGAATGGTCGGCTTTAGCCCATTTTTCCTACAATAGTACCTCATCTCGTGAGAGTATTGGCATGCCGCTTTCTAAGGCATTGTGTATAGTTAGAAAAGGTGAATGCATGCCACCGCGACACCTTTTGAGGCACTGTGTATGCTTAGATGGTGAATGCCACCTTTTGAGGCATCGCGTATGGTTAGAAGGCAAACATGAAACTAATCTCAATGAAGCATTATGCCGATGCCCATAGGAGAATTCGGAACTCCAAGAAGGAGATTAAGAATCAAAGCTAATGGACATGGCTGAACTATGAGTTTCATCATATGCTTTAAATTCTGAAGATTCTACCAACAAAAGGAGATTTGTATGATCAAGAGATGATGGCTATTTTGCATGCCATCAAGAAGTGGCATCATTACCTTTAGGATATGAGTGATTCTTATGTGAGAAGTGATCACCGTACCGTGCATTGAAGTAATTCTCTCCTGTGTGACCGAATCCGTCTCCTAAGCGAAGAAGGTGGTTGGCAACCTTGCAAAATTATGATTTTGAGATCGCGTGTATAATCAACAATAGGATAATGTGGCGGCCTGGCTGAGATTATGATATGGTTCTCATAAAGAGTTGCCTTCTTTCTAGCTATGAAATGGTCTCATTTTTACTGCAAAGATAGAGTTTACATGGTGCCTACATCAAAAGTTACAAGCAAAGGCCGATCGAACAAATACATTCTTCACCAATGGTGTGGGGTAGTCACGAATATTCAAGACCGTTGCCTTCACCAACGGTGTGGCAATCAAGAGTATTCAGGACCGTTGATCGGATAAGGAGAAGGGCTTCTATTAGAAAGGGATGTGGAAAGGACTTCCATGCTTTTCTCACAAGATGTACGCCTTCTCAACTTAATAAGAACCCAATACATATAAGTTCGATGGGCTACTTCAACTTGCCTACTCTCGAAGGGAATTGGATTCGTATTTCTATGGATTTCACTATGGGTCTTCCACACACAAAGAAACGTTGGGATAGGGCATGTGTGTCTCTGAATAGGTTGACAAGGGTGGAACATTTCATCTCTAGATAGTTCGAGTATATGACACTATGGCTGCAAGGCAGTGGGATTTTAAGAGCATAAAAAAAGGAAAGACTTGGTAATCAAAGAATGTGGTTCCACCATCAAATTGTTGTACAAATGATTACATGATGTTGTCCTTCTCCCTTGGAAGAAAGGGTATTTGTAAGTTGAAGTCTTACTTACGGTGCCATGGCAGACTTTCCATGTTTGGGTGGACTACTAGTACTCTCTATGATAAGTATACTCCATGTATAATGAGTGCATTTTCTTGATCTCTCACTAGATCCCTTTCTTGCATTGTTGGTATCAGAGCTCTACTTAAAGCCATTGATCCCTTTCTTACATTGCAATGTATTAGAGCTTTATGGTAGTCATTTTATGTCAGAAGTGTTTGAGATAGCATTTCCATGATGCTCAAAGTGTGTGGGATGAACGCTCAGCTTTACTCAAGTTTTCCTACTATTAATAGTACTGCTCTCATCATCATGAGAGTATTGGCACGCCACCTTTCTGAGGCATCGTGTATGGTTAGAAAGTGAATAGTGCGCACCTATGATAGTTGTCAAGTAAGAAGGAGTGAATCCAAATGAGAAAGAGGAAGTGAGGTAGTGCATGCTCTTCTCCAACAATGTAAGGCAAACATGAAAGCGAGCTCAAGTGAGAATCAAGAATTATGTCGAAGCCCATAGGACTCCACCTTTGGAGCTTCAAGAAGGAGATTAAATGTTTTTTAGGAGCTACAAATACTCGAGGGAACCAAAGCAAATGGGCTATGTATTTGTTTTATAGCCTAGCAGAGCGGATGGTATGATATGGTTGAGAATAAGAAACAAATGCATGAGGGCATGGCTGAACTATTGGATGAGTTTCATGATATGTTTTAAATTCCAAAGAATCTACCAACAAAAAGAGATGTATATGCATGTGTATGATCAAGACATGAGTGCTATCTTTCATGCCGTCAAGAAGTGGCATCATTACCTTTATGGTAGTCATTTTTATGTGAGAAGTGATCATTGTGTGTTGAAGTAATTCCTCTCCCAGCCGAATCTATCTCGCAAAATTATGATTTTGAGATGAGCTATATAAAGGGCAAGGATAATGTAGTGGCTGATACTCTATCAGTTATACCTTACGCAAAGAAGAAACCTCGCAAAATTATGATTTTGAGATGAGCTATATAAAGGGAAAGGATAATGTAGTGGCTGATACTCTATCAGTTATACCTAAAGTATACAAACATTGGGTCATGGAATTTCAAAAGGAAGATCTCTTAAATAAGGGGGCGTCAGAAATGGTGCTAAAATTACAACCTGGTTCTCATAAAGAGTTGCCTCGTTTTTTGGCTACGTAATGGTCTCATTTTTACTGCAAAGATAGAGTCTACATGGTGCCTATGTCGAAAATTACAACATGGTTCCCATAATGGTCTCATTTTTTACTACAGAGATAGAGTCTACATGTGGTACCTACATAAAAAATGCATTCTTCATCAATGGTGGGGCAATTGGGAATATTCAAGTCCTTTGATAAGATAAGAAAGAGCTTCTAGAGGAAAGGGATGTGGAAGGACTTACATGCTCTTGTCACACAAGATGTATCCCTTTTCAACCTCATAAGGTAAGCCCGGTGGGTTTCTTCAACTTGCCTATATTTGTATGATCAAGAGATGATGGCTATTTTGCATGCCATCAAGAAGTGGCATCATTATCTTTAGGATATGAGTGATTCTTATGTGAGAAGTGATCACCGTACCGTGCATTGAAGTAATTCTCTCCTGTGTGACCGAATCCGTCTCCTAAGCGAAGAAGGTGGTTGGCAACCTTGCAAAATTATGATTTTGAGATCGCGTGTATAATCAACAATAGGATAATGTGGCGGCCTGGCTGAGATTATGATATGGTTCTCATAAAGAGTTGCCTTCTTTCTAGCTATGAAATGGTCTCATTTTTACTGCAAAGATAGAGTTTACATGGTGCCTACATCAAAAGTTACAAGCAAAGGCCGATCGAACAAATACATTCTTCACCAATGGTGTGGGGCAGTCAGGAATATTCAAGACCGTTGCCTTCACCAACGGTGTGGCAATCAAGAGTATTCAGGACCGTTGATAGGATAAGGAGAAGGGCTTCTATTAGAAAGGGATGTGGGAAGGACTTCCATGCTTTTCTCACAAGATGTACGCCTTCTCAACTTAATAAGAACCCAATACATATAAGCTCGATGGGCTACTTCAACTTGCCTACTCTCGAAGGGAATTGGATTCGTATTTCTATGGATTTCACTATGGGTCTTCCACACACAAAGAAACGTTGGGATAGGGCATGTGTGTCTCTGAATAGGTTGACAAGGGTGGAACATTTCATCTCTAGATAGTTCGAGTATATGACACTATGGCTGCAAGGCAGTGGGATTTTAAGAGCATAAAAAAAGGAAAGACTTGGTAATCAAAGAATGTGGTTCCACCATCAAATTGTTGTACAAATGATTACATGATGTTGTCCTTTTCCCTTGGAAGAAAGGGTATTTGTAAGTTGAAGTCTTACTTACGGTGCCATGGCAGACTTTCCATGTTTGGGTGGACTACTAGTACTCTCTATGATAAGTATACTCCATGTATAATGAGTGCATTTTCTTGATCTCTCACTAGATCCCTTTCTTGCATTGTTGGTATGAGAGCTCTACTTAAAGCCATTGATCCCTTTCTTACATTGCAATGTATTAGAGCTTTATGGTAGTCATTTTATGTCAGAAGTGTTTGAGATAGCATTTCCATGATGCTCAAAGTGTGTGGGATGAACGCTCAGCTTTACTCAAGTTTTCCTACTATTAATAGTACTGCTCTCATCATCATGAGAGTATTGGCACGCCACCTTTCTGAGGCATCGTGTATGGTTAGAAAGTGAATAGTGCGCACCTATGATAGTTGTCAAGTAAGAAGGGGTGAATCCAAATGAGAAAGAGGAAGTGAGGTAGTGCATGCTCTTCTCCAACAATGTAAGGCAAACATGAAAGCAAGCTCAAGTGAGAATAAAGAATTAGGTCGAAGCCCATAGGACTCCACCTTTGGAGCTTCAAGAAGGAGATTAAATGTTTTTTAGGAGCTACAAATACTCGAGGGAACCAAAGCAAATGGGCTGTGTATTTGTTTTATAGCCTAGCAGAGAGGATGGTATGATATGGTTGAGAATAAGAAACAAATGCATGAGGGCATGGCTGAACTATTGGATGAGTTTCATGATATGTTTTAAATTCCAAAGAATCTACCAACAAAAAGAGATGTATATGCATGTGTATGATCAAGACATGAGTGCTATCTTTCGTGCCGTCAAGAAGTGGCATCATTACCTTTATGGTAGTCATTTTTATGTGAGAAGTGATCATTGTGTGTTGAAGTAATTCCTCTCCCAACCGAATCTATCTCGCAGAATTATGATTTTTAGATGAGCTATATAAAGGGCAAGGATAATGTAGTGGCTGATACTCTATCAGTTATACCTTACGCAAAGAAGAAACCTCGCAAAATTATGATTTTGAGATGAGCTATATAAAGGGCAAGGATAATGTAGTGGCTGATACTCTATCAGTTATACCTAAAGTATACAAACATTGGGTCATGGAATTTCAAAAGGAAGATCTCTTAAATAAGGGGGTGTCAGAAATGGTGCTAAAATTACAACCTGGTTCTCATAAAGAGTTGCCTCGTTTTTTGGCTACGTAATGGTCTCATTTTTACTGCAAAGATAGAGTCTACATGGTGCCTATGTCGAAAATTACAACATGGTTCCCATAATGGTCTCATTTTTTACTACAGAGATAGAGTCTACATGTGGTACCTACATAAAAAATGCATTCTTCATCAATGGTGGGGCAATTGGGAATATTCAAGTCCTTTGATAAGATAAGAAAGAGCTTCTAGAGAAAAGGGATGTGGAAGGACTTACATGCTCTTGTCACACAAGATGTATCCCTTTTCAACCTCATAAGGTTTGCCCCGTGGGTTTCTTCAACTTGCCTATCAATTTTCGATGGGGAAGTGGATCCATATTTCTATGGATCTCACTATGGGTCTTCCACACACAATGAGAGGTTGAGGTAGCTTATATGTGGCTTGTGGTGGCACATTTCATCTCTACAAAGGTCAAGTATACGACATCCGTGGTTGCAAGACAATTGGTGGTCCATGTATTCAGGTTACATGGTGTACTACAACGTATTGAGAGTGACCAGGATGTCAAATTCATGAGTTCATTTTAGATAAATTCATGAGTTAATTTTAGATTACTTTATTTGATATCATGCAAACCAAGCGACTGCCAAGCATCACTACCTTCCCGAGATTTAAGGTCAAATAGAGATCACGACGAATAAGTTTACACTTAAAAGTGTGTGGGACGAATGGTCGGCTTTAGCCCATTTTTCCTACAATAGTACCTCATCTCGTGAGAGTATTGGCATGCCGCTTTCTAAGGCATTGTGTATAGTTAGAAAAGGTGAATGCATGCCACCGCGACACCTTTTAAGGCACTGTGTATGCTTAGATGGTGAATGCCACCTTTTGAGGCATTGTGTATGCTTAGATGGTGAATGCATGCCAACGCGACACCTTTTGAGGCATTGTGTATGCTTAGATGGTGAATGCCACCTTTTGAGGCATCGCGTATGGTTAGAAGGCAAACATGAAACTAATCTCAATGAAGCATTATGCCGATGCCCATAGGAGAATTCGGAACTCCAAGAAGGAGATTAAGAATCAAAGCTAATGGACATGGCTGAACTATGAGTTTCATCATATGCTTTAAATTTTGAGGATTCTACCAACAAAAGGAGATTTGTATGATCAAGAGATGATGGCTATTTTGCATGCCATCAAGAAGTGGCATCATTACCTTTAGGATATGAGTGATTCTTATGTGAGAAGTGATCACCGTACCGTGCATTGAAGTAATTCTCTCCTGTGTGACCGAATCCGTCTCCTAAGCGAAGAAGGTGGTTGGCAACCTTGCAAAATTATGATTTTGAGATCGCGTGTATAATCAACAATAGGATAATGTGGCGGCCTGGCTGAGATTATGATATGGTTCTCATAAAGAGTTGCCTTCTTTCTAGCTATGAAATGGTCTCATTTTTACTGCAAAGATAGAGTTTACATGGTGCCTACATCAAAAGTTACAAGCAAAGGCCGATCGAACAAATACATTCTTCACCAATGGTGTGGGGTAGTCACGAATATTCAAGACCGTTGCCTTCACCAACGGTGTGGCAATCAAGAGTATTCAGGACCGTTGATCGGATAAGGAGAAGGGCTTCTATTAGAAAGGGATGTGGGAAGGACTTCCATGCTTTTCTCACAAGATGTACGCCTTCTCAACTTAATAAGAACCCAATACATATAAGTTCGATGGGCTACTTCAACTTGCCTACTCTCGAAGGGAATTGGATTCGTATTTCTATGGATTTCACTATGGGTCTTCCACACACAAAGAAACGTTGGGATAGGGCATGTGTGTCTCTGAATAGGTTGACAAGGGTGGAACATTTCATCTCTAGATAGTTCGAGTATATGACACTATGGCTGCAAGGCAGTGGGATTTTAAGAGCATAAAAAAAGGAAAGACTTGGTAATCAAAGAATGTGGTTCCACCATCAAATTGTTGTACAAATGATTACATGATGTTGTCCTTCTCCCTTGGAAGAAAGGGTATTTGTAAGTTGAAGTCTTACTTACAGTGCCATGGCAGACTTTCCATGTTTGGGTGGACTACTAGTACTCTCTATGATAAGTATACTCCATGTATAATGAGTGCATTTTCTTGATCTCTCACTAGATCCCTTTCTTGCATTGTTGGTATCAGAGCTCTACTTAAAGCCATTGATCCCTTTCTTACATTGCAATGTATTAGAGCTTTATGGTAGTCATTTTATGTCAGAAGTGTTTGAGATAGCATTTCCATGATGCTCAAAGTGTGTGGGATGAACGCTCAGCTTTACTCAAGTTTTCCTACTATTAATAGTACTGCTCTCATCATCATGAGAGTATTGGCACGCCACCTTTCTGAGGCATCGTGTATGGTTAGAAAGTGAATAGTGCGCACCTATGATAGTTGTCAAGTAAGAAGGGGTGAATCCAAATGAGAAAGAGGAAGTGAGGTAGTGCATGCTCTTCTCCAACAATGTAAGGCAAACATGAAAGCGAGCTCAAGTGAGAATCAAGAATTAGGTCGAAGCCCATAGGACTCCACCTTTGGAGCTTCAAGAAGGAGATTAAATGTTTTTTAGGAGCTACAAATACTCGAGGGAACCAAAGCAAATGGGCTGTGTATTTGTTTTATAGCCTAGCAAAGAGGATGGTATGATATGGTTGAGAATAAGAAACAAATGCATGAGGGCATGGCTGAACTATTAGATGAGTTTCATGATATGTTTTAAATTCCAAAGAATCTACCAACAAAAAGAGATGTATATGCATGTGTATGATCAAGACATGAGTGCTATCTTTCGTGCCGTCAAGAAGTGGCATCATTACCTTTATGGTAGTCATTTTTATGTGAGAAGTGATCATTGTGTGTTGAAGTAATTCCTCTCCCAGCCGAATCTATCTCGCAAAATTATGATTTTGAGATGAGCTATATAAAGGGCAAGGATAATGTAGTGGCTGATACTCTATCAGTTATACCTTACGCAAAGAAGAAACCTCGCAAAATTATGATTTTGAGATGAGCTATAGAAAGGGCAAGGATAATGTAGTGGCTGATACTCTATCAGTTATACCTAAAGTATACAAACATTGGGTCATGGAATTTCAAAAGGAAGATCTCTTAAATAAGGGGGCGTCAGAAATGGTGCTAAAATTACAACCTGGTTCTCATAAAGAGTTGCCTCGTTTTTTGGCTACGTAATGGTCTCATTTTTACTGCAAAGATAGAGTCTACATGGTGCCTATGTCGAAAATTACAACATGGTTCCCATAATGGTCTCATTTTTTACTACAGAGATAGAGTCTACATGTGGTACCTACATAAAAAATGCATTCTTCATCAATGGTGGGGCAATTGGGAATATTCAAGTCCTTTGATAAGATAAGAAAGAGCTTCTAGAGGAAAGGGATGTGGAAGGACTTACATGCTCTTGTCACACAAGATGTATCCCTTTTCAACCTCATAAGGTAAGCCCGGTGGGTTTCTTCAACTTGCCTATCAATTTTCGATGGGGAAGTGGATCCATATTTCTATGGATCTCACTATGGGTCTTCCACACACAATGAGAGGTTGAGATAGCTTATATGTGGCTTGTGGTGGCACATTTCATCTCTACAAAGGTCAAGTATACGACATCCGTGGTTGCAAGACAATTGGTGGTCCATGTATTCAGGTTACATGGTGTACTACAACGTATTGAGAGTGACCAGGATGTCAAATTCATGAGTTCATTTTAGATAAATTCATGAGTTAATTTTAGATTACTTTATTTGATATCATGCAAACCAAGCGACTGCCAAGCATCACTACCTTCCCGAGATTTAAGGTCAAATAGAGATCACGACGAATAAGTTTACACTTAAAAAGTGTGTGGGACGAATGGTCGGCTTTAGCCCATTTTTCCTACAATAGTACCTCATCTCGTGAGAGTATTGGCATGCCGCTTTCTAAGGCATTGTGTATAGTTAGAAAAGGTGAATGCATGCCAACGCGACACCTTTTGAGGCATTGTGTATGCTTAGATGGTGAATGCCACCTTAGGCATCGCGTATGGTTAGAAGGCAAACATGAAACTGATCTCAATGAAGCATTATGCCGATGCCCATAGGAGAATTCGGAACTCCAAGAAGGAGATTAAGAATCAAAGCTAATGGACATGGCTGAACTATGAGTTTCATCATATGCTTTAAATTCTGAGGATTCTACCAACAAAAGGAGATTTGTATGATCAAGAGATGATGGCTATTTTGCATGCCATCAAGAAGTGGCATCACTACCTTTAGGATATGAGTGATTCTTATGTGAGAAGTGATCACCGTACCGTGCATTGAAGTAATTCTCTCCTGTGTGACCGAATCCGTCTCCTAAGCGAAGAAGGTGGTTGGCAACCTTGCAAAATTATGATTTTGAGATCGCGTGTATAATCAACAATAGAATAATGTGGCGGCCTGGCTGAGATTATGATATGGTTCTCATAAAGAGTTGCCTTCTTTCTAGCTATGAAATGGTCTCATTTTTACTGCAAAGATAGAGTTTACATGGTGCCTACATCAAAAGTTACAAGCAAAGGCCGATCGAACAAATACATTATTCACCAATGGTGTGGGGCAGTCAGGAATATTCAAGACCGTTGCCTTCACCAACGGTGTGGCAATCAAGAGTATTCAGGACCGTTGATAGGATAAGGAGAAGGGCTTCTATTAGAAAGGGATGTGGGAAGGACTTCCATGCTTTTCTCACAAGATGTACGCCTTCTCAACTTAATAAGAACCCAATACATATAAGTTCGATGGGCTACTTCAACTTGCCTACTCTTGAAGGGAATTGGATTCGTATTTCTATGGATTTCACTATGGGTCTTCCACACACAAAGAAACGTTGGGATAGGGCATGTGTGTCTCTGAATAGGTTGACAAGGGTGGAACATTTCATCTCTAGATAGTTCGAGTATATGACACTATGGCTGCAAGGCAGTGGGATTTTAAGAGCATAAAAAAAGGAAAGACTTGGTAATCAAAGAATGTGGTTCCACCATCAAATTGTTATACAAATGATTACATGATGTTGTCCTTCTCCCTTGGAAGAAAGGGTATTTGTAAGTTGAAGTCTTACTTACGGTGCCATGGCAGACTTTCCATGTTTGGGTGGACTACTAGTACTCTCTATGATAAGTATACTCCATGTATAATGAGTGCATTTTCTTGATCTCTCACTAGATCCCTTTCTTGCATTGTTGGTATGAGAGCTCTACTTAAAGCCATTGATCCCTTTCTTACATTGCAATGTATTAGAGCTTTATGGTAGTCATTTTATGTCAGAAGTGTTTGAGATAGCATTTCCATGATGCTCAAAGTGTGTGGGATGAACGCTCAGCTTTACTCAAGTTTTCCTACTATTAATAGTACTGCTCTCATCATCATGAGAGTATTGGCACGCCACCTTTCTGAGGCATCGTGTATGGTTAGAAAGTGAATAGTGCGCACCTATGATAGTTGTCAAGTAAGAAGGGGTGAATCCAAATGAGAAAGAGGAAGTGAGGTAGTGCATGCTCTTCTCCAACAATGTAAGGCAAACATGAAAGCGAGCTCAAGTGAGAATAAAGAATTAGGTCGAAGCCCATAGGACTCCACCTTTGGAGCTTCAAGAAGGAGATTAAATGTTTTTTAGGAGCTACAAATACTCGAGGGAACCAAAGCAAATGGGCTGTGTATTTGTTTTATAGCCTAGCAGAGAGGATGGTATGATATGGTTGAGAATAAGAAACAAATGCATGAGGGCATGGCTGAACTATTGGATGAGTTTCATGATATGTTTTAAATTCCAAAGAATCTACCAACAAAAAGAGATGTATATGCATGTGTATGATCAAGACATGAGTGCTATCTTTCGTGCCGTCAAGAAGTGGCATCATTACCTTTATGGTAGTCATTTTTATGTGAGAAGTGATCATTGTGTGTTGAAGTAATTCCTCTCCCAACCGAATCTATCTCGCAGAATTATGATTTTTAGATGAGCTATATAAAGGGCAAGGATAATGTAGTGGCTGATACTCTATCAGTTATACCTTACGCAAAGAAGAAACCTCGCAAAATTATGATTTTGAGATGAGCTATATAAAGGGCAAGGATAATGTAGTGGCTGATACTCTATCAGTTATACCTAAAGTATACAAACATTGGGTCATGGAATTTCAAAAGGAAGATCTCTTAAATAAGGGGGCGTCAGAAATGGTGCTAAAATTACAACCTGGTTCTCATAAAGAGTTGCCTCGTTTTTTGGCTACGTAATGGTCTCATTTTTACTGCAAAGATAGAGTCTACATGGTGCCTATGTCGAAAATTACAACATGGTTCCCATAATGGTCTCATTTTTTACTACAGAGATAGAGTCTACATGTGGTACCTACATAAAAAATGCATTCTTCATCAATGGTGGGGCAATTGGGAATATTCAAGTCCTTTGATAAGATAAGAAAGAGCTTCTAGAGGAAAGGGATGTGGAAGGACTTACATGCTCTTGTCACACAAGATGTATCCCTTTTCAACCTCATAAGGTAAGCCCGGTGGGTTTCTTCAACTTGCCTATTAATTTTCGATGGGGAAGTGGATCCATATTTCTATGGATCTCACTATGGGTCTTCCACACACAATGAGAGGTTGAGATAGCTTATATGTGGCTTGTGGTGGCACATTTCATCTCTACAAAGGTCAAGTATATGACATCCGTGGTTGCAAGACAATTGGTGGTCCATGTATTCAGGTTACATGGTGAACTATGAGTTTCATCATATGCTTTAAATTCTGAGGATTCTACCAACAAAAGGAGATTTGTATGATCAAGAGATGATGGCTATTTTGCATGCCATCAAGAAGTGGCATCATTACCTTTAGGATATGAGTGATTCTTATGTGAGAAGGGATCACCGTACCGTGCATTGAAGTAATTCTCTCCTGTGTGACCGAATCCGTCTCCTAAGCGAAGAAGGTGGTTGGCAACCTTGCAAAATTATGATTTTGAGATCGCGTGTATAATCAACAATAGGATAATGTGGCGGCCTGGCTGAGATTATGATATGGTTCTCATAAAGAGTTGCCTTCTTTCTAGCTATGAAATGGTCTCATTTTTACTGCAAAGATAGAGTTTACATGGTGCCTATATCAAAAGTTACAAGCAAAGGCCGATCGAACAAATACATTCTTCACCAATGGTGTGGGGCAGTCAGGAATATTCAAGACCGTTGCCTTCACCAACGGTGTGGCAATCAAGAGTATTCAGGACCGTTGATAGGATAAGGAGAAGGGCTTCTATTAGAAAGGGATGTGGGAAGGACTTCCATGCTTTTCTCACAAGATGTACGCCTTCTCAACTTAATAAGAACCCAATACATATAAGTTCGATGGGCTACTTCAACTTGCCTACTCTCGAAGGGAATTGGATTCGTATTTCTATGGATTTCACTATGGGTCTTCCACACACAAAGAAACGTTGGGATAGGGCATGTGTGTCTCTGAATAGGTTGACAAGGGTGGAACATTTCATCTCTAGATAGTTCGAGTATATGACACTATGGCTGCAGGGCAGTGGGATTTTAAGAGCATAAAAAAAGGAAAGACTTGGTAATCAAAGAATGTGGTTCCACCATCAAATTGTTGTACAAATGATTACATGATGTTGTCCCCCTTGGAAGAAAGGGTATTTGTAAGTTGAAGTCTTACTTACGGTGCCATGGCAGACTTTCCATGTTTGGGTGGACTACTAGTACTCTCTATGATAAGTATACTCCATGTATAATGAGTGCATTTTCTTGATCTCTCACTAGATCCCTTTCTTGCATTGTTGGTATCAGAGCTCTACTTAAAGCCATTGATCCCTGTTGCATGACAAATGAAGATTAATACAAGGATGCAACAAAAAAGATACTTAGGGCTCTTGTAAAGAGTTTCACTTTGTAGATGAATGTGGGAGAGGGCTTGACAATAATCCCACATGGGAACTTTTGGGAGTTCTAGAATTTTTGTATAAAAGGTGGCCCATTTGAGAGCTAGAGTACTCTTTGGTCATTTGGTTGAGAGGCTCATAAAGAGAGCTTGCTCCATAGCTCCTTCTCATGTGCTCTCCCAAAGCTCTCCATTTCCATTCATGCTTCAGTCTTGTACTCTCTATTCTCTACATTTTCAATGATATGAGGTTTTGGTCTACACACTTGCTAATCTAGATTTCTTAATGATGTTTTGATTTGTGAGTTGTGCATGTGATGAAACTTGTGCATGAATTGATGTGTAGTTGAGGCTTGTGTGATAGCTCTTTGCATGTTAGGTTCTTTGCATAAGTTGTATCTTTGTGCTTAAGTGTAGCCTAATCTTGATGCTTTGATAATGCTAGATTGATGTGTTGATTGTGTTAGATTGATTGCTTGAGTGTTGAGAAGGATTGAGTAGGACTAGAAGTCATTAGTATGTGGTTAACTCATCTTCTCCCATTCGGGATAGCCTCTATGCGCTAACCGGGTTGCATTCACGGATTGACAAGTGTGTGGGTTGGAGTGTAGCCTCCGCTATGCTATGATGTCCCAAACAATGGCGCCGCTGCCGGGGAACGCACACCTAAGTTAGTGAAGGGTGTTAACCATTACTTCTTACTAAGTGCTCCATTGATTGCAAAATCGTGGATTAGGGTAGATTAGAGTAGAGTTTGCAAGGGCATTGAGTGTGTGATCTCAAGGGCGCCTTGTGTGTTTTCGGTTTTTTTGATTAGAAGAAAAAAAAAACAAAATTAATTAAAACCTCATTGCGGTAGAGAAATCCCGCCACTAATCAGATTTAAGTACTTTCTGTTTTTGTATTTTTGACGGGGTTGGCGAGGGATAGATAGGAAGTGTTGGAGGTGGCCTTTCTTTTATTGTTTTGTTGTGTTGTTATTTGGGGAGCCAATGCATCAAGCGCAGCAAAGGTAAATATATATATACATGCACATGTAAGGCGGCCAATAAGCTCAATATGAGCTGTCCGTGCTCGAGGAAAAATAAAGAATATTTATCTATTGGAGCATGACTAACCGATTTGCTTGAAAGAAACGGGCAACTAAGGGTAGCCTTAAGAAAAAAAGCTTATAAATCTATATAAATATATATATATATATATATATATATATATAGATTTATAAGGGCTGCATCAAACGTTAGCGCACAGGGCGCTGAAAAGCGGCGTGCAGCAGACGTTTTTTTTTTAAAAATAAAAAAAAACAAAATCGTTTTTCTTTTTTAAAACGTTGGTGTAGGCGGCCGGCGGCGATGGCGTAGGCGGGAAGAAGCGTTGAAGCAGCAGGCGCAGCCGGCTGAAAGAAGGCGTAGGCGGCCAGTGAGGGTGCGAAGGCGTAGGCGGCCAGTTGTTGCAGGGTGGCCGAGTGAAGGCGTTAAGGCGGTCAGCTGAGGGAGAGTGGCCGTAGCTGTAGAGGCGGGCGTAGCCTGCAACCCACAGTAAAGAGCAGGCGAAAAGGCAGTTGGAGCGGAGGAGCAAACGGCGGCAGCTGTAGCGAGTGTGACGGCTGTGACGCTGCAAGAAAAAAAGAAGGCGAAGGAAGGCAGTAAGAAGGCGAGGTGTCTGTGTACAAGATCCCGCCCAGGAGCACGAGCGGAGGTAGACACAGGCGAGGAGGAAAAGAAGGTCGACGGCGGGGTCAGGAGGTAAGGTGGCCGCTGAAGGGCCGCGTGGAAGCAAAGGCTGGCTGTAGTAGCAGAAGAAAGAGCAAGCTGAGCTCACTGTAAGCGAGGCGAAGGTCAACGGCGGCTGGAGCTGCGTAGGCGAAGTTGGCTGCGGTTGTGAAGGGCTGGCGAAGGAGGCCATCTCTGCCTCACCCGCTGAGGGAGAGTAGCCAAGCTAAGGTGGCCGAATTGGTGGCGCAACAGCAGAAGAAGGCGTGCGAAGCATTGAAGAGGGCTAGCGGTGCGGCAACGAATCTGGGAGTCGGCGAGTCGAGGGATAAGGTAGGTGGTGCAAATTTTAATTTTTTTAAATTTTTTTTATTTTTCATGTTTTTGTTTTATTTTTAAATAAAAAATAATCATAATAAATTTAAAAAACAAAAAAAATAAATATTTTTTTTAAAAGAAAAAAAGAAAAAAGGAGATTTAAAAAAAAGAAAGAAAAAAGAAGAAGAAAAAAAGAAAAAAAAACATAAAACAATAAATTTATTTTATTTATTTTTTTATTTTTTAAAAAAAAATATAGAGAAAAGAAAAGGAAAAAATAAAATTAAAATTAAAATTAAAAAAAATTTAAAGTATTTATTTTTTTTAGGAGTCCATATTCTTTGCATATTTTTTATTTTATTTTTTCATTTCTATAATTTTTAGCATAATTAGAGTAATTTGCATTGTTTTAAATTTTTGTAATTTAAAAAAAAATAAAAAAACAAAAACAAAACAAAAGGAAAAAAAGAAAAAGAAAAAGAAGAAAAAACAATTTTTATTTTTTCCATTGTTCATTATTTAAATTTTTGCATAGTCAGCTTGCATTTTTTATTTTTTTTTAGAAATTTTGTAAATGAAGCATAACTAGTAAATTCATATTTTTATATTTGGCACGAAATTTATTCATTTTATTAAAAAAAACACACAAAAACAAAGACAAAAACAAAAACAAAACCAACAAAAGAAAAAAAAACAACAAAAGAAAATTTAAAAAAAAATTTGATAAATTAAGTATTTTTTTGGAGTCTACTTTTTTGCATAATTTGTAATTCTTCATTCTTTAATTTTTTGCATAATTAGTTTAACCTGCATTTTTTAATTTTTGTAACTTTGTGCATAATTAGTATTTTTTTTTAGTGTGATTCATAATTTTTGTGTAAATTTAAAAAAAATAAAAACATAAAAAAACATAAAATCATTAAAAAAAATCATTTAGAAAAATATATAATTAAAAAAAGGATATATATATATATATTTTATTTAAAAACAAAAACAAAAACAAAACAAAACAAAAACACATAAAAAAACCAAAAAATTTTGATCTTATGCACTTGCGGTCGGGACGTCTTGTAAATTCTGCCATAGGGCCTAGGGCACCTTCTAGAGTACCTACGCAAGAAAGTGGGACCCAATCGGTAGGCAATTTGGCAGATATTGCTGAAATACTTTCTGAATCCCAATCCGATACCCTTTCCTCCAGAACAACTAGTTCATTGTCCATGGACAATCTAGGGCCGACAAATAGTCATCCCGTAGCCCCAAATAGAACACCCACAAGATCCTTTAATCCATTTGAAGCCGACACCATGGGGTTAACACTCAATGTGAGACTCCAATATGTCTACACAAATGCTCAAGGAGCTGAGATCTTTAGGGACCCACAACAACGGTATCTTGTTAAGATCGCAGACATTTTCTCAGAACTTGATAGAGCACCTCTAGTCAATGACCAGGGTAACATGTACATGGGTGGAGATGGGGTTCGCTACGAAGTCACCTACCATCCAGCAAAGGTAGACAAATTAGGGGAGATCTCTAAAATCGAGTTCTTAGACTTATCAGAACTTTCCAGAGCAAGGGAGTCTAGAGATGACTGGCTCATTGAGCCGGACATGCCTAGACCATCCAATGCCCAGTCCTCAAAGCCATCCATAGATGATTTACTTCTTGTGGATCTAAATTTGGAAAGGGATGCTTCCACAACAGCACTACATGTAGAAGAAGTCTCAGTGGAGAATTTAACACTCAAATCTTCTAATGATGCTGATCAAAAGGGTGGTGTTTCTACCTTACACAAAGCACTTTCAAAATCTGCTCTTGAAGCTCCAAAACAAATGATGTGGATAATTGATGAGTACTCAAGTGAGGGTCATGGCGGCTGGCATGTTCCAACTACTCTAGTTGCCGCTCAAAGAAGGCCAGGCAAGAAAGAATTATCAATGTGGCTACCCAAAGATGCGTACAAACTTGTACCATCTAGTCCAGTTGCCAAACCTCCTAAAAAGCACATCATTTCCAAGCCTAAACCTCGGATTGTTAATCGATGGGTCCCAAAACATGTTCTTAAAGCACAAGGCTATTATGAGGGTGCAACAGCAATTTGGATTCCAAAATGCCTTGCTTTGGCAGGGATAAAAGAGTGTTTCAGAAAGATGCCAAAAGCCACCCTTGATTTTCCATATCAGTGGTGGGTGCAAAAGAAATCAACACAAACTCTTCAAGAAAGGAAAGGTGGCTGTAATAGCACCTACAAATCTACTTGTGTTGATCTTCCTAAAACATGTATTGAAACACCGGTTGTCCCGATTTCTCCTTGTTACACAATTCAACCATCAACTTGTGTACCTACGACAAGTCCAAATGTGTCTCATTTGAGCATAGATTCTAGCATTTCAATGCCTAAAACCTCTTATCTTGCTCAAATTCCAAGACAATTGCTAAAGTTTCCACCTCTTAAAAAGGATATACCAAAAACTAAAGATAAGGCATTAACACTACAATTAAAGCTCTTTGGTAGATCAATGTTTGACTAGTGTGGTTCCTTATGCCTTTAGAGAATTATGTTCTTTTTGACACGGATCCACCACCAACGCAAGGGTAAGTTCAAACGACTCCACAATAAGATCGACAAGCCAGGGCACTTTTATCCCACTGGGTTTTTCCCCTCGGCTGTATTCGGTGTTTGGCACCAATGGAAAATTTTTTATTCTTTTCTTCTCTTTTCTTGTTTGTTAATAAAAATTTTGCAGAGATCTTCGCTAACACAAGAGCATCAAACACACGCCCCAATAGTCCACCTATCGTGCACACAAATTAGGAAGGGGGGAGACATGCTACGCCTACCAAGATCAAGGAGAAGCAATCTGCACAAAATCAGCAATTAATCAGGGCAAACGAACAACATCAAACAGGGCACTACAACAGGTGTATGCAAATCTTAATCTTTAATTCTTTTTGTGCTCTTATCTTTCGAATATATGGTTTGCATGTTCACACAATGTTGGCTGCTTGAAGTTTTTGATTAGTTGTTAAAATATGGTGAGTGAATTCTAGAGTCTTAGAAGACTTAGGAAAAGATATTTCTATCTAAAGACAGTGTAGGATATATACCAAGGGAATATGCCAAGTTCTTATGCTTTCAAGGTATATTAGTTATCCCTAGTGGTAGCTACCTCATAGATATGAGCTAGGTGCTAGGAGTAATAATAATTTATTAAAAAAAATTATACCCTTAAAAAAAATATGTACAAAGTAAATTGAGACATGACATGTCTACAGTCATGAGAAACGCTTGATAGGACCTGGGGTTGTCTTAGCGCCTCGGGGCCGATGCCTTGGTTTCCATGGGGTGAACACTGATGTCGAAAAGCTTCAGAAAAAGACCTTTGAGGAATCTATCGCCTTGATGGATGTTGGTAGGACTCGGGGGTACACTATGGGCCCTCGAGACTGATGCCCTCATCTTCATGGGGTACTCCTTAGGTCATAAAAGAAAGAAAAAGGGTCTATCGCCCTTGAGATACTTAGCGGTCTTTAGATTCTCTTGGCGGAGGTCTCTTGGCCATTGCTTGGGTCTCTTTGGGATAGAACCTTAATCTTTATCACCTTCTACACACACATATTAAGAAAAAAAAAAGAAAAAAGAAAAAAAAAAGAGTTCCAATCACCTGTGCTCATATTTAGGAGTAGGTTTGCCACTTAGGAATAACTTACATACTTGTAGGACATTGAGACTGCGGTCATAACCGGCAGTGTACAAAGCACACTTGCCTTTGCATAGAATTATCTACCACTTAAGTCTCATTTGGACTAGTCTTTACTCACCTATTTTAGTACTCATTAAAACTTTAATCAGCCTTGCACTTGTATGCTCACGTGTGAAATTATCATTGCTGATTTTTCTTTTCTTTTCTTTTCTTTTTTTTCAATAAAAGACTTTAATGTATCAATTGTTTTTTGTTGCAGCTCTTGCTACTACCGCGCTCGAGGACGTGCGCAAAATAGGAAGGGGGGAGTGTTGCATGACAAATGAAGATTAATACAAGGATGCAACAAAAAAGATACTTAGGGCTCTTGTAAAGAGTTTCACTTTGTAGATGAATGTGGGAGAGGGCTTGACAATAATCCCACATGGGAACTTTTGGGAGTTCTAGAATTTTTGTATAAAAGGTGGCCCATTTGAGAGCTAGAGTACTCTTTGGTCATTTGGTTGAGAGGCTCATAGAGAGAGCTTGCTCCATAGCTCCTTCTCATGTGCTCTCCCAAAGCTCTCCATTTCCATTCATGCTTCAGTCTTGTACTCTCTATTCTCTACATTTTCAATGATATGAGGTTTTGGTCTACACACTTGCTAATCTAGATTTCTTAATGATGTTTTGATTTGTGAGTTGTGCATGTGATGAAACTTGTGCATGAATTGATGTGTAGTTGAGGCTTGTGTGATAGCTCTTTGCATGTTAGGTTCTTTGCATAAGTTGTATCTTTGTGCTTAAGTGTAGCCTAATCTTGATGCTTTGATAATGCTAGATTGATGTGTTGATTGTGTTAGATTGATTGCTTGAGTGTTGAGAAGGATTGAGTAGGACTAGAAGTCATTAGTATGTGGTTAACTCATCTTCTCCCATTCGGGATAGCCTCTATGCGCTAACCGGGTTGCATTCACGGATTGACAAGTGTGTGGGTTGGAGTGTAGCCTCCGCTATGCTATGATGTCCCAAACAATGGCGCCGCTGTCAGGGAACGCACACCTAAGTTAGTGAAGGGTGTTAACCATTACTTCTTACTAAGTGCTCCATTGATTGCAAAATCGTGGATTAGGGTAGATTAGAGTAGAGTTTGCAAGGGCATTGAGTGTGTGATCTCAAGGGCGCCTTGTGTGTTTTCGGTTTTTGTGATTAGAAGAAAAAAAAAACAAAATTAATTAAAACCTCATTGCGGTAGAGAAATCCCGCCACTAATCAGATTTAAGTACTTTCTGTTTTTGTATTTTTGACGGGGTTGGCGAGGGATAGATAGGAAGTGTTGGAGGTGGCCTTTCTTTTATTGTTTTGTTGTGTTGTTATTTGGGGAGCCAATGCATCAAGCGCAGCAAAGGTAAATATATATATACATGCACATGTAAGGCGGCCAATAAGCTCAATATGAGCTGTCCGTGCTCGAGGAAAAATAAAGAATATTTATCTATTGGAGCATGACTAACCGATTTGCTTGAAAGAAACGGGCAACTAAGGGTAGCCTTAAGAAAAAAGCTTATAAATCTATATATATATATATATATATATATATATATATATATATAGATTTATAAGGGCTGCATCAAACGTTAGCGCACAGGGCGCTGAAAAGCGGCGTGCAGCAGACGTTTTTTTTTTTTAAATAAAAAAAAACAAAATCATTTTTCTTTTTTAAAACGTTGGTGTAGGCGGCCGGCGGCGATGGCGTAGGCGGGAAGAAGCGTTGAAGCAGCAGGCGCAGCCGGCTGAAAGAAGGCGTAGGCGGCCAGTGAGGGTGCGAAGGCGTAGGCGGCCAGTTGTTGCAGGGTGGCCGAGTGAAGGCGTTAAGGCGGTCAGGCTGAGGGAGAGTGGCCGTAGCTGTAGAGGCGGGCGTAGCTTGCAACCCACAGTAAAGAGCAGGCGAAAAGGCAGTTGGAGCGGAGGAGCAAACGGCGGCAGCTGTAGTGAGTGTGACGGCTGTGACGCTGCAAGAAAAAAAGAAGGCAAAGGAAGGCAGTAAGAAGGCGAGGTGTCTGTGTACAAGATCCCGCCCAGGAGCACGAGCGGAGGTAGACACAGGCGAGGAGGAAAAGAAGGTCGACGGCGGGGTCAGGAGGTAAGGTGGCCGCTGAAGGGCCGCGTGGAAGCAAAGGCTGGCTGTAGTAGCAGAAGAAAGAGCAGGCTGAGCTCACTGTAAGCGAGGCGAAGGTCAACGGCGGCTGGAGCTGCGTAGGCGAAGTTGGCTGCAGTTGTGAAGGGCTGGCGAAGGAGGCCATCTCTGCCTCACCCGCTGAGGGAGAGTAGCCAAGCTAAGGTGGCCGAATCGGTGGCGCAACAGCAGAAGAAGGCGTGCGAAGCATTGAAGAGGGCTAGCGGTGCCGCAACGAATCCGGGAGTCGGCGAGTCGAGGGATAAGGTAGGTGGTGCAAATTTTAATTTTTTTAAATTTTTTTTATTTTTCATGTTTTTGTTTTATTTTTAAATAAAAAATAATCATAATAAATTTAAAAAACAAAAAAACAAATATTTTTTTTTAAAAGAAAAAAAGAAAAAAAGAGATTTAAAAAAAAGAAAGAAAAAAGAAGAAGAAAGAAAGAAAAAAAACCATAAAACAATAAATTTATTTTATTTATTTTTTTATTTTTAAAAAAAATACAGAGAAAAGAAAAGGAAAAAATAAAATTAAAATTAAAATTAAAAAAAATTTAAAGTATATTTTTTTTAGAAGTCCATATTCTTTGCATATTTTTTATTTTATTTTTTCATTTCTGTAATTTTTAGCATAATTAGAGTAATTTGCATTGTTTGAAATTTTTGTAATTTAAAAAAAAATAAAAAAACAAAAACAAAACAAAAGGAAAAAAAGAAAAAGAAAAAGAAGAAAAAACAATTTTTATTTTTTCCATTGTTCATTATTTAAATTTTTGCATAGTTAGCTTGCATTTTTTATTTTTTTTAGAAATTTTGTAAATGAAGCATAACTAGTAAATTCATATTTTTATATTTGGCACAAAATTTATTCATTTTATTAAAAAAAACACACAAAAACAAAGACAAAAAACAAAAACAAAAACCAACAAAAGAAAAAAAAAACAACAAAAGAAAATTTAAAAAAATATGATAAATTAAGTATTTTTTTGGAGTCTACTTTTTTGCATAATTTGTAATTCTTCATTCTTTAATTTTTTGCATAATTAGTTTAACCTGCATTTTTTAATTTTTGTAACTTTGTGCATAATTAGTATTTTTTTTTTGTGTGATTCATAATTTTTGTGTAAATTTAAAAAAAATAAAAACATAAAAAAACATAAAATCATTAAAAAAATCATTTAGAAAAATATATAATTAAAAAAAGAATATATATATATATTTTTTATTTAAAAACAAAAACAAAAACAAAACAAAACAAAAACACATAAAAAAACCAAAAAATTTTGACCTTATGCACTTGCGGTCGGGACGTCTTGTAAATTCTGCCATAGGGCCTAGGGCACCTTCTAGAGTACCTACGCAAGAAAGTGGGACCCAATCGGTAGGCAATTTGGCAGATATTGTTGAAATACTTTCTGAATCCCAATCCGATACCCTTTCCTCCAGAACAACTAGTTCATTGTCCATGGACAATCTAGGGCCGACAAATAGTCATCCCGTAGCCCCAAATAGAACACCCACAAGATCCTTTAATCCATTTGAAGCTGACACCATGGGGTTAACACTCAATGTGAGACTCCAATATGTCTACACAAATGCTCAAGGAGCTGAGATCTTTAGGGACCCACAACAACGGTATCTTGTTAAGATCGCAGACATTTTCTCAGAACTTGATAGAGCACCTCTAGTCAATGACCAGGGTAACATGTACATGGGTGGAGATGGGGTTCGCTACGAAGTCACCTACCATCCAGCAAAGGTAGACAAATTAGGGGAGATCTCTAAAACCGAGTTCTTAGACTTATCAGAACTTTCCAAAGCAAGGGAGTCTAGAGATGACTGGCTCATTGAGCCGGACATGCCTGGACCATCCAATGCCCAGTCCTCAAAGCCATCCATAGATGATTTACTTCTTGTGGATCTAAATTTGGAAAGGGATGCTTCCACAACAGCACTACATGTAGAAGAAGTCTCAGTGGAGAATTTAACACTCAAATCTTCTAATGATGCTGATCAAAAGGGTGGTGTTTCTACCTTACACAAAGCACTTTCAAAATCTGCTCTTGAAGCTCCAAAACAAATGATGTGGATAATTGATGAGTACTCAAGTGAGGGTCATGGCGGCTGGCATGTTCCAACTACTCTAGTTGCCGCTCAAAGAAGGCCAGGCAAGAAAGAATTATCAATGTGGCTACCCAAAGATGCGTACAAACTTGTACCATCTAGTCCAGTTGCCAAACCTCCTAAAAAGCACATCATTTCCAAGCCTAAACCTCGGATTGTTAATCGATGGGTCCCAAAACATGTTCTTAAAGCACAAGGCTATTATGAGGGTGCAACAGCAATTTGGATTCCAAAATGCCTTGCTTTGGCAGGGATAAAAGAGTGTTTCAGAAAGATGCCAAAAGCCACCCTTGATTTTCCATATCAGTGGGTGCAAAAGAAATCAACACAAACTCTTCAAGAAAGGAAAGGTGGCTGTAATAGCACCTACAAATCTACTTGTGTTGATCTTCCTAACACATGTATTGAAACACCGGTTGTCCCGATTTCTCCTTGTTACACAATTCAACCATCAACTTGTGTACCTACGACAAGTCCAAATGTGTCTCATTTGAGCATAGATTCTAGCATTTCAATGCCTAAAACCTCTTATCTTGCTCAAATTCCAAGACAATTGCTAAAGTTTCCACCTCTTAAAAAGGATATACCAAAAACTAAAGATAAGGCATTAACACTACAATTAAAGCTCTTTGGTAGATCAATGTTTGAATAGTGTGGTTCCTTATGCCTTTAGAGAATTATGTTCTTTTTGACACGGATCCACCACCAACGCAAGGGTAAGTTCAAACGACTCCACAATAAGATCGACAAGCCAGGGCACTTTTATTCCACTGGGTTTTTTCCCTCGGCTGTATTCGGTGTTTGGCACCAATGGAAAATTTTTTATTCTTTTCTTCTCTTTTCTTGTTTGTTAATAAAAATTTTGCAGAGATCTTCGCTAACACAAGAGCATCAAACACACGCCCCAATAGTCCACCTATCGTGCACACAAATTAGGAAGGGGGGAGACATGCTACGCCTACCAAGATCAAGGAGAAGCAATCTGCACAAAATCAGCAATTAATCAGGGCAAACAAACAACGTCAAACAGGGCACTACAACAGGTGTATGCAAATCTTAATCTTTAATTCTTTTTGTGCTCTTATCTTTCGAATATATGGTTTGCATGTTCACACAATGTTGGCTGCTTGAAGTTTTTGATTAGTTGTTAAAATATGGTGAGTGAATTCTAGAGTCTTAGAAGACTTAGGAAAAGATATTTCTATCTAAAGACAGTGTAGGATATATACCAAGGGAATATGCCAAGTTCTTATGCTTTTAAGGTATATTAGTTATCCCTAGTGGTAGCTACCTCATAGATATGAGCTAGGTGCTAGGAGTAATAATAATTTATTAAAAAAAAATTATACCCTTTAAAAAAAATATGTACAAAGTAAATTGAGACATGACATGTCTACAGTCATGAGAAACGCTTGATAGGACCTGGGGTTGTCTTAGCGCCTCGGGGCCGATGCCTTGGTTTCCATGGGGTGAACACTGATGTCGAAAAGCTTCAGAAAAAGACCTTTGAGGAATCTATCGCCTTGATGGATGTTGGTAGGACTCGGGGGTACACTATGGGCCCTCGAGACTGATGCCCTCATCTTCATGGGGTACTCCTTAGGTCATAAAAGAAAGAAAAAGGGTCTATCACCCTTGAGATACTTAGCGGTCTTTAGATTCTCTTGGCGGAGGTCTCTTGGCCATTGCTTGGGTCTCTTTGGGATAGAACCTTAATCTTTATCACCTTCTACACACACATATTAAGAAAAAAAAAAAAAGAAAAAAAAAAGAGTTCCAATCACCTGTGCTCATATTTAGGAGTAGGTTTGCCACTTAGGAATAACTTACATACTTGTAGGACATTGAGACTGCGGTCATAACCGGCAGTGTACAAAGCACACTTGCCTTTGCATAGAATTATCTACCACTTAAGTCTCATTTGGACTAGTCTTTACTCACCTATTTTAGTACTCATTAAAACTTTAATCAGCCTTGCACTTGTATGCTCACGTGTGAAATTATCATTGCTGATTTTTCTTTTCTTTTCTTTTCTTTTTTTTCAATAAAAGACTTTAATGTATCAATTGTTTTTTGTTGCAGCTCTTGCTACTACCGCGCTCGAGGACGTGCGCAAAATAGGAAGGGGGGAGTGTTGCATGACAAATGAAGATTAATACAAGGATGCAACAAAAAAGATACTTAGGGCTCTTGTAAAGAGTTTCACTTTGTAGATGAATGTGGGAGAGGGCTTGACAATAATCCCACATGGGAACTTTTGGGAGTTCTAGAATTTTTGTATAAAAGGTGGCCCATTTGAGAGCTAGAGTACTCTTTGGTCATTTGGTTGAGAGGCTCATAGAGAGAGCTTGCTCCATAGCTCCTTCTCATGTGCTCTCCCAAAGCTCTCCATTTCCATTCATGCTTCAGTCTTGTACTCTCTATTCTCTACATTTTCAATGATATGAGGTTTTGGTCTACACACTTGCTAATCTAGATTTCTTAATGATGTTTTGATTTGTGAGTTGTGCATGTGATGAAACTTGTGCATGAATTGATGTGTAGTTGAGGCTTGTGTGATATCTCTTTGCATGTTAGGTTCTTTGCATAAGTTGTATCTTTGTGCTTAAGTGTAGCCTAATCTTGATGCTTTGATAATGCTAGATTGATGTGTTGATTGTGTTAGATTGATTGCTTGAGTGTTGAGAAGGATTGAGTAGGACTAGAAGTCATTAGTATGTGGTTAACTCATCTTCTCCCATTCGGGATAGCCTCTATGCGCTAACCGGGTTGCATTCACGGATTGACAAGTGTGTGGGTTGGAGTGTAGCCTCCGCTATGCTATGATGTCCCAAACAATCCCTTTCTTACATTGCAATGTATTAGAGCTTTATGGTAGTCATTTTATGTCAGAAGTGTTTGAGATAGCATTTCCATGATGCTCAAAGTGTGTGGGATGAACGCTCAGCTTTACTCAAGTTTTCCTACTATTAATAGTACTGCTCTCATCATCATGAGAGTATTGGCACGCCACCTTTCTGAGGCATCGTGTATGGTTAGAAAGTGAATAGTGCGCACCTATGATAGTTGTCAAGTAAGAAGGGGTGAATCCAAATGAGAAAGAGGAAGTGAGGTAGTGCATGCTCTTCTCCAACAATGTAAGGCAAACATGAAAGCGAGCTCAAGTGAGAATCAAGAATTAGGTCGAAGCCCATAGGACTCCACCTTTGGAGCTTCAAGAAGGAGATTAAATGTTTTTTAGGAGCTACAAATACTCAAGGGAACCAAAGCAAATGGGCTGTGTATTTGTTTTATAGCCTAGCAGAGAGGATGGTATGATATGGTTGAGAATAAGAAACAAATGCATGAGGGCATGGCTGAACTATTAGATGAGTTTCATGATATGTTTTAAATTCCAAAGAATCTACCAACAAAAAGAGATGTATATGCATGTGTATGATCAAGACATGAGTGCTATCTTTCGTGCCGTCAAGAAGTGGCATCATTACCTTTATGGTAGTCATTTTTATGTGAGAAGTGATCATTGTGTGTTGAAGTAATTCCTCTCCCAGCCGAATCTATCTCGCAAAATTATGATTTTGAGATGAGCTATATAAAGGGCAAGGATAGTGTAGTGGCTGATACTCTATCAGTTATACCTTACGCAAAGAAGAAACCTCGCAAAATTATGATTTTGAGATGAGCTATATAAAGGGCAAGGATAATGTAGTGGCTGATACTCTATCAGTTATACCTAAAGTATACAAACATTGGGTCATGGAATTTCAAAAGGAAGATCTCTTAAATAAGGGGGCGTCAGAAATGGTGCTAAAATTACAACCTGGTTCTCATAAAGAGTTGCCTCGTTTTTTGGCTACGTAATGGTCTCATTTTTACTCCAAAGATAGAGTCTACATGGTGCCTATGTCGAAAATTACAACATGGTTCCCATAATGGTCTCATTTTTTACTACAGAGATAGAGTCTACATGTGGTACCTACATAAAAAATGCATTCTTCATCAATGGTGGGGCAATTGGGAATATTCAAGTCCTTTGATAAGATAAGAAAGAGCTTCTAGAGAAAAGGGATGTGGAAGGACTTACATGCTCTTGTCACACAAGATGTATCCCTTTTCAACCTCATAAGGGAAGCCCGGTGGGTTTCTTCAACTTGCCTATCAATTTTCGATGGGGAAGTGGATCCATATTTCTATGGATCTCACTATGGGTCTTCCACACACAATGAGAGGTTGAGATAGCTTATATGTGGCTTGTGGTGGCACATTTCATCTCTACAAAGGTCAAGTATACGACATCCGTGGTTGCAAGACAATTGGTGGTCCATGTATTCAGGTTACATGGTGTACTACAACGTATTGAGAGTGACCAGGATGTCAAATTCATGAGTTCATTTTAGATAAATTCATGAGTTAATTTTAGATTACTTTATTTGATATCATGCAAACCAAGTGACTGCCAAGCATCACTACCTTCCCGAGATTTAAGGTCAAATAGAGATCACGACGAATAAGTTTACACTTAAAAAGTGTGTGGGATGAATGGTCGGCTTTAGCCCATTTTTCCTACAATAGTACCTCATCTCGTGAGAGTATTGGCATGCCGCTTTCTAAGGCATTGTGTATAGTTAGAAAAGGTGAATGCATGCCACCGCGACACCTTTTGAGGCACTGTGTATGCTTAGATGGTGAATGCCACCTTTTGAGGCATCGCGTATGGTTAGAAGGCAAACATGAAACTAATCTCAATGAAGCATTATGCCGATGCCCATAGGAGAATTCGGAACTCCAAGAAGGAGATTAAGAATCAAAGCTAATGGACATGGCTGAACTATGAGTTTCATCATATGCTTTAAATTCTGAGGATTCTACCAACAAAAGGAGATTTGTATGATCAAGAGATGATGGCTATTTTGCATGCCATCAAGAAGTGGCATCATTACCTTTAGGATATGAGTGATTCTTATGTGAGAAGTGATCACCGTACCGTGCATTGAAGTAATTCTCTCCTGTGTGACCGAATCCGTCTCCTAAGCGAAGAAGGTGGTTGGCAACCTTGCAAAATTATGATTTTGAGATCGCGTGTATAATCAACAATAGGATAATGTGGCGGCCTGGCTGAGATTATGATATGGTTCTCATAAAGAGTTGCCTTCTTTCTAGCTATGAAATGGTCTCATTTTTACTGCAAAGATAGAGTTTACATGGTGCCGACATCAAAAGTTACAAGCAAAGGCCGATCGAACAAATACATTCTTCACCAATGGTGTGGGGCAGTCAGGAATATTCAAGACCGTTGCCTTCACCAACGGTGTGGCAATCAAGAGTATTCAGGACCGTTGATAGGATAAGGAGAAGGGCTTCTATTAGAAAGGGATGTGGGAAGGACTTCCATGCTTTTCTCACAAGATGTACGCCTTCTCAACTTAATAAGAACCCAATACATATAAGTTCGATGGGCTACTTCAACTTGCCTACTCTCGAAGGGAATTGGATTCGTATTTCTATGGATTTCACTATGGGTCTTCCACACACAAAGAAACGTTGGGATAGGGCATGTGTGTCTCTGAATAGGTTGACAAGGGTGGAACATTTCATCTCTAGATAGTTCGAGTATATGACACTATGGCTGCAGGGCAGTGGGATTTTAAGAGCATAAAAAAAGGAAAGACTTGGTAATCAAAGAATGTGGTTCCACCATCAAATTGTTGTACAAATGATTACATGATGTTGTCCCCCTTGGAAGAAAGGGTATTTGTAAGTTGAAGTCTTACTTACGGTGCCATGGCAGACTTTCCATGTTTGGGTGGACTACTAGTACTCTCTATGATAAGTATACTCCATGTATAATGAGTGCATTTTCTTGATCTCTCACTAGATCTCTTTCTTGCATTGTTGGTATCAGAGCTCTACTTAAAGCCATTGATCCCTGTTGCATGACAAATGAAGATTAATACAAGGATGCAACAAAAAAGATACTTAGGGCTCTTGTAAAGAGTTTCACTTTGTAGATGAATGTGGGAGAGGGCTTGACAATAATCCCACATGGGAACTTTTGGGAGTTCTAGAATTTTTGTATAAAAGGTGGCCCATTTGAGAGCTAGAGTACTCTTTGGTCATTTGGTTGAGAGGCTCATAGAGAGAGCTTGCTCCATAGCTCCTTCTCATGTGCTCTCCCAAAGCTCTCCATTTCCATTCATGCTTCAGTCTTGTACTCTCTATTCTCTACATTTTCAATGATATGAGGTTTTGGTCTACACACTTGCTAATCTAGATTTCTTAATGATGTTTTGATTTGTGAGTTGTGCATGTGATGAAACTTGTGCATGAATTGATGTGTAGTTGAGGCTTGTGTGATAGCTCTTTGCATGTTAGGTTCTTTGCATAAGTTGTATCTTTGTGCTTAAGTGTAGCCTAATCTTGATGCTTTGATAATGCTAGATTGATGTGTTGATTGTGTTAGATTGATTGCTTGAGTGTTGAGAAGGATTGAGTAGGACTAGAAGTCATTAGTATGTGGTTAACTCATCTTCTCCCATTTGGGATAGCCTCTATGCGCTAACCGGGTTGCATTCACGGATTGACAAGTGTGTGGGTTGGAGTGTAGCCTCCGCTATGCTATGATGTCCCAAACAATCCCTTTCTTACATTGCAATGTATTAGAGCTTTATGGTAGTCATTTTATGTCAGAAGTGTTTGAGATAGCATTTCCATGATGCTCAAAGTGTGTGGGATGAACGCTCAGCTTTACTCAAGTTTTCCTACTATTAATAGTACTGCTCTCATCATCATGAGAGTATTGGCACGCCACCTTTCTGAGGCATCGTGTATGGTTAGAAAGTGAATAGTGCGCACCTATGATAGTTGTCAAGTAAGAAGGGGTGAATCCAAATGAGAAAGAGGAAGTGAGGTAGTGCATGCTCTTCTCCAACAATGTAAGGCAAACATGAAAGCGAGCTCAAGTGAGAATCAAGAATTAGGTCGAAGCCCATAGGACTCCACCTTTGGAGCTTCAAGAAGGAGATTAAATGTTTTTTAGGAGCTACAAATACTCAAGGGAACCAAAGCAAATGGGCTGTGTATTTGTTTTATAGCCTAGCAGAGAGGATGGTATGATATGGTTGAGAATAAGAAACAAATGCATGAGGGCATGGCTGAACTATTAGATGAGTTTCATGATATGTTTTAAATTCCAAAGAATCTACCAACAAAAAGAGATGTATATGCATGTGTATGATCAAGACATGAGTGCTATCTTTCGTGCCGTCAAGAAGTGGCATCATTACCTTTATGGTAGTCATTTTTATGTGAGAAGTGATCATTGTGTGTTGAAGTAATTCCTCTCCCAGCCGAATCTATCTCGCAAAATTATGATTTTGAGATGAGCTATATAAAGGGCAAGGATAGTGTAGTGGCTGATACTCTATCAGTTATACCTTACGCAAAGAAGAAACCTCGCAAAATTATGATTTTGAGATGAGCTATATAAAGGGCAAGGATAATGTAGTGGCTGATACTCTATCAGTTATACCTAAAGTATACAAACATTGGGTCATGGAATTTCAAAAGGAAGATCTCTTAAATAAGGGGGCGTCAGAAATGGTGCTAAAATTACAACCTGGTTCTCATAAAGAGTTGCCTCGTTTTTTGGCTACGTAATGGTCTCATTTTTACTCCAAAGATAGAGTCTACATGGTGCCTATGTCGAAAATTACAACATGGTTCCCATAATGGTCTCATTTTTTACTACAGAGATAGAGTCTACATGTGGTACCTACATAAAAAATGCATTCTTCATCAATGGTGGGGCAATTGGGAATATTCAAGTCCTTTGATAAGATAAGAAAGAGCTTCTAGAGAAAAGGGATGTGGAAGGACTTACATGCTCTTGTCACACAAGATGTATCCCTTTTCAACCTCATAAGGTAAGCCCGGTGGGTTTCTTCAACTTGCCTATCAATTTTCGATGGGGAAGTGGATCCATATTTCTATGGATCTCACTATGGGTCTTCCACACACAATGAGAGGTTGAGATAGCTTATATGTGGCTTGTGGTGGCACATTTCATCTCTACAAAGATCAAGTATACGACATCCGTGGTTGCAAGACAATTGGTGGTCCATGTATTCAGGTTACATGGTGTACTACAACGTATTGAGAGTGACCAGGATGTCAAATTCATGAGTTAATTTTAGATTACTTTATTTGATATCATGCAAACCAAGTGACTGCCAAGCATCACTACCTTCCCGAGATTTAAGGTCAAATAGAGATCACGACGAATAAGTTTACACTTAAAAAGTGTGTTGGATGAATGGTCGGCTTTAGCCCATTTTTCCTACAATAGTACCTCATCTCGTGAGAGTATTGGCATGCCGCTTTCTAAGGCATTGTGTATAGTTAGAAAAGGTGAATGCATGCCACCGCGACACCTTTTGAGGCACTGTGTATGCTTAGATGGTGAATGCCACCTTTTGAGGCATCGCGTATGGTTAGAAGGCAAACATGAAACTAATCTCAATGAAGCATTATGCCGATGCCCATAGGAGAATTCGGAACTCCAAGAAGGAGATTAAGAATCAAAGCTAATGGACATGGCTGAACTATGAGTTTCATCATATGCTTTAAATTTTGAGGATTCTACCAACAAAAGGAGATTTGTATGATCAAGAGATGATGGCTATTTTGCATGCCATCAAGAAGTGGCATCATTACCTTTAGGATATGAGTGATTCTTATGTGAGAAGTGATCACCGTACCGTGCATTGAAGTAATTCTCTCCTGTGTGACCGAATCCGTCTCCTAAGCGAAGAAGGTGGTTGGCAACCTTGCAAAATTATGATTTTGAGATCGCGTGTATAATCAACAATAGGATAATGTGGCGGCCTGGCTGAGATTATGATATGGTTCTCATAAAGAGTTGCCTTCTTTCTAGCTATGAAATGGTCTCATTTTTACTGCAAAGATAGAGTTTACATGGTGCCTACATCAAAAGTTACAAGCAAAGGCCGATCGAACAAATACATTCTTCACCAATGGTGTGGGGCAGTCAGGAATATTCAAGACCGTTGCCTTCACCAACGGTGTGGCAATCAAGAGTATTCAGGACCGTTGATAGGATAAGGAGAAGGGCTTCTATTAGAAAGGGATGTGGGAAGGACTTCCATGCTTTTCTCACAAGATGTACGCCTTCTCAACTTAATAAGAACCCAATACATATAAGTTCGATGGGCTACTTCAACTTGCCTACTCTCGAAGGGAATTGGATTCGTATTTCTATGGATTTCACTATGGGTCTTCCACACACAAAGAAACGTTGGGATAGGGCATGTGTGTCTCTGAATAGGTTGACAAGGGTGGAACATTTCATCTCTAGATAGTTCGAGTATATGACACTATGGCTGCAAGGCAGTGGGATTTTAAGAGCATAAAAAAACGAAAGTCTTGGTAATCAAAGAATGTGGTTCCACCATCAAATTGTTATACAAATGATTACATGATGTTGTCCTTTTCCCTTGGAAGAAAGGGTATTTGTAAGTTGAAGTCTTACTTACGGTGCCATGGCAGACTTTCCATGTTTGGGTGGACTACTAGTACTCTCTATGATAAGTATACTCCATGTATAATGAGTGCATTTTCTTGATCTCTCACTAGATCCCTTTCTTGCATTGTTGGTATCAGAGCTCTACTTAAAGCCATTGATCCCTTTCTTACATTGCAATGTATTAGAGCTTTATGGTAGTCATTTTATGTCAGAAGTGTTTGAGATAGCATTTCCATGATGCTCAAAGTGTGTGGGATGAACGCTCAGCTTTACTCAAGTTTTCCTACTATTAATAGTACTGCTCTCATCATCATGAGAGTATTGGCACACCACCTTTCTGAGGCATCGTGTATGGTTAGAAAGTGAATAGTGCACACCTATGATAGTTGTCAAGTAAGAAGGGGTGAATCCAAATGAGAAAGAGGAAGTGAGGTAGTGCATGCTCTTCTCCAACAATGTAAGGCAAACATGAAAGCGAGCTCAAGTGAGAATCAAGAATTAGGTCGAAGCCCATAGGACTCCACCTTTGGAGCTTCAAGAAGGAGATTAAATGTTTTTTAGGAGCTACAAATACTCGAAGAAACAAAGCAAATGGGCTGTGTATTTGTTTTATAGCCTAGCAGAGAGGATGGTATGATATGGTTGAGAATAAGAAACAAATGCATGAGGGCATGGCTGAACTATTGGATGAGTTTCATGATATGTTTTAAATTCCAAAGAATCTACCAACAAAAAGAGATGTATATGCATGTGTATGATCAAGACATGAGTGCTATCTTTCGTGCCGTCAAGAAGTGGCATCATTACCTTTATGGTAGTCATTTTTATGTGAGAAGTGATCATTGTGTGTTGAAGTAATTCCTCTCCCAGCCAAATCTATCTCGCAGAATTATGATTTTTAGATGAGCTATATAAAGGGCAAGGATAATGTAGTGGCTGATACTCTATCAGTTATACCTTACGCAAAGAAGAAACCTCGCAAAATTATGATTTTGAGATGAGCTATATAAAGGGCAAGGATAATGTAGTGGCTGATACTCTATCAGTTATACCTAAAGTATACAAACATTGGGTCATGGAATTTCAAAAGGAAGATCTCTTAAATAAGGGGGCGTCAGAAATGGTGCTAAAATTACAACCTGGTTCTCATAAAGAGTTGCCTCGTTTTTTGGCTACGTAATGGTCTCATTTTTACTGCAAAGATAGAGTCTACATGGTGCCTATGTCGAAAATTACAACATGGTTCCCATAATGGTCTCATTTTTTACTACAGAGATAGAGTCTACATGTGGTACCTACATAAAAAATGCATTCTTCATCAATGGTGGGGCAATTGGGAATATTCAAGTCCTTTGATAAGATAAGAAAGAGCTTCTAGAGGAAAGGGATGTGGAAGGACTTACATGCTCTTGTCACACAAGATGTATCCCTATGAGGTTGAAAAGGGATACATCTTGTGTGACAAGAGCATGTAAGTCCTTCCACATCTCTTTCCTCTAGAAGCTCTTTCTTATCTTATCAAAGGTCTTGAATATTCCCAATTGCCCCACCATTTGATGAAGAATGCATTTTTTTTGTAGGTACCACATGTAGACTCTATCTTTGTAGTAAAAAATGAGACCATTATGGGAACCATGTTGTAATTTTCGACATAGGCACCATGTAGACTCTATCTTTGTAGTAAAAATGAGACCATTACGTAGCCAAAAAACGAGGCAACTCTTTATGAGAACCAGGTTGTAATTTTAGCACCATTTCTGACGCCCCCTTATTTAAGAGATCTTCCTTTTGAAATTCCATGACCCAATGTTTGTATACTTTAGGTATAACTGATAGAGTATCAGCCACTACATTATCCTTGCCCTTTATATAGCTCATCTCAAAATCATAATTTTGCGAGGTTTCTTCTTTGCGTAAGGTATAACTGATAGAGTATCAGCCACTACATTATCCTTGCCCTTTATATAGCTCATCTCAAAATCATAATTTTGCGAGATAGATTCGGCTGGGAGAGGAATTACTTCAACACACAATGATCACTTCTCACATAAAAATGACTACCATAAAGGTAATGATGCCACTTCTTGACGGCACGAAAGATAGCACTCATGTCTTGATCATACACATGCATATACATCTCTTTTTGTTGGTAGATTCTTTCGAATTTAAAACATATCATGAAACTCATCCAATAGTTCAGCCATGCCCTCATGCATTTGTTTCTTATTCTCAACCATATCATACCATCCTCTCTACTAGGCTATAAAACAAATACACAGCCCATTTGCTTTGGTTCCCTCGAGTATTTGTAGCTCCTAAAAAACATTTAATCTCCTTCTTGAAGCTCCAAAGGTGGAGTCCTATGGGCTTCGACATAATTCTTGATTCTCACTTGAGCTCGCTTTCATGTTTGCCTTACATTGTTGGAGAAGAGCATGCACTACCTCACTTCCTCTTTCTCATTTGGATTCACTCCTTCTTACTTGACAACTATCATAGGTGCGCACTATTCACTTTCTAACCATACACGATGCCTCAGAAAGGTGGCGTGCCAATACTCTCATGATGATGAGAGCAGTACCATTAATAGTAGGAAAACTTGAGTAAAGCTGAGCGTTCATCCCACACACTTTGAGCATCATGGAAATGCTATCTCAAACACTTCTGACATAAAATGACTACCATAAAGCTCTAATACATTGCAATGTAAGAAAGGGATCAATGGCTTTAAGTAGAGCTCTGATACCAACAATGCAAGAAAGGGATCTAGTGAGAGATCAAGAAAATGCACTCATTATACATGGAGTATACTTATCATAGAGAGTACTAGTAGTCCACCCAAACATGGAAAGTCTGCCATGACACCGTAAGTAAGACTTCAACTTACAAATACCCTTTCTTCCAAGGGAAAAGGACAACATCATGTAATCATTTCTACAACAATTTGATGGTGGAACCACATTCTTTGATTACCAAGTCTTTCCTTTTTTTATGCTCTTAAAATCCCACTGCCTTGCAGCCATAGTGTCATATACTCGAACTATCTAGAGATGAAATGTTCCACCCTTGTCAACCTATTCAGAGACACACATGCCCTATCCCAATGTTTCTTTGTGTGTGGAAGACCCATAGTGAAATCCATAGAAATACGAATCCAATTCCCTTCGAGAGTAGGCAAGTTGAAGTAGCCCATCGAACTTATATGTATTGGGTTCTTATTAAGTTGAGAAGGCGTACATCTTGTGAGAAAAGCATGGAAGTCCTTCCACATCCCTTTCTAATAGAAGCCCTTTTCCTTATCCTATCAACGGTCCTGAATACTCTTGATTGCCACACCGTTGGTGAAGGCAACGGTCTTGAATATTCCTGACTGCCCCACACCATTGGTGAAGAATGTATTTGTTCGATTGGCCTTTGCTTGTAACTTTTGATGTAGGCACCATGTAAACTCTATCTTTGCAGTAAAAATGAGACCATTTCATAGCTAGAAAGAAGGCAACTCTTTATGAGAACCATATCATAATCTCAGCCAGGCCGCCACATTAGTCACACAGGAGAGAATTACTTCAATGCACGGTACGGTGATCACTTCTCACATAAGAATCACTCATATCCTAAAGGTAATGATGCCACTTCTTGATGGCATGCAAAATAGCCATCATCTCTTGATCATACAAATCTCCTTTTGTTGGTAGAATCTTCAGAATTTAAAGCATATGATGAAACTCATAGTTCAGCCATGTCCATTAGCTTTGATTCTTAATCTCCTTCTTGGAGTTCCGAATTATCCTATGGGCATCGGCGTAATGCTTCATTGAGATTAGTTTTTTGTTTGCCTTCTAACCATACACGATGCCTCAAAAGGTGGCATTCACCATCTAAGCATACACAGTGCCTCAAAAGGTGTCGCGGTGGCATGCATTCACCTTTTCTAACTATACACAATGCCTTAGAAAGCGGCATGCCAATACTCTCACGAGATGAGGTACTATTGTAGGAAAAATGGGCTAAAGCCGACCATTCGTCCCACACACTTTTTAAGTGTAAACTTATTCGTCGTGATCTCTATTTGACCTTAAATCTCGGGAAGGTAGTGATGCTTGGCAGTCGCTTGGTTTGCATGATATCAAATAAAGTAATCTAAAATTAACTCATGAATTTATCTAAAATGAACTCATGAATTTGACATCCTGGTCACTCTCAATACGTTGTAGTACACCATGTAACCTGAATACATGGACCACCAATTGTCTTGCAACCACGGATGTCGTATACTTGACCTTTGTAGAGATGAAATGTGCCACCACAAGCCACATATAAGCTATCTCAACCTCTCATTGTGTGTGGAAGACCCATAGTGAGATCCATAGAAATATGGATCCACTTCCCCATCGAAAATTGATAGGCAAGTTGAAGAAACCCACCGGGCTTACCTTATGAGGTTGAAAAGGGATACATCTTGTGTGATAAGAGCATGTAAGTCCTTCCACATCCCTTTCCTCTAGAAGCTCTTTCTTATCTTATCAAAGGACTTGAATATTCCCAATTGCCCCACCATTGATGAAGAATGCATTTTTTTTGTAGGTACCACATGTAGACTCTATCTCTGTAGTAAAAAATGAGACCATTATGGGAACCATGTTGCAATTTTCAACATAGGCACCATGTAGACTCTATCTTTGTAGTAAAAATGAGACCATTACGTAGCCAAAAAACGAGGCAACTCTTTATGAGAACCAGGTTGTAATTTTAGCACCATTTCTGACGCCCCCTTATTTAAGAGATCTTCCTTTTGAAATTCCATGACCCAATGTTTGTATACTTTAGGTATAACTGATAGAGTATCAGCCACTACATTATCCTTGCCCTTTATATAGCTCATCTCAAAATCATAATTTTGCGAGGTTTCTTCTTTGCGTAAGGTATAACTGATAGAGTATCAGCCACTACATTATCCTTGCCCTTTATATAGCTCATCTCAAAATCATAATTTTGCGAGATAGATTCGGCTGGGAGAGGAATTACTTCAACACACAATGATCACTTCTCACATAAAAATGACTACCATAAAGGTAATGATGCCACTTCTTGACGGCACGAAAGATAGCACTCATGTCTTGATCATACACATGCATATACATCTCTTTTTGTTGGTAGATTCTTTCGAATTTAAAACATATCATGAAACTCATCCAATAGTTCAACCATGCCCTCATGCATTTGTTTCTTATTCTCAACCATATCATACCATCCTCTCTGCTAGGCTATAAAACAAATACACAGCCCATTTGCTTTGGTTCCCTCGAGTATTTGTAGCTCCTAAAAAACATTTAATCTCCTTCTTGAAGCTCCAAAGGTGGAGTCCTATGGGCTTCGACATAATTCTTGATTCTCACTTGAGCTCGCTTTCATGTTTGCCTTACATTGTTGGAGAAGAGCATGCACTACCTCACTTCCTCTTTCTCATTTGGATTCACTCCTTCTTACTTGACAACTATCATAGGTGCGCACTATTCACTTTCTAACCATACACGATGCCTCAGAAAGGTGGCATGCCAATACTCTCATGATGATGAGAGCAGTACCATTAATAGTAGGAAAACTTGAGTAAAGCTGAGCGTTCATCCCACACACTTTGAGCATCATGGAAATGCTATCTCAAACACTTCTGACATAAAATGACTACCATAAATCTCTAATACATTGCAATGTGAGAAAGGGATCAATGGCTTTAAGTAGAGCTCTGATACCAACAATGCAAGAAAGGGATCTAGTGAGAGATCAAGAAAATGCACTCATTATACATGGAGTATACTTATCATAGAGAGTACTAGTAGTCCACCCAAACATGGAAAGTCTGCCATGACACCGTAAGTAAGACTTCAACTTACAAATACCCTTTCTTCCAAGGGAAAAGGACAACATCATGTAATCATTTGTACAACAATTTGATGGTGGAACCACATTCTTTGATTACCAAGTCTTTCCTTTTTTTATGCTCTTAAAATCCCACTGCCTTGCAGCCATAGTGTCATATACTCGAACTATCTAGAGATGAAATGTTCCACCCTTGTCAACCTATTCAGAGACACACATGCCCTATCCCAATGTTTCTTTGTGTGTGGAAGACCCATAGTGAAATCCATAGAAATATGAATCCAATTCCCTTCGAGAGTAGGCAAGTTGAAGTAGCCCATCGAACTTATATGTATTGGGTTCTTATTAAGTTGAGAAGGCGTACATCTTGTGAGAAAAGCATGGAAGTCCTTCCCACATCCCTTTCTAATAGAAGCCCTTTTCCTTATCCTATCAACGGTCCTGAATACTCTTGATTGCCACATCGTTGGGGAAGGCAACGGTCTTGAATATTCCTGACTACCCCACACCATTGGTGAAGAATGTATTTGTTCGATCGGCCTTTGCTTGTAACTTTTGATGTAGGCACCATGTAAACTCTATCTTTGCAGTAAAAATGAGACCATTTCATAGCTAGAAAGAAGGCAACTCTTTATGAGAACCATATCATAATCTCAGCCAGGCCGCCACATTATCCTATTGTTGATTATACACGCGATCTCAAAATCATAATTTTGCAAGGTTGCCAACCACCTTCTTTGCTTAGGAGACGGATTCGGTCACACAGGAGAGAATTACTTCAATGCACGGTACGGTGATCACTTCTCACATAAGAATCACTCATATCCTAAAGGTAATGATGCCACTTCTTGATGGCATGCAAAATAGCCATCATCTCTTGATCATACAAATCTCCTTTTGTTGGTAGAATCTTCAGAATTTAAAGCATATGATGAAACTCATAGTTCAGCCATGTCCATTAGCTTTGATTCTTAATCTCCTTCTTGGAGTTCCGAATTCTCCTATGGGCATCGGCATAATGCTTCATTGAGATTAGTTTCATGTTTGCCTTCTAACCATACGCGATGCCTCAAAAGGTGGCATTCACCATCTAAGCATACACAGTGCCTCAAAAGGTGTCGCGGTGGCATGCATTCACCTTTTCTAACTATACACAATGCCTTAGAAAGCGGCATGCCAATACTCTCACGAGATGAGGTACTATTGTAGGAAAAATGGGCTAAAGCCGACCATTCGTCCCACACACTTTTTAAGTGTAAACTTATTCGTCGTGATCTCTATTTGACCTTAAATCTCGGGAAGGTAGTGATGCTTGGCAGTCGCTTGGTTTGCATGATATCAAATAAAGTAATCTAAAATTAACTCATGAATTTATCTAAAATGAACTCATGAATTTGACATCCTGGTCACTCTCAATACGTTGTAGTACACCATGTAACCTGAATACATGGACCACCAATTGTCTTGCAACCACGGATGTCGTATACTTGACCTTTGTAGAGATGAAATGTGCCACCACAAGCCACATATAAGCTATCTCAACCTCTCATTGTGTGTGGAAGACCCATAGTGAGATCCATAGAAATATGGATCCACTTCCCCATCGAAAATTGATAGGCAAGTTGAAGAAACCCACCGGGCTTACCTTATGAGGTTGAAAAGGGATACATCTTGTGTGACAAGAGCATGTAAGTCCTTCCACATCCCTTTCCTCTAGAAGCTCTTTCTTATCTTATCAAAGGACTTGAATATTCCCAATTGCCCCACCATTTGATGAAGAATGCATTTTTTTTGTAGGTACCACATGTAGACTCTATCTCTCTAGTAAAAAATGAGACCATTATGGGAACCATGTTGTAATTTTCGACATAGGCACCATGTAGACTCTATCTTTGTAGTAAAAATGAGACCATTACATAGCCAAAAAACGAGGCAACTCTTTATGAGAACCAGGTTGTAATTTTAGCACCATTTCTGACGCCCCCTTATTTAAGAGATCTTCCTTTTGAAATTCCATGACCCAATGTTTGTATACTTTAGGTATAACTGATAGAGTATCAGCCACTACATTATCCTTGCCCTTTATATAGCTCATCTCAAAATCATAATTTTGCGAGGTTTCTTCTTTGCGTAAGGTATAACGGATAGAGTATCAGCCACTACATTATCCTTGCCCTTTATATAGCTCATCTCAAAATCATAATTTTGCGAGATAGATTCGGCTGGGAGAGGAATTACTTCAACACACAATGATCACTTCTCACATAAAAATGACTACCATAAAGGTAATGATGCCACTTCTTGACGGCACGAAAGATAGCACTCATGTCTTGATCATACACATGCATATACATCTCTTTTTGTTGGTAGATTCTTTCGAATTTAAAACATATCATGAAACTCATCCAATAGTTCAGCCATGCCCTCATGCATTTGTTTCTTATTCTCAACCATATCATACCATCCTCTCTGCTAGGCTATAAAACAAATACATAGCCCATTTGCTTTGGTTCCCTCGAGTATTTGTAGCTCCTAAAAAACATTTAATCTCCTTCTTGAAGCTCCAAAGGTGGAGTCCTATGGGCTTCGACATAATTCTTGATTCTCACTTGAGCTCGCTTTCATGTTTGCCTTACATTGTTGGAGAAGAGCATGCACTACCTCACTTCCTCTTTCTCATTTGGATTCACTCCTTCTTACTTGACAACTATCATAGGTGCGCACTATTCACTTTCTAACCATACACGATGCCTCAGAAAGGTGGCGTGCCAATACTCTCATGATGATGAGAGCAGTACCATTAATAGTAGGAAAACTTGAGTAAAGCTGAGCGTTCATCCCACACACTTTGAGCATCATGGAAATGCTATCTCAAACACTTCTGACATAAAATGACTACCATAAATCTCTAATACATTGCAATGTGAGAAAGGGATCAATGGCTTTAAGTAGAGCTCTGATACCAACAATGCAAGAAAGGGATCTAGTGAGAGATCAAGAAAATGCACTCATTATACATGGAGTATACTTATCATAGAGAGTACTAGTAGTCCACCCAAACATGGAAAGTCTGCCATGACACCGTAAGTAAGACTTCAACTTACAAATACCCTTTCTTCCAAGGGAAAAGGACAACATCATGTAATCATTTGTACAACAATTTGATGGTGGAACCACATTCTTTGATTACCAAGTCTTTCCTTTTTTTATGCTCTTAAAATCCCACTGCCTTGCAGCCATAGTGTCATATACTCGAACTATCTAGAGATGAAATGTTCCACCCTTGTCAACCTATTCAGAGACACACATGCCCTATCCCAATGTTTCTTTGTGTGTGGAAGACCCATAGTGAAATCCATAGAAATACGAATCCAATTCCCTTCGAGAGTAGGCAAGTTGAAGTAGCCCATCGAACTTATATGTATTGGGTTCTTATTAAGTTGAGAAGGCGTACATCTTGTGAGAAAAGCATGGAAGTCCTTCCCACATCCCTTTCTAATAGAAGCCCTTTTCCTTATCCTATCAACGGTCCTGAATACTCTTGATTGCCACATCGTTGGGGAAGGCAACAGTCTTGAATATTCCTGACTGCCCCACACCATTGGTGAAGAATGTATTTGCTCGATCGGCCTTTGCTTGTAACTTTTGATGTAGGCACCATGTAAACTCTATCTTTGCAGTAAAAATGAGACCATTTCATAGCTAGAAAGAAGGCAACTCTTTATGAGAACCATATCATAATCTCAGCCAGGCCGCCACATTATCCTATTGTTGATTATACACGCGATCTCAAAATCATAATTTTGCAAGGTTGCCAACCACCTTCTTCGCTTAGGAGACGGATTCGGTCACACAGGAGAGAATTACTTCAATGCACGGTACGGTGATCACTTCTCACATAAGAATCACTCATATCCTAAAGGTAATGATGCCACTTCTTGATGGCATGCAAAATAGCCATCATCTCTTGATCATACAAATCTCCTTTTGTTGGTAGAATCTTCAGAATTTAAAGCATATGATGAAACTCATAGTTCAGCCATGTCCATTAGCTTTGATTCTTAATCTCCTTCTTGGAGTTCCGAATTCTCCTATGGGCATCGGCATAATGCTTCATTGAGATTAGTTTCATGTTTGCCTTCTAACCATACGCGATGCCTCAAAAGGTGGCATTCACCATCTAAGCATACACAGTGCCTCAAAAGGTGTCGCGGTGGCATGCATTCACCTTTTCTAACTATACACAATGCCTTAGAAAGCGGCATGCCAATACTCTCACGAGATGAGGTACTATTGTAGGAAAAATGGGCTAAAGCCGACCATTCGTCCCACACACTTTTTAAGTGTAAACTTATTCGTCGTGATCTCTATTTGACCTTAAATCTCGGGAAGGTAGTGATGCTTGGCAGTCGCTTGGTTTGCATGATATCAAATAAAGTAATCTAAAATTAACTCATGAATTTATCTAAAATGAACTCATGAATTTGACATCCTGGTCACTCTCAATACGTTGTAGTACACCATGTAACCTGAATACATGGACCACCAATTGTCTTGCAACCATGGATGTCGTATACTTGACCTTTGTAGAGATGAAATGTGCCACCACAAGCCACATATAAGCTATCTCAACCTCTCATTGTGTGTGGAAGACCCATAGTGAGATCCATAGAAATATGGATCCACTTCCCCATCGAAAATTGATAGGAAAGTTGAAGAAACCCACCGGGTTTACCTTATGAGGTTGAAAAGGGATACATCTTGTGTGACAAGAGCATGTAAGTCCTTCCACATCCCTTTCCTCTAGAAGCTCTTTCTTATCTTATCAAAGGACTTGAATATTCCCAATTGCCCCACCATTTGATGAAGAATGCATTTTTTTTGTAGGTACCACATGTAGACTCTATCTCTGTAGTAAAAAATGAGACCATTATGGGAACCATGTTGTAATTTTCGACATAGGCACCATGTAGACTCTATCTTTGTAGTAAAAATGAGACCATTACGTAGCCAAAAAACGAGGCAACTCTTTATGAGAACCAGGTTGTAATTTTAGCACCATTTCTGACGCCCCCTTATTTAAGAGATCTTCCTTTTGAAATTCCATGACCCAATGTTTGTATACTTTAGGTATAACTGATAGAGTATCAGCCACTACATTATCCTTGCCCTTTATATAGCTCATCTCAAAATCATAATTTTGCGAGGTTTCTTCTTTGCGTAAGGTATAACGGATAGAGTATCAGCCACTACATTATCCTTGCCCTTTATATAGCTCATCTCAAAATCATAATTTTGCGAGATAGATTCGGCTGGGAGAGGAATTACTTCAACACACAATGATCACTTCTCACATAAAAATGACTACCATAAAGGTAATGATGCCACTTCTTGACGGCACGAAAGATAGCACTCATGTCTTGATCATACACATGCATATACATCTCTTTTTGTTGGTAGATTCTTTGGAATTTAAAACATATCATGAAACTCATCCAATAGTTCAGCCATGCCCTCATGCATTTGTTTCTTATTCTCAACCATATCATACCATCCTCTCTGCTAGGCTATAAAACAAATACACAGCCCATTTGCTTTGGTTCCCTCGAGTATTTGTAGCTCCTAAAAAACATTTAATCTCCTTCTTGAAGCTCCAAAGGTGGAGTCCTATGGGCTTCGACATAATTCTTGATTCTCACTTGAGCTCGCTTTCATGTTTGCCTTACATTGTTGGAGAAGAGCATGCACTACCTCACTTCCTCTTTCTCATTTGGATTCACTCCTTCTTACTTGACAACTATCATAGGTGCGCACTATTCACTTTCTAACCATACACGATGCCTCAGAAAGGTGGTGTGCCAATACTCTCATGATGAGAGAGCAGTACCATTAATAGTAGGAAAACTTGAGTAAAGCTGAGCGTTCATCCCACACACTTTGAGCATCATGGAAATGCTATCTCAAACACTTCTGACATAAAATGACTACCATAAAGCTCTAATACATTGCAATGTGAGAAAGGGATCAATGGCTTTAAGTAGAGCTCTGATACCAACAATGCAAGAAAGGGATCTAGTGAGAGATCAAGAAAATGCACTCATTATACATGGAGTATACTTATCATAGAGAGTACTAGTAGTCCACCCAAACATGGAAAGTCTGCCATGACACCGTAAGTAAGACTTCAACTTACAAATACCCTTTCTTCCAAGGGAAAAGGACAACATCATGTAATCATTTGTACAACAATTTGATGGTGGAACCACATTCTTTGATTACCAAGTCTTTCCTTTTTTTATGCTCTTAAAATCCCACTGCCTTGCAGCCATAGTGTCATATACTCGAACTATCTAGAGATGAAATGTTCCACCCTTGTCAACCTATTCAGAGACACACATGCCCTATCCCAATGTTTCTTTGTGTGTGGAAGACCCATAGTGAAATCCATAGAAATACGAATCCAATTCCCTTCGAGAGTAGGCAAGTTGAAGTAGCCCATCAAACTTATATGTATTGGGTTCTTATTAAGTTGAGAAGGCGTACATCTTGTGAGAAAAGCATGGAAGTCCTTCCCACATCCCTTTCTAATAGAAGCCCTTTTCCTTATCCTATCAACGGTCCTGAATACTCTTGATTGCCACACCGTTGGTGAAGGCAACGGTCTTGAATATTCCTAACTGCCCCACACCATTGGTGAAGAATGTATTTGTTCGATCGGCCTTTGCTTGTAACTTTTGATGTAGGCACCATGTAAACTCTATCTTTGTAGTAAAAATGAGACCATTTCATAGCTAGAAAGAAGGCAACTCTTTATGAGAACCATATCATAATCTCAGCCAGGCCGCCACATTATCCTATTGTTGATTATACACGCGATCTCAAAATCATAATTTTGCAAGGTTGCCAACCACCTTCTTCGCTTAGGAGACGGATTCGGTCACACAGGAGAGAATTACTTCAATGCACGGTACGGTGATCACTTCTCACATAAGAATCACTCATATCCTAAAGGTAATGATGCCACTTCTTGATGGCATGCAAAATAGCCATCATCTCTTGATCATACAAATCTCCTTTTGTTGGTAGAATCTTCAGAATTTAAAGCATATGATGAAACTCATAGTTCAGCCATGTCCATTAGCTTTGATTCTTAATCTCCTTCTTGGAGTTCCGAATTCTCCTATGGGCATCGGCATAATGCTTCATTGAGATTAGTTTCATGTTTGCCTTCTAACCATACGCGATGCCTCAAAAGGTGGCATTCACCATCTAAGCATACACAGTGCCTCAAAAGGTGTCGCGGTGGCATGCATTCACCTTTTCTAACTATACACAATGCCTTAGAACGCGGCATGCCAATACTCTCACGAGATGAGGTACTATTGTAGGAAAAATGGGCTAAAGCTGACCATTCGTCCCACACACTTTTTAAGTGTAAACTTATTCGTCGTGATCTCTATTTGACCTTAAATCTCGGGAAGGTAGTGATGCTTGGCAGTCGCTTGGTTTGCATGATATCAAATAAAGTAATCTAAAATTAACTCATGAATTTATCTAAAATGAACTCATGAATTTGACATCCTGGTCACTCTCAATACGTTGTAGTACACCATGTAACCTGAATACATGGACCACCAATTGTCTTGCAACCACGGATGTCGTATACTTGACCTTTGTAGAGATGAAATGTGCCACCACAAGCCACATATAAGCTATCTCAACCTCTCATTGTGTGTGGAAGACCCATAGTGAGATCCATAGAAATATGGATCCACTTCCCCATCGAAAATTGATAGGAAAGTTGAAGAAACCCACCGGGCTTACCTTATGAGGTTGAAAAGGGATACATCTTGTGTGACAAGAGCATGTAAGTCCTTCCACATCCCTTTCCTCTAGAAGCTCTTTCTTATCTTATCAAAGGACTTGAATATTCCCAATTGCCCCACCATTTGATGAAGAATGCATTTTTTTTGTAGGTACCACATGTAGACTCTATCTCTGTAGTAAAAAATGAGACCATTATGGGAACCATGTTGTAATTTTCGACATAGGCACCATGTAGACTCTATCTTTGTAGTAAAAATGAGACCATTACGTAGCCAAAAAACGAGGCAACTCTTTATGAGAACCAGGTTGTAATTTTAGCACCATTTCTGACGCCCCCTTATTTAAGAGATCTTCCTTTTGAAATTCCATGACCCAATGTTTGTATACTTTAGGTATAACTGATAGAGTATCAGCCACTACATTATCCTTGCCCTTTATATAGCTCATCTCAAAATCATAATTTTGCGAGGTTTCTTCTTTGCGTAAGGTATAACGGATAGAGTATCAGCCACTACATTATCCTTGCCCTTTATATAGCTCATCTCAAAATCATAATTTTGCGAGATAGATTCGGCTGGGAGAGGAATTACTTCAACACACAATGATCACTTCTCACATAAAAATGACTACCATAAAGGTAATGATGCCACTTCTTGACGGCACGAAAGATAGCACTCATGTCTTGATCATACACATGCATATACATCTCTTTTTGTTGGTAGATTCTTTGGAATTTAAAACATATCATGAAACTCATCCAATAGTTCAGCCATGCCCTCATGCATTTGTTTCTTATTCTCAACCATATCATACCATCCTCTCTGCTAGGCTATAAAACAAATACACAGCCCATTTGCTTTGGTTCCCTCGAGTATTTGTAGCTCCTAAAAAACATTTAATCTCCTTCTTGAAGCTCCAAAGGTGGAGTCCTATGGGCTTCGACATAATTCTTGATTCTCACTTGAGCTCGCTTTCATGTTTGCCTTACATTGTTGGAGAAGAGCATGCACTACCTCACTTCCTCTTTCTCATTTGGATTCACTCCTTCTTACTTGACAACTATCATAGGTGCGCACTATTCACTTTCTAACCATACACGATGCCTCAGAAAGGTGGTGTGCCAATACTCTCATGATGAGAGAGCAGTACCATTAATAGTAGGAAAACTTGAGTAAAGCTGAGCGTTCATCCCACACACTTTGAGCATCATGGAAATGCTATCTCAAACACTTCTGACATAAAATGACTACCATAAAGCTCTAATACATTGCAATGTGAGAAAGGGATCAATGGCTTTAAGTAGAGCTCTGATACCAACAATGCAAGAAAGGGATCTAGTGAGAGATCAAGAAAATGCACTCATTATACATGGAGTATACTTATCATAGAGAGTACTAGTAGTCCACCCAAACATGGAAAGTCTGCCATGACACCGTAAGTAAGACTTCAACTTACAAATACCCTTTCTTCCAAGGGAAAAGGACAACATCATGTAATCATTTCTACAACAATTTGATGGTGGAACCACATTCTTTGATTACCAAGTCTTTCCTTTTTTTATGCTCTTAAAATCCCACTGCCTTGCAGCCATAGTGTCATATACTCGAACTATCTAGAGATGAAATGTTCCACCCTTGTCAACCTATTCAGAGACACACATGCCCTATCCCAATGTTTCTTTGTGTGTGGAAGACCCATAGTGAAATCCATAGAAATACGAATCCAATTCCCTTCGAGAGTAGGCAAGTTGAAGTAGCCCATCAAACTTATATGTATTGGGTTCTTATTAAGTTGAGAAGGCGTACATCTTGTGAGAAAAGCATGGAAGTCCTTCCCACATCCCTTTCTAATAGAAGCCCTTTTCCTTATCCTATCAACGGTCCTGAATACTCTTGATTGCCACACCGTTGGTGAAGGCAACGGTCTTGAATATTCCTGACTGCCCCACACCATTGGTGAAGAATGTATTTGTTCGATCGGCCTTTGCTTGTAACTTTTGATGTAGGCACCATGTAAACTCTATCTTTGCAGTAAAAATGAGACCATTTCATAGCTAGAAAGAAGGCAACTCTTTATGAGAACCATATCATAATCTCAGCCAGGCCGCCACATTATCCTATTGTTGATTATACACGCGATCTCAAAATCATAATTTTGCAAGGTTGCCAACCACCTTCTTCGCTTAGGAGACGGATTTGGTCACACAGGAGAGAATTACTTCAATGCACGGTACGGTGATCACTTCTCACATAAGAATCACTCATATCCTAAAGGTAATGATGCCACTTCTTGATGGCATGCAAAATAGCCATCATCTCTTGATCATACAAATCTCCTTTTGTTGGTAGAATCTTCAGAATTTAAAGCATATGATGAAACTCATAGTTCAGCCATGTCCATTAGCTTTGATTCTTAATCTCCTTCTTGGAGTTCCGAATTCTCCTATGGACATCGGCATAATGCTTCATTGAGATTAGTTTCATGTTTGCCTTCTAACCATACGCGATGCCTCAAAAGGTGGCATTCACCATCTAAGCATACACAGTGCCTCAAAAGGTGTCGCGGTGGCATGCATTCACCTTTTCTAACTATACACAATGCCTTAGAAAGCGGCATGCCAATACTCTCACGAGATGAGGTACTCTTGTAGGAAAAATGGGCTAAAGCTGACCATTCGTCCCACACACTTTTTAAGTGTAAACTTATTCGTCGTGATCTCTATTTGACCTTAAATCTCGGGAAGGTAGTGATGCTTGGCAGTCGCTTGGTTTGCATGATATCAAATAAAGTAATCTAAAATTAACTCATGAATTTATCTAAAATGAACTCATGAATTTGACATCCTGGTCACTCTCAATACGTTGTAGTACACCATGTAACCTGAATACATGGACCACCAATTGTCTTGCAACCACGGATGTCGTATACTTGACCTTTGTAGAGATGAAATGTGCCACCACAAGCCACATATAAGCTATCTCAACCTCTCATTGTGTGTGGAAGACCCATAGTGAGATCCATAGAAATATGGATCCACTTCCCCATCGAAAATTGATAGGAAAGTTGAAGAAACCCACCGGGCTTACCTTATGAGGTTGAAAAGGGATACATCTTGTGTGACAAGAGCATGTAAGTCCTTCCACATCCCTTTCCTCTAGAAGCTCTTTCTTATCTTATCAAAGGACTTGAATATTCCCAATTGCCCCACCATTTGATGAAGAATGCATTTTTTTTGTAGGTACCACATGTAGACTCTATCTCTGTAGTAAAAAATGAGACCATTATGGGAACCATGTTGTAATTTTCGACATAGGCACCATGTAGACTCTATCTTTGTAGTAAAAATGAGACCATTACGTAGCCAAAAAACGAGGCAACTCTTTATGAGAACCAGGTTGTAATTTTAGCACCATTTCTGACGCCCCCTTATTTAAGAGATCTTCCTTTTGAAATTCCATGACCCAATGTTTGTATACTTTAGGTATAACTGATAGAGTATCAGCCACTACATTATCCTTGCCCTTTATATAGCTCATCTCAAAATCATAATTTTGCGAGGTTTCTTCTTTGCGTAAGGTATAACTGATAGAGTATCAGCCACTACATTATCCTTGCCCTTTATATAGCTCATCTCAAAATCATAATTTTGCGAGATAGATTCGGCTGGGAGAGGAATTACTTCAACACACAATGATCACTTCTCACATAAAAATGACTACCATAAAGGTAATGATGCCACTTCTTGACAGCACGAAAGATAGCACTCATGTCTTGATCATACACATGCATATACATCTCTTTTTGTTGGTAGATTCTTTGGAATTTAAAACATATCATGAAACTCATCCAATAGTTCAGCCATGCCCTCATGCATTTGTTTCTTATTCTCAACCATATCATACCATCCTCTCTGCTAGGCTATAAAACAAATACACAGCCCATTTGCTTTGGTTCCCTCGAGTATTTGTAGCTCCTAAAAAACATTTAATCTCCTTCTTGAAGCTCCAAAGGTGGAGTCCTATGGGCTTCGACATAATTCTTGATTCTCACTTGAGCTCGCTTTCATGTTTGCCTTACATTGTTGGAGAAGAGCATGCACTACCTCACTTCCTCTTTCTCATTTGGATTCACTCCTTCTTACTTGACAACTATCATAGGTGCGCACTATTCACTTTCTAACCATACACGATGCCTCAGAAAGGTGGCGTGCCAATACTCTCATGATGATGAGAGCAGTACCATTAATAGTAGGAAAACTTGAGTAAAGCTGAGCGTTCATCCCACACACTTTGAGCATCATGGAAATGCTATCTCAAACACTTCTGACATAAAATGACTACCATAAAGCTCTAATACATTGCAATGTGAGAAAGGGATCAATGGCTTTAAGTAGAGCTCTGATACCAACAATGCAAGAAAGGGATCTAGTGAGAGATCAAGAAAATGCACTCATTATACATGGAGTATACTTATCATAGAGAGTACTAGTAGTCCACCCAAACATGGAAAGTCTGCCATGACACCGTAAGTAAGACTTCAACTTACAAATACCCTTTCTTCCAAGGGAAAAGGACAACATCATGTAATCATTTCTACAACAATTTGATGGTGGAACCACATTCTTTGATTACCAAGTCTTTCCTTTTTTTATGCTCTTAAAATCCCACTGCCTTGCAGCCATAGTGTCATATACTCGAACTATCTAGAGATGAAATGTTCCACCCTTGTCAACCTATTCAGAGACACACATGCCCTATCCCAATGTTTCTTTGTGTGTGGAAGACCCATAGTGAAATCCATAGAAATACGAATCCAATTCCCTTCGAGAGTAGGCAAGTTGAAGTAGCCCATCAAACTTATATGTATTGGGTTCTTATTAAGTTGAGAAGGCGTACATCTTGTGAGAAAAGCATGGAAGTCCTTCCCACACCCCATTCTAATAGAAGCCCTTTTCCTTATCCTATCAACGGTCCTGAATACTCTTGATTGCCACACCGTTGGTGAAGGCAACGGTCTTGAATATTCCTGACTGCCCCACACCATTGGTGAAGAATGTATTTGTTCGATCGGCCTTTGCTTGTAACTTTTGATGTAGGCACCATGTAAACTCTATCTTTGCAGTAAAAATGAGACCATTTCATAGCTAGAAAGAAGGCAACTCTTTATGAGAACCATATCATAATCTCAGCCAGGCCGCCACATTATCCTATTGTTGATTATACACGCGATCTCAAAATCATAATTTTGCAAGGTTGCCAACCACCTTCTTCGCTTAGGAGACGGATTCGGTCACACAGGAGAGAATTACTTCAATGCACGGTACGGTGATCACTTCTCACATAAGAATCACTCATATCCTAAAGGTAATGATGCCACTTCTTGATGGCATGCAAAATAGCCATCATCTCTTGATCATACAAATCTCCTTTTGTTGGTAGAATCTTCAGAATTTAAAGCATATGATGAAACTCATAGTTCAGCCATGTCCATTAGCTTTGATTCTTAATCTCCTTCTTGGAGTTCCGAATTCTCCTATGGGCATCGGCATAATGCTTCATTGAGATTAGTTTCATGTTTGCCTTCTAACCATACGCGATGCCTCAAAAGGTGGCATTCACCATCTAAGCATACACAGTGCCTCAAAAGGTGTCGCGGTGGCATGCATTCACCTTTTCTAACTATACACAATGCCTTAGAAAGCAGCATGCCAATACTCTCACGAGATGAGGTACTATTGTAGGAAAAATGGGCTAAAGCCGACCATTCGTCCCACACACTTTTTAAGTGTAAACTTATTCGTCGTGATCTCTATTTGACCTTAAATCTCGGGAAGGTAGTGATGCTTGGCAGTCGCTTGGTTTGCATGATATCAAATAAAGTAATCTAAAATTAACTCATGGATTTATCTAAAATGAACTCATGAATTTGACATCCTGGTCACTCTCAATACGTTGTAGTACACCATGTAACCTGAATACATGGACCACCAATTGTCTTGCAACCACGGATGTCGTATACTTGACCTTTGTAGAGATGAAATGTGCCACCACAAGCCACATATAAGCTATCTCAACCTCTCATTGTGTGTGGAAGACCCATAGTGAGATCCATAGAAATATGGATCCACTTCCCCATCGAAAATTGATAGGCAAGTTGAAGAAACCCACCGGGCTTACCTTATGAGGTTGAAAAGGGATACATCTTGTGTGACAAGAGCATGTAAGTCCTTCCACATCCCTTTCCTTTAGAATCTCTTTCTTATCTTATCAAAGGACTTGAATATTCCCAATTGCCCCACCATTTGATGAAGAATGCATTTTTTTTGTAGGTACCACATGTAGACTCTATCTCTGTATAGTAAAAAATGAGACCATTATGGGAACCATGTTGTAATTTTCGACATAGGCACCATGTAGACTCTATCTTTGTAGTAAAAATGAGACCATTACGTAGCCAAAAAACGAGGCAACTCTTTATGAGAACCAGGTTGTAATTTTAGCACCATTTCTGACGCCCCCTTATTTAAGAGATCTTCCTTTTGAAATTCCATGACCCAATGTTTGTATACTTTAGGTATAACTGATAGAGTATCAGCCACTACATTAACCTTGCCCTTTATACAGCTCATCTCAAAATCATAATTTTGCGAGGTTTCTTCTTTGCGTAAGGTATAACTGATAGAGTATCAGCCACTACATTATCCTTGCCCTTTATATAGCTCATCTCAAAATCATAATTTTGCGAGATAGATTCAGCTGGGAGAGGAATTACTTCAACACACAATGATCACTTCTCACATAAAAATGACTACCATAAAGGTAATGATGCCACTTCTTGACGGCACGAAAGATAGCACTCATGTCTTGATCATACACATGCATATACATCTCTTTTTGTTGGTAGATTCTTTCGAATTTAAAACATATCATGAAACTCATCCAATAGTTCAGCCATGCCCTCATGCATTTGTTTCTTATTCTCAACCATATCATACCATCCTCTCTGCTAGGCTATAAAACGAATACACAGCCCATTTGCTTTGGTTCCCTCGAGTATTTGTAGCTCCTAAAAAACATTTAATCTCCTTCTTGAAGCTCCAAAGGTGGAGTCCTATGGGCTTCGACATAATTCTTGATTCTCACTTGAGCTCGCTTTCATGTTTGCCTTACATTGTTGGAGAAGAGCATGCATTACCTCACTTCCTCTTTCTCATTTGGATTCACTCCTTCTTACTTGACAACTATCATAGGTGCGCACTATTCACTTTCTAACCATACACGATGCCTCAGAAAGGTGGCGTGCCAATACTCTCATGATGATGAGAGCAGTACCATTAATAGTAGGAAAACTTGAGTAAAGCTGAGCGTTCATCCCACACACTTTGAGCATCATGGAAATGCTATCTCAAACACTTCTGACATAAAATGACTACCATAAAGCTCTAATACATTGCAATGTGAGAAAGGGATCAATGGCTTTAAGTAGAGCTCTGATACCAACAATGCAAGAAAGGGATCTAGTGAGAGATCAAGAAAATGCACTCATTATACATGGAGTATACTTATCATAGAGAGTACTAGTAGTCCACCCAAACATGGAAAGTCTGCCATGACACCGTAAGTAAGACTTCAACTTACAAATACCCTTTCTTCCAAGGGAAAAGGACAACATCATGTAATCATTTGTATAACAATTTGATGGTGGAACCACATTCTTTGATTACCAAGTCTTTCCTTTTTTTATGCTCTTAAAATCCCACTGCCTTGCAGCCATAGTGTCATATACTCGAACTATCTAGAGATGAAATGTTCCACCCTTGTCAACCTATTCAGAGACACACATGCCCTATCCCAATGTTTCTTTGTGTGTGGAAGACCCATAGTGAAATCCATAGAAATACGAATCCAATTCCCTTTGAGAGTAGGCAAGTTGAAGTAGCCCATCGAACTTATATGTATTGGGTTCTTATTAAGTTGAGAAGGCGTACATCTTGTGAGAAAAGCATGGAAGTCCTTCCCACATCCCTTTCTAATAGAAGCCCTTTTCCTTATCCTATCAACGGTCCTGAATACTCTTGATTGCCACACCGTTGGTGAAGGCAACGGTCTTGAATATTCCTGACTGCCCCACACCATTGGTGAAGAATGTATTTGTTCGATCGGCATTTGCTTGTAACTTTTGATGTAGGCACCATGTAAACTCTATCTTTGCAGTAAAAATGAGACCATTTCATAGCTAGAAAGAAGGCAACTCTTTATGAGAACCATATCATAATCTCAGCCAGGCCGCCACATTATCCTATTGTTGATTATACAAGCGATCTCAAAATCATAATTTTGCAAGGTTGCCAACCACTTCTTCGCTTAGGAGACGGATTCGGTCACACAGAAGAGAATTACTTCAATGCACGGTACGGTGATCACTTCTCACATAAGAATCACTCATATCCTAAAGGTAATGATGCCACTTCTTGATGGCATGCAAAATAGCCATCATCTCTTGACCATACAAATCTCCTTTTGTTGGTAGAATCTTCAGAATTTAAAGCATATGATGAAACTCATAGTTCAGCCATGTCCATTAGCTTTGATTCTTAATCTCCTTCTTGGAGTTCCGAATTCTCCTATGGGCATCGGCATAATGCTTCATTGAGATTAGTTTCATGTTTGCCTTCTAACCATACGCGATGCCTCAAAAGGTGGCATTCACCATCTAAGCATACACAGTGCCTCAAAAGGTGTCGCGGTGGCATGCATTCACCTTTTCTAACTATACACAATGCCTTAGAAAGCGGCATCCCAATACTCTCACGAGATGAGATACTATTGTAGGAAAAATGGGCTAAAGCCGACCATTCGTCCCACACACTTTTTAAGTGTAAACTTATTCGTCGTGATCTCTATTTGACCTTAAATCTCGGGAAGGTAGTGATGCTTGGCAGTCGCTTGGTTTGCATGATATCAAATAAAGTAATCTAAAATTAACTCATGAATTTATCTAAAATGAACTCATGAATTTGACATCCTGGTCACTCTCAATACGTTGTAGTACACCATGTAACCTGAATACATGGACCACCAATTGTCTTGCAACCACGGATGTCGTATACTTGACCTTTGTAGAGATGAAATGTGCCACCACAAGCCACATATAAGCTATCTCAACCTCTCATTGTGTGTGGAAGACCCATAGTGAGATCCATAGAAATATGGATCCACTTCCCCATCGAAAATTGATAGGCAAGTTGAAGAAACCCACTGGGCTTACCTTATGAGGTTGAAAAGGGATACATCTTGTGTGACAAGAGCATGTAAGTCCTTCCACATCCCTTTCCTCTAGAAGCTCTTTCTTATCTTATCAAAGGACTTGAATATTCCCAATTGCCCCACCATTTGATGAAGAATGCATTTTTTTTGTAGGTACCACATGTAGACTCTATCTCTGTATAGTAAAAAATGAGACCATTATGGGAACCATGTTGTAATTTTCGACATAGGCACCATGTAGACTCTATCTTTGTAGTAAAAATGAGACCATTACGTAGCCAAAAAATGAGGCAACTCTTTATGAGAACCAGGTTGTAATTTTAGCACCATTTCTGACGCCCCCTTATTTAAGAGATCTTCCTTTTGAAATTCCATGACCCAATGTTTGTATACTTTAGGTATAACTGATAGAGTATCAGCCACTACATTATCCTTGCCCTTTATATAGCTCATCTCAAAATCATAATTTTGCGAGGTTTCTTCTTTGCGTAAGGTATAACTGATAGAGTATCAGCCACTACATTATCCTTGCCCTTTATATAGCTCATCTCAAAATCATAATTTTGCGAGATAGATTCGGCTGGGAGAGGAATTACTTCAACACACAATGATCACTTCTCACATAAAAATGACTACCATAAAGGTAATGATGCCACTTCTTGACGGCACGAAAGATAGCACTCATGTCTTGATCATACACATGCATATACATCTCTTTTTGTTGGTAGATTCTTTGGAATTTAAAACATATCATGAAACTCATCCAATAGTTCAGCTGTGAGATCCCGTCTCCACCGCGCAACGGATTCGGGTACTGGCAGCGGAAGTAGCACATCATACGTGGGTAGGGGTCTCACACTCGGGGCCTCGCCCACGGATATCCGGACAAGAGACTAATCCGTCGGTTTGTCCAAAACGGAAACCGAAAAAACTTCCTTTACCCGGAAAGCATGGGCGATTCCACCAGGATAACTCTTTACTCTAACGTAGTCAAGATCATTACGGATCAACTGATCTGACTGCACCTTTAACGGTACTTGGTCAAATCAAGGAAGAAACTTGCACTTGGATCATTGGGATCAACGCTTTTTTCCCCATCAAGAGGCACAGCCGTTGATTCCTATCTATAGAACAATTTCTATCCGGGATTTACTTCATCTATCGTAATAATAGAAATTAAATCTCGATTTATGGATCCATCAGTCCAGCCTAACCCCATCCGATCCCATGGGTTAGCCAACCGCCCAACCACTGTAGTGATGGGATCCAATTTGGAATTTGGGTAGGTTTTGTCCTGGGTACCAAGGAAAAGAGTTCCAAGGCCCCCTAGCCGGAAGTTCATGCAAACATAAAACTAGCCACACCACTTACACACCCAATATGAAATTGCCTTTTTCTTAGCATCGGCTAACTTTAAAACAATCCTTTAATGAAACCATAGTACCACTGATCACAATCTTCCAATTTATCCGGTTGATTCATAATTTTCCATCATTCCTTCATCAGAGTATCTATGGCATCATTGGCAACTAGAACGCTCACCACCTGTCCACACAGGGACCTTTTCAATAGTTCCTAGCCCATAATACTCGGCAATATAATCACTTATAAAAATCAAGATGGACTCTCGTTGAAGATCAGCAAGATCAACCAACAGATCCATATAAAGAGCCATGGACTCATCCATTGAAGACCAGCAAGGTCAATCAACCAGATCCATGCCCGGTTTCACAAAACAACTCTTACTCCTTGTTCCAATATCTTCCTCGATGCACGCGTGGGTATCCTGGGCGACCCAGAGCCCGAGCACCATATGGTCAGCACTCTCTAGGATCCTTCGCAGGTGACCTAGCGCTTCACTCATAGGCCGCTTCCTTGGTCCCTCATCCACCGTACCGGAAGCTCACCATTTTAATCGAACCGAGGCTGGTCAAGACCTCGACCGACCTTGCTACGCGAGACGTCCTCCATTGACTCTCCGTCAGCAGTTGCAACTTTATCAGTTAGGCTCCACGACCTTAATCACAAGACGGTCAAAATGCTTTCCCAGCATTCTTGACATAAAACAGCCATTTACAAACAGCATTTACAACAGTTTACAAATACAGTTTCTATATTAACTCTCATTTTTTCACATTATCCCTCATTAATCCACATTACTTATTCCACATTCCATTTATATATGTACTCATCCAATCACATCATTTTCCATCTCTTCACTTCAGATTCCTTCACATCACATATCATATATTCACATCCATATCCACATCCACATCCATATCCATATCCACATCCATTTATATATGTACTCATCTAATCACATCATTTTCCATCTCTTCACTTCAGATTCCTTTACATCACATATCATATATTCACATCTATACATCCACATCTACATCCACATTCACATACATCCACATTCACATTTCCATACATCTACATCCACATTCACATACATCCACATCCATATTCCCATTCACATCTATACATCCACATCCACATTCCCATTCACATCTATACATCCACATCTACATCCACATACATACATACATCCACATCCACATCTACATTCCCATTCACATCTATACATCTACATCTACATCCATATACATACATACATCCACATCCACATCCACATCCACATTCCCATTCACATCTATACATCCACATCTACATCCACATACATACATACATCCATATCCACATTCCACATTCACATCTATACATCCACATCTACATCCACATTCACATACATCCACATCCACATTCCCATTCACATCTATACATCCACATTCACATCTATGCATATACATCCTCATGCATACATCCACATTCACATTCACACATCCACACTCCCATCTCCACATCCACACATCCACATACATACATCCATTCCACATTGCCATTCATATAACCCCATATGCCTTCACATCTAATCTTTTACATCACATCCATTCTCGCCCTATCACAACCCTTATCCTATCACATACACTTCTTACCTCATCCCATACACATCTTAATTCATCTTATCACCTTCTAACTTATTTCATAAGCATCTTATCATCTCTTATCACATTTTATACACTTCTTATCACATCCTATCACCTCTTATTTCTATTTATAGAATACAAGAGAATTCTTATATTTGATATAAGATTTCTTTACACATTTATTTATGCATAAATTCCATATAAGGAGATTAATATCGAAGTAAAAATCAATCTTTTATGCATCTTCCTATGCATAAATTAATTTTAAATGAAAATGACACTTTTGAATTAAAATTCAATCTTTCATGCATCTTCCTATGCATGAATTCAATTTAGATGAGAATGGCACTTTTGAATCAATCTTTTATGCATCTTCCTATGCATAAATTCAATTTGGTAGGAATTACACTTTTAGAATAAAATAATTTCTCTTATGCATCTAAGTTATGCATAAAATCCCTTTATGATGAAAATCACACTTTTAGTATAAAAAGAATATCTTTTATGCATACTTCTATGCATGAAATCCAAATATGATAAAAGTAACACTTTTATAATAAAATAATCAACTCTTATGCATACTTCTATGCATGAATTTCAATTGTGATATAAGTAACACTTTTATAATAAAATAGTCAACTTTTATGCATACCTCTATGCATGAAATCCAATATGATAAAAGTAACACTTTTGATATAAAAAATTTTCCTTTATGCATACTTCTATGCATGAAAATTAAAAATGATAAAAGTAACACTTTTGATATAAAAAATTTTCCTTTATGCATACTTCTATGCATGAAAATTAAAAATGATAAAAGTAACACTTTTGATATAAAAAATTTTCCTTTATGCATACTTCTATGCATGAAAATTAAAAATGATAAAAGTAACACTTTTGATATAAAAATTTTTTCTTTATGCATACTTCTATGCATGAAAATTAAAATTTAATAAAAGTAACACTTTTATGTTAAAATAATAATCTTTTATGCATAGCTCTATGCATGAAAATCAATGATGCATAATATAAAAATCAATTTCTCTATGATTACAATGAATATCTTTCAATTAATCTAGGATGATAATTCCTAGAATATGGTAGGAAGTCCTCTTTTTATGCTTTGAATGAAATTATTTTATGCATAATTTTTATAAAAATTTTGCCATAGCTCCGCTGCTATGAGTGATAAATCTCAATTTTTCTAAGGGATAAAGCTTATCATTAAGGAAATAATTAAAATGATCTCTAATTGGATCATTAATCCATAATGGATTGAATCATCAATATACATAAACTAAAAGCATAGAAAAAAGCCATTAATTTGGCCTCAAGCATAGCTTAATCTTGGGTTAAGGAAAAGCTTTATGAAAAGCTTGATTTGAATTGAGAATGGGTCATGAGTATGACCATTTCTTGAGTGAGAGAGAGAAATTACATAAAAACCATTAGAATTTAAACATAAATGGAAATTAACTTCAATAGCATTTATTAAATTATGTAACTCTTCACTACTATTCACCAATTAACTTCAATAGCATTTAAAAAACCATACCAATTAAGCTTCTCAAGCTTGAGAGGGGTTGAGAAGAGAGAAACATTGAGAAATTATAGAAAAGATCAATATTCACTAATTACCTTACAAATTGCTTGATTCTTTGTTCATGGTAGAGGCCCCCAACCAATTAATTGGTTAAGTATGTTGATGGAGCCACTAATTGGGATTGAAGAAAGAGGGAAGCTCCAAAAACTAGTGAATTATTAAATGAATTCACAGTTCTTGGCTTAGGTGGAGTAGAGTAACGATGCATAAACACTATCTATTTTTCAACAAGGGGGAGGCTTCTATTTATAGGAAAAATTGAGCTCCTAACCAAACAAACTGATTCTAGAATTTTCTAAATCAGTTTGATCAATATTTGACCATGTTTAGGTCGGTTAAGCTAACTTTTTGGAACTAGACTTGAATGAGGAGAGAGGAGAGATGAAATATCTCAATTTTTATGAGTTTAAAACTCATTCAAGCATGTGAAATATGCACTTTCTTTAAAGAACTCCCCTTCCTTACATATCTGTCATAATGGAATCATTTTAATATTGCTCATAGTTTTTTACTAATAAACCTTGTACATTTTCAACTCTTCATCTTATGTGAAATATGCACCTCCTTTAAAGAACTCCCCTTCCTTACATATGTGTCATAATGGAATCATTTTAATATTGCTCATAGTTTTTTACTAATAAACCTTGTACATTTTCAACTCTTCATCTTATGTGAGCATTTACTCATTTTTGGATACCCAAAATATCTCATATTTTTAATATTGCTCATAGTTTTTTACTAATAAACCTTGTACATTTTCAACTCTTCATCTTATGTGAGCATTTACTCATTTTTGGGTATCTTCTTTTACAAATTGGATTTATCTCCTCCCTACACATGGATTGATGCTATGGGCCCATAGGAACCTTAATTGGACCATAATCCAAAAATTTCTGAAAATCTAGACCCTTAGACTAAGGTTCTTTATACCTATTTCCAATTAATTCCAATTGTACATTGGAAAATTCTTTTTTGAATTTCTGTTTCAAGGGAACTCATCTAAATTATAAGAGATATTTCTCTCTCCAAAAATATTCAAAATCTGAATATTCTCTCTCTAGAATAACTTTTCTCTCTCTAGGCTAAAATAGTTAGCAACAAGGTCTTTATATTTCTGAAGAGGGTTGATTATAGGGGAAGATACTAGACATCAAAAAAGGGGTTGGGGGAGGAATCTTACATTCTACCCCACTTAAAAAACACGAGATGTCCTCATCTCGCAGTTGGAGTATGATTTCTTTCATCATCTTCTTCTTCTTCAATCACATTCAACTTTACGCCTTGGAAGTGAACGGTCGATTTTTCCCTGGTATTCTGCTGGAGTATGGATGACTTGAGAACTGTTGGTTAAGCCCTTGGTTTTTCAATTGCAGTAAAGATCTGCCCTTCTTTCCTCTTCTACTTCTTCTGAAATTGTGACTGCTCTGGCTGCTGCAGTCTGAGGTGGAATTCTTTCTCTTTGGTTGCCCCTGTTCTGGAAAGGAGTTCTGAGGTTACTCTGGGTAGAGGCAGACGGTTGATTTGGAGTTCTTCTGGGGTTACCCTGGCTTGGGTGAGACAGACCCTGATTAGACTGGTATGAAGGAATTGGTCTTTGAATTCGAGGTCCTAGACTTCCCTGTCCCATTGACATGGCAGGAGTTGGGACCTTGGCATCCAAAACACCGGTTCTCACTTCTGGGCTCATTGTTCTACATCCTTAAAATAGATGGTCCTCCTGAGAAAGTATTTTGGGGGAAGGATCTTCCTTCACTTTGGAGTCTTCTTGCATCTTGATTTTGAATCGGTCCTTGCTGCCTCTTTGGAGGTGGAAAGTTTGAAGTACCTTCCTGGGCTTGGAATCTTTTAAAGTTAGAGGGTGCAGGTTTTGGCGAGACCTTTACTACAAAGGCTTTGGAAAAATCCTTTGCCATTTTTACTGCTTCAGCCATGGACACTGGTTTGGCATTTTTGACCAGTGTGTCCAAAGGTTCGTTCATTGCCCGAATGAACCTGGCCATGAGCTGTTCTTCATCTAGAGGTGGTGAGTATTTGAGTAGAAGAGCAAAGGCCTGGTGATATTCTTCAATTGTTTTGTTCTCTTGCTTTAGTTCTAAAAATTCGTTCATTTTGGTTTCCAAAAATCCAGGGGGACAAAATCTCTTTCTCAAATAGGTTTTTAGGTCATTCCAAGATTGGGTATTTCTATTTAGACGGTTGGTGTCACAGTGGTTCCTCCATGCTACCCTGGCTGTTTCCACTATTTTCAACCGGCCAAGAGCTATTTTGCTCAGCTCATTATAACCTGTGACATCAAAATACTCTTCCATGGCTTCCACCCATTTCTCCACAGTCTCACCCAGGTTCTCCCCTTCTCCTTTCAAGGGTCCTGGTTGAGTCCTATGAAGAGCCTTGCGAACATCAGGATCAAGTTCGTTATCTTCAGTGACAGGGTCTGGCTACTGACGGCTACGATTTCCTCGTCTCATGATTCTGTCAAAAATTTCTATATTAGAGAGAGAATAGTTATAAGATTAGAGAGGAAATTCTTATTTTTGAATACCTCAAAAACTGGGGAGAATTCTTACATTCTACCCCACTTAAAAAAAGCGCGAGATGTCCTCATCTCGTAGGAAGAGAACAACTCTTTTTCTTACGACCCAAATTATTCTGGGGTTCCTTACATTCTGGTCAACCCAATAGAATACCTTCTGAACATTCCTCCACAGGAAATTTTAGTTAAGCAAGTTCTCAATTTGTCATCCCTTAACTTGATCTACCGGTCAAGTGTTAACAGTAGCAATCTGACAGCACAACCCACTAATCTCATAGTGATTTGCTGAAATCATTATCATCATTCCAGTTATGAATATCATCACTGGGACTCGTCCCATTCATCCTCATTGTGGTTTTGCTCAGCTTATTACATTTCAACTAAATTTCGAAAATCATCATTTTTCAATCAGAATCCAAATCAATTCATCGATTCTCAAACAGAATTAAAAATCATATCAACCACATTCGAATTCATCATCTAGATAGCATTAACGCTTATAATTTCAAGTCTTAGATTTACTCGTATATACTGTCAGTAAAGAGCTGCAGTATACTCTCGGTATATACGGGTAGTCAAGGCCCTTGGAATTATAAGGTAAATACCATCATGTCTAGGCCTCAAGCAAGTCAGGATTCTATATAATTGCGGTACTTCCATTTGAAGACCCAATTACTAATTTATGAATTTTCAGATTGAATATCAATTTGTATGAATTATATCACACAATTACAACCTTTTTTATTCTTGATAAATTTTTGATATATTTGGCTTCTCGGTTGATCCTTATTAACCAAAAAGCTCTGATACCAACTGTGAGATCCCGTCTCCACTGCGCAACGGATTCGGGTACTAGCAGCGGAAGTAGCACATCATACGTGGGTAGGGGTCTCACACTCGGGGCCTCGCCCACGGATATCCGGACAAGAGACTAATCCGTCGGTTTGTCCAAAACAGAAACCGAAAAAACTTCCTTTACCCGGAAAGCATGGGCGATTCCACCAGGATAACTCTTTACTCTAACGTAGTCAAGATCATTACGGATCAACTGATCTGACTGCACCTTTAACGGTACTTGGTCAAATCAAGGAAGAAACTTGCACTTGGATCATTGGGATCAACGCTTTTTTCCCCATCAAGAGGCACAGCCGTTGATTCCTATCTATAGAACAATTTCTATCCGGGATTTACTTCATCTATCGTAATAATAGAAATTAAATCTCGATTTATGGATCCATCAGTCCAGCCTAACCCCATCCGATCCCATGGGTTAGCCAACCGCCCAACCACTGTAGTGATGGGATCCAATTTGGAATTTGGGTAGGTTTTGTCCTGGGTACCAAGGAAAAGAGTTCCAAGGCCCCCTAGCCGGAAGTTCATGCAAACATAAAACTAGCCACACCACTTACACACCCAATATGAAATTGCCTTTTTCTTAGCATCGGCTAACTTTAAAACAATCCTTTAATGAAACCATAGTACCACTGATCACAATCTTCCAATTTATCCGGTTGATTCATAATTTCCCATCATTCCTTCATCAGAGTATCTATGGCATCATTGGCAACTAGAACGCTCACCACCTGTCCACACAGGGGCCTTTTCAATAGTTCCTAGCCCATAATACTCGGCAATATAATCACTTATAAAAATCAAGATGGACTCTCGTTGAAGATCAGCAAGATCAACCAACAGATCCATATAAAGAGCCATGGACTCATCCATTGAAGACCAGCAAGGTCAATCAACCAGATCCATGCCCGGTTTCACAAAACAACTCTTACTCCTTGTTCCAATATCTTCCTCGACGCACGCGTGGGTATCCTGGGCGACCCAGAGCCCGAGCGCCATATGGTCAGCACTCTCTAGGATCCTTCGCAGGTGACCTAGCGCTTCACTCATAGGCCGCTTCCTTGGTCCCTCATCCACCGTACCGGAAGCTCACCATTTTAATCGAACCGAGGCTGGTCAAGACCTCGGCCGACCTTGCTACGCGAGACGTCCTCCATTGACTCTCCGTCAGCAGTTGCAACTTTATCAGTTAGGCTCCACGACCTTAATCACAAGACGGTCAAAATGCTTTCCCAGCATTCTTGACATAAAACAGCCATTTACAAACAGCATTTACAACAGTTTACAAATACAGTTTCTATATTAACTCTCATTTTTTCACATTATCCCTCATTAATCCACATTACTTATTCCACATTCCATTTATATATGTACTCATCCAATCACATCATTTTCCATCTCTTCACTTCAGATTCCTTCACATCACATATCATATATTCACATCCATATCCACATCCACATCCATATCCATATCCACATCCATTTATATATGTACTCATCTAATCACATCATTTTCCATCTCTTCACTTCAGATTCCTTTACATCACATATCATATATTCACATCTATACATCCACATCTACATCCACATTCACATACATCCACATTCACATTTCCATACATCTACATCCACATTCACATACATCCACATCCATATTCCCATTCACATCTATACATCCACATCCACATTCCCATTCACATCTATACATCCACATCTACATCCACATACATACATACATCCACATCCACATCTACATTCCCATTCACATCTATACATCTACATCTACATCCACATACATACGTATATACATCCACATCCACATCCACATCCACATCCACATCCACATTCCCATTCACATCTATACATCCACATCTACATCCACATACATACATACATCCATATCCACATTCCACATTCACATCTATACATCCACATCTACATCCACATTCACATACATCCACATCCACATTCCCATTCACATCTATACATCCACATTCACATCTATGCATATACATCCTCATGCATACATCCACATTCACATTCACACATCCACACTCCCATCTCCACATCCACACATCCACATACATACATCCATTCCACATTGCCATTCATATAACCCCATATGCCTTCACATCTAATCTTTTACAGCACATCCATTCTCGCCCTATCACAACCCTTATCCTATCACATACACTTCTTACCTCATCCCATACACATCTTAATTCATCTTATCACCTTCTAACTTATTTCATAAGCATCTTATCACCTCTTATCACATTTTATACACTTCTTATCACATCCTATCACCTCTTATTTCTATTTATAGAATACAAGAGAATTCTTATATTTGATATAAGATTTCTTTACACATTTATTTATGCATAAATTCCATTTAAGGAGATTAATACTTTCGAAGTAAAAATCAATCTTTTATGCATCTTCCTATGCATAAATTCATTTTAAATGAAAATGACACTTTTGAATTAAAATTCAATCTTTCATGCATCTTCCTATGCATGAATTCAATTTAGATGAGAATGGCACTTTTGAATCAATCTTTTATGCATCTTCTTATGCATAAATTCAATTTGGTAGGAATTACACTTTTAGAATAAAATAATTTCTCTTATGCATCTAAGTTATGCATAAAATCCCTTTATGATGAAAATCACACTTTTAGTATAAAAAGAATATCTTTTATGCATACTTCTATGCATGAAATCCAAATATGATAAAAGCAACACTTTTATAATAAAATAATCAACTCTTATGCATACTTCTATGCATGAATTTCAATTGTGATATAAGTAACACTTTTATAATAAAATAGTCAACTTTTATGCATACCTCTATGCATGAAATCCAATATGATAAAAGTAACACTTTTGATATAAAAAATTTTCCTTTATGCATACTTCTATGCATGAAAATTAAAAATGATAAAAGTAACACTTTTGATATAAAAAATTTTCCTTTATGCATACTTCTATGCATGAAAATTAAAAATGATAAAAGTAATACTTTTGATATAAAAAATTTTCCTTTATGCATACTTCTATGCATGAAAATTAAAAATGATAAAAGTAACACTTTTGATATAAAAAATTTTTCTTTATGCATACTTCTATACATGAAAATTAAAATTTAATAAAAGTAACACTTTTATGTTAAAATAATAATCTTTTATGCATAGCTCTATGCATGAAAATCAATGATGCATAATATAAAAATCAATTTCTCTATGATTACAATGAATATCTTTCAATTAATCTAGGATGATAATTCCTAGAATATGGTAGGAAGTCCTCTTTTTATGCTTTGAATGAAATTATTTTATGCATAATTTTTATAAAAATTTTGCTATAGCTCCGCTGCTATGACTGATAAATCTCAATTTTTCTAAGGGATAAAGCTTATCATTAAGGAAATAATTAAAATGATCTCTAATTGGATCATTAATCCATAATGGATTGAATCATCAATATACATAAACTAAAAGCATAGAAAAAAGCCATTAATTTGGCCTCAAGCATAGCTTAATCTTGGGTTAAGGAAAAGCTTTATGAAAAGCTTGATTTGGATTGAGAATGGGTCATGAGTATGACCATTTCTTGAGTGAGAGAGAGAAATTACATAAAAACCATTAGAATTTAAACATAAATGGAAATTAACTTCAATAGCATTTATTAAATTATGTAACTCTTCACTACTATTCACCAATTAACTTCAATAGCATTTAAAAAACCATACCAATTAAGCTTCTCAAGCTTGAGAGGGGTTGAGAAGAGAGAAACATTGAGAAATTATAGAAAAGATCAATATTCACTAATTACCTTACAAATTGCTTGATTCTTTGTTCATGGTAGAGGCCCCCAATCAATTAATTGGTTAAGTATGTTGATGGAGCCACTAATTGGGATTGAAGAAAGAGGGAAGCTCCAAAAACTAGTGAATTATTAAATGAATTCACAGTTCTTGGCTTAGATGGAGTAGAGTAACGATGCATAAACACTATCTATTTTTCAACAAGGGGGAGGCTTCTATTTATAGGAAAAATTGAGCTCCTAACCAAACAAACTGATTCTAGAATTTTCTAAATCAGTTTGATCAATATTTGACCATGTTTAGGTCGGTTAAGCTAACTTTTTCGAACTAGACTTGAATGAGGAGAGCGGAGAGATGAAATATCTCAATTTTTATGAGTTTAAAACTCATTCAAGCATGTGAAATATGCACTTTCTTTAAAGAACTCCCCTTCCTTACATATGTGTCATAATGGAATCATTTTAATATTGCTCATAGTTTTTTACTAATAAACCTTGTACATTTTCAACTCTTCATCTTATGTGAAATATGCACCTCCTTTAAAGAACTCCCCTTCCTTACATATGTGTCATAATGGAATCATTTTAATATTGCTCATAGTTTTTTACTAATAAACCTTGTACATTTTCAACTCTTCATCTTATGTGAGCATTTACTCATTTTTGGATACCCAAAATATCTCATATTTTTAATATTGCTCATAGTTTTTTTACTAATAAACCTTGTACATTTTCAACTCTTCATCTTATGTGAGCATTTACTCATTTTTGGGTATCTTCTTTTACAAATTGGATTTATCTCCTCCCTACACATGGATTGATGCTATGGACCCATAGGAACCTTAATTGGACCATAACCCAAAAATTTCTGAAAATCTAGACCCTTAGACTAAGGTTCTTTATACCTATTTCCAATTAATTCCAATTGCACATTGGAAAATTCTTTTTTGAATTTCTGTTTCAAGGGAACTCATCTGAATTATAAGAGATATTTTTCTATCCAAAAATATTCAAAATCTGAATATTCTCTCTCTAGAATAACTTTTCTCTCTCTAGGCTAAAATAGTTAGCAACAAGGTCTTTATATTTCTGAAGAGGGTTGATTATAGGGGAAGATACTAGACATCAAAAAAGGGGTTGGGGGAGGAATCTTACATCAGCCATGCCCTCATGCATTTGTTTCTTATTCTCAACCATATCATACCATCCTCTCTGCTAGGCTATAAAACAAATACACAGCCCATTTGCTTTGGTTCCCTCGAGTATTTGTAGCTCCTTAAAAACATTTAATCTCCTTCTTGAAGCTCCAAAGGTGGAGTCCTATGGGCTTCGACATAATTCTTGATTCTCACTTGAGCTCGCTTTCATGTTTGCCTTACATTGTTGGAGAAGAGCATGCACTACCTCACTTCCTCTTTCTCATTTGGATTCACTCCTTCTTACTTGACAACTATCATAGGTGCGCACTATTCACTTTCTAACCATACACGATGCCTCAGAAAGGTGGCGTGCCAATACTCTCATGATGATGAGAGCAGTACCATTAATAGTAGGAAAACTTGAGTAAAGCTGAGCGTTCATCCCACACACTTTGAGCATCATGGAAATGCTATCTCAAACACTTCTGACATAAAATGACTACCATAAAGCTCTAATACATTGCAATGTGAGAAAGGGATCAATGGCTTTAAGTAGAGCTCTGATACCAACAATGCAAGAAAGGGATCTAGTGAGAGATCAAGAAAATGCACTCATTATACATGGAGTATACTTATCATAGAGAGTACTAGTAGTCCACCCAAACATGGAAAGTCTGCCATGACACCGTAAGTAAGACTTCAACTTACAAATACCCTTTCTTCCAAGGGAAAAGGACAACATCATGTAATCATTTGTACAACAATTTGATGGTGGAACCACATTCTTTGATTACCAAGTCTTTCCTTTTTTTATGCTCTTAATATCCCACTGCCTTGCAGCCATAGTGTCATATACTCGAACTATCTAGAGATGAAATGTTCCACCCTTGTCAACCTATTCAGAGACACACATGCCCTATCCCAATGTTTCTTTGTGTGTGGAAGACCCATAGTGAAATCCATAGAAATACGAATCCAATTCCCTTCGAGAGTAGGCAAGTTGAAGTAGCCCATCGAACTTATATGTATTGGGTTCTTATTAAGTTGAGAAGGCGTACATCTTGTGAGAAAAGCATGGAAGTCCTTCCCACATCCCTTTCTAATAGAAGCCCTTTTCCTTATCCTATCAACGGTCCTGAATACTCTTGATTGCCACACCGTTGGTGAAGGCAACGGTCTTGAATATTCCTGATTGCCCCACACCATTGGTGAAGAATGTATTTGTTCGATCGGCCTTTGCTTGTAACTTTTGATGTAGGCACCATGTAAACTCTATCTTTGCAGTAAAAATGAGACCATTTCATAGCTAGAAAGAAGGCAACTCTTTATGAGAACCATATCATAATCTCAGCCAGGCCGCCACATTATCCTATTGTTGATTATACACGCGATCTCAAAATCATAATTTTGCAAGGTTGCCAACCACCTTCTTCGCTTAGGAGACGGATTCGGTCACACAGGAGAGAATTACTTCAATGCACGGTACGGTGATCACTTCTCACATAAGAATCACTCATATCCTAAAGGTAATGATGCCACTTCTTGATGGCATGCAAAATAGCCATCATCTCTTGACCATACAAATCTCCTTTTGTTGGTAGAATCTTCAGAATTTAAAGCATATGATGAAACTCATAGTTCAGCCATGTCCATTAGCTTTGATTCTTAATCTCCTTCTTGGAGTTCCGAATTCTCCTATGGGCATCGGCATAATGCTTCATTGAGATTAGTTTCATGTTTGCCTTCTAACCATACGCGATGCCTCAAAAGGCGGCATTCACCATCTAAGCATACACAGTGCCTCAAAAGATGTCGCGGTGGCATGCATTCACCTTTTCTAACTATACACAATGCCTTAGAAAGCGGCATGCCAATACTCTCACGAGATGAGATACTATTGTAGGAAAAATGGGCTAAAGCCGACCATTCGTCCCACACACTTTTTAAGTGTAAACTTATTCGTCGTGATCTCTATTTGACCTTAAATCTCGGGAAGGTAGTGATGCTTGGCAGTCGCTTGGTTTGCATGATATCAAATAAAGTAATCTAAAATTAACTCATGAATTTATCTAAAATGAACTCATGAATTTGACATCCTGGTCACTCTCAATACGTTGTAGTACACCATGTAACCTGAATACATGGACCACCAATTGTCTTGCAACCACGGATGTCGTATACTTGACCTTTGTAGAGATGAAATGTGCCACCACAAGCCACATATAAGCTATCTCAACCTCTCATTGTGTGTGGAAGACCCATAGTGAGATCCATAGAAATATGGATCCACTTCCCCATCGAAAATTGATAGGCAAGTTGAAGAAACCCACCGGGCTTACCTTATGAGGTTGAAAAGGGATACATCTTGTGTGACAAGAGCATGTAAGTCCTTCCACATCCCTTTCCTCTAGAAGCTCTTTCTTATCTTATCAAAGGACTTGAATATTCCCAATTGCCCCACCATTTGATGAAGAATGCATTTTTTTTGTAGGTACCACATGTAGACTCTATCTCTGTAGTAAAAAATGAGACCATTATGGGAACCATGTTGTAATTTTCGACATAGGCACCATGTAGACTCTATCTTTGTAGTAAAAATGAGACCATTACGTAGCCAAAAAACGAGGCAACTCTTTATGAGAACCAGGTGGTAATTTTAGCACCATTTCTGACGCCCCCTTATTTAAGAGATCTTCCTTTTGAAATTCCATGACCCAATGTTTGTATACTTTAGGTATAACTGATAGAGTATCAGCCACTACATTATCCTTGCCCTTTATATAGCTCATCTCAAAATCATAATTTTGCGAGGTTTCTTCTTTGCGTAAGGTATAACTGATAGAGTATCAGCCACTACATTATCCTTGCCCTTTATATAGCTCATCTCAAAATCATAATTTTGCGAGATAGATTCGGCTGGGAGAGGAATTACTTCAACACACAATGATCACTTCTCACATAAAAATGAGTACCATAAAGGTAATGATGCCACTTCTTGACGGCACGAAAGATAGCACTCATGTCTTGATCATACACATGCATATACATCTCTTTTTGTTGGTAGATTCTTTGGAATTTAAAACATATCATGAAACTCATCCAATAGTTCAGCCATGCCCTCATGCATTTGTTTCTTATTCTCAACCATATCATACCATCCTCTCTGCTAGGCTATAAAACAAATACACAGCCCATTTGCTTTGGTTCCCTCGAGTATTTGTAGCTCCTAAAAAACATTTAATCTCCTTCTTGAAGCTCCAAAGGTCTCCGGAGTCCTATGGGCTTCGACATAATTCTTGATTCTCACTTGAGCTCGCTTTCATGTTTGCCTTACATTGTTGGAGAAGAGCATGCACTACCTCATTTCCTCTTTCTCATTTGGATTCACTCCTTCTTACTTGACAACTATCATAGGTGCGCACTATTCACTTTCTAACCATACACGATGCCTCAGAAAGGTGGCGTGCCAATACTCTCATGATGATGAGAGCAGTACCATTAATAGTAGGAAAACTTGAGTAAAGCTGAGCGTTCATCCCACACACTTTGAGCATCATGGAAATGCTATCTCAAACACTTTTGACATCAAATGACTACCATAAAGCTCTAATACATTGCAATGTGAGAAAGGGATCAATGGCTTTAAGTAGAGCTCTGATACCAACAATGCAAGAAAGGGATCTAGTGAGAGATCAAGAAAATGCACTCATTATACATGGAGTATACTTATCATAGAGAGTACTAGTAGTCCACCCAAACATGGAAAGTCTGCCATGACACCGTAAGTAAGACTTCAACTTACAAATACCCTTTCTTCCAAGGGAAAAGGACAACATCATGTAATCATTTGTACAACAATTTGATGGTGGAACCACATTCTTTGATTACCAAGTCTTTCCTTTTTTTATGCTCTTAAAATCCCACTGCCTTGCAGCCATAGTGTCATATACTCGAACTATCTAGAGATGAAATGTTCCACCCTTGTCAACCTATTCAGAGACACACATGCCCTATCCCAATGTTTCTTTGTGTGTGGAAGACCCATAGTGAAATCCATAGAAATACGAATCCAATTCCCTTCGAGAGTAGGCAAGTTGAAGTAGCCCATCGAACTTATATGTATTGGCTTCTTATTAAGTTGAGAAGGCGTACATCTTGTCAGAAAAGCATGGAAGTCCTTCCCACATCCCTTTCTAATAGAAGCCCTTTTCCTTATCCTATCAACGGTCCTGAATACTCTTGATTGCCACACCGTTGGTGAAGGCAACGGTCTTGAATATTCCTGACTGCCCCACACCATTGGTGAAGAATGTATTTGTTCGATCGGCCTTTGCTTGTAACTTTTGATGTAGGCACCATGTAAACTCTATCTTTGCAGTAAAAATGAGACCATTTCATAGCTAGAAAGAAGGCAACTCTTTATGAGAACCATATCATAATCTCAGCCAGGCCGCCACATTATCCTATTGTTGATTATACACGCGATCTCAAAATCATAATTTTGCAAGGTTGCCAACCACCTTCTTCGCTTAGGAGACAGATTCGGTCACACGGGAGAGAATTACTTCAATGCACGGTACGGTGATCACTTCTCACATAAGAATCACTCATATCCTAAAGGTAATGATGCCACTTCTTGATGGCATGCAAAATAGCCATCATCTCTTGATCATACAAATCTCCTTCTGTTGGTAGAATCTTCAGAATTTAAAGCATATGATGAAACTCATAGTTCAGCCATGTCCATTAGCTTTGATTCTTAATCTCCTTCTTGGAGTTCCGAATTCTCCTATGGGCATCGGCATAATGCTTCATTGAGATTAGTTTCATGTTTGCCTTCTAACCATACGCGATGCCTCAAAAGGTGGCATTCACCATCTAAGCATACACAGTGCCTCAAAAGGTGTCGCGGTGGCATGCATTCACCTTTTCTAACTATACATAATGCCTTAGAAAGCGGCATGCCAATACTCTCACGAGATGAGGTACTATTGTAGGAAAAATGGGCTAAAGCCGACCATTCGTCCCACACACTTTTTAAGTGTAAACTTATTCGTCGTGATCTCTATTTGACCTTAAATCTCGGGAAGGTAGTGATGCTTGGCAGTCGCTTGGTTTGCATGATATCAAATAAAGTAATCTAAAATTAACTCATGAATTTATCTAAAATGAACTCATGAATTTGATATCCTGGTCACTCTCAATACGTTGTAGTACACCATGTAACCTGAATACATGGACCACCAATTGTCTTGCAACCACGGATGTCGTATACTTGACCTTTGTAGAGATGAAATGTGCCACCACAAGCCACATATAAGCTATCTCAACCTCTCATTGTGTGTGGAAGACCCATAGTGAGATCCATAGAAATATGGATCCACTTCCCCATCGAAAATTGATAGGCAAGTTGAAGAAACCCACCGGGCTTACCTTATGAGGTTGAAAAGGGATACATCTTGTGTGACAAGAGCATGTAAGTCCTTCCACATCCCTTTCCTCTAGAAGCTCTTTCTTATCTTATCAAAGGACTTGAATATTCCCAATTGCCCCACCATTTGATGAAGAATGCATTTTTTTTGTAGGTACCACATGTAGACTCTATCTTTGTATAGTAAAAAATGAGACCATTATGGGAACCATGTTGTAATTTTCGACATAGGCACCATGTAGACTCTATTTTTGTAGTAAAAATGAGACCATTACGTAGCCAAAAAATGAGGCAACTCTTTATGAGAACCAGGTTGTAATTTTAGCACCATTTCTGACGCCCCCTTATTTAAGAGATCTTCCTTTTGAAATTCCATGACCCAATGTTTGTATACTTTAGGTATAACTGATAGAGTATCAGCCACTACATTATCCTTGCCCTTTATATAGCTCATCTCAAAATCATAATTTTGCGAGGTTTCTTCTTTGCGTAAGGTATAACTGATAGAGTATCAGCCACTACATTATCCTTGCCCTTTATATAGCTCATCTCAAAATCATAATTTTGCGAGATAGATTCGGCTAGGAGAGGAATTACTTCAACACACAATGATCACTTCTCACATAAAAATGAGTACCATAAAGGTAATGATGCCACTTCTTGACGGCACGAAAGATAGCACTCATGTCTTGATCATACACATGCATATACATCTCTTTTTGTTGGTAGATTCTTTGGAATTTAAAACATATCATGAAACTCATCCAATAGTTCAGCCATGCCCTCATGCATTTGTTTGTTATTCTCAACCATATCATACCATCCTCTCTGCTAGGCTATAAAACAAATACACAGCCCATTTGCTTATCCTATCAACGGTCCTGAATACTCTTGATTGCCACACCGTTGGTGAAGGCAACGGTCTTGAATATTCCTGACTGCCCCACACCATTGGTGAAGAATGTATTTGTTCGATCGGCCTTTGCTTGTAATTTTTGATGTAGGCACCATGTAAACTCTATCTTTGCAGTAAAAATGAGACCATTTCATAGCTAGAAAGAAGGTAACTCTTTATGAGAACCATATCATAATCTCAGCCAGGCCGCCACATTATCCTATTGTTGATTATACACGCGATCTCAAAATCATAATTTTGCAAGGTTGCCAACCACCTTCTTCGCTTAGGAGACGGATTCGGTCACACAGGAGAGAATTACTTCAATGCACGGTACGGTGATCACTTCTCACATAAGAATCACTCATATCCTAAAGGTAATGATGCCACTTCTTGATGGCATGCAAAATAGCCATCATCTCTTGACCATACAAATCTCCTTTTGTTGGTAGAATCTTCAGAATTTAAAGCATATGATGAAACTCATAGTTCAGCCATGTCCATTAGCTTTGATTCTTAATCTCCTTCTTGGAGTTCCGAATTCTCCTATGGGCATCGGCATAATGCTTCATTGAGATTAGTTTCATGTTTGCCTTCTAACCATACGCGATGCCTCAAAAGGTGGCATTCACCATCTAAGCATACACAGTGCCTCAAAAGGTGTCGCGGTGGCATGCATTCACCTTTTCTAACTATACACAATGCCTTAGAAAGCGGCATGCCAATACTCTCACGAGATGAGGTACTATTGTAGGAAAAATGGGCTAAAGCTGACCATTCGTCCCACACACTTTTTAAGTGTAAACTTATTCGTCGTGATCTCTATTTGACCTTAAATCTCGGGAAGGTAGTGATGCTTGGCATTCGCTTGGTTTGCATGATATCAAATAAAGTAATCTAAAATTAACTCATGAATTTATCTAAAATGAACTCATGAATTTGACATCCTGGTCACTCTCAATACGTTGTAGTACACCATGTAACCTGAATACATGGACCACCAATTGTCTTGCAACCACGGATGTCGTATACTTGACCTTTGTAGAGATGAAATGTGCCACCACAAGCCACATATAAGCTATCTCAACCTCTCATGTGTGTGGAAGACCCATAGTGAGATCCATAGAAATATGGATCCACTTCCCCATCGAAAATTGATAGGCAAGTTGAAGAAACCCACCGGGCTTACCTTATGAGGTTGAAAAGGGATACATCTTGTGTGACAAGAGCATGTAAGTCCTTCCACATCCCTTTCCTCTAGAAGCTCTTTCTTATCTTATCAAAGGACTTGAATATTCCCAATTGCCCCACCATTTGATGAAGAATGCATTTTTTTTGTAGGTACCACATGTAGACTCTATCTTTGTATAGTAAAAAATGAGACCATTATGGGAACCATGTTGTAATTTTCGACATAGGCACCATGTAGACTCTATTTTTGTAGTAAAAATGAGACCATTACGTAGCCAAAAAACGAGGCAACTCTTTATGAGAACCAGGTTGTAATTTTAGCACCATTTCTGACGCCCCCTTATTTAAGAGATCTTCCTTTTGAAATTCCATGACCCAATGTTTGTATACTTTAGGTATAACTGATAGAGTATCAGCCACTACATTATCCTTGCCCTTTATATAGCTCATCTCAAAATCCTAATTTTGCGAGGTTTCTTCTTTGCGTAAGGTATAACTGATAGAGTATCAGCCACTACATTATCCTTGCCCTTTATATAGCTCATCTCAAAATCATAATTTTGCGAGATAGATTCGGCTGGGAGAGGAATTACTTCAACACACAATGATCACTTCTCACATAAAAATGACTACCATAAAGGTAATGATGCCACTTCTTGATGGCACGAAAGATAGCACTCATGTCTTGATCATACACATGCATATACATCTCTTTTTGTTGGTAGATTCTTTGGAATTGAAAACATATCATGAAACTCATCCAATAGTTCAGCCATGCCCTCATGCATTTGTTTCTTATTCTCAACCATATCATACCATCCTCTCTGCTAGGCTATAAAACAAATACACAGCCCATTTGCTTTGGTTCCCTCGAGTATTTGTAGCTCCTAAAAAACATTTAATCTCCTTCTTGAAGCTCCAAAGGTGGAGTCCTATGGGCTTCGACATAATTCTTGATTCTCACTTGAGCTCGCTTTCATGTTTGCCTTACATTGTTGGAGAAGAGCATGCACTACCTCACTTCCTCTTTCTCATTTGGATTCACTCCTTCTTACTTGACAACTATCATAGGTGCGCACTATTCACTTTCTAACCATACACGATGCCTCAGAAAGGTGGCGTGCCAATACTCTCATGATGATGAGAGCAGTACCATTAATAGTAGGAAAACTTGAGTAAAGCTGAGCGTTCATCCCACACACTTTGAGCATCATGGAAATGCTATCTCAAACACTTCTGACATAAAATGACTACCATAAAGCTCTAATACATTGCAATGTGAGAAAGGGATCAATGGCTTTAAGTAGAGCTCTGATACCAACAATGCAAGAAAGGGATCTAGTGAGAGATCAAGAAAATGCACTCATTATACATGGAGTATACTTATCATAGAGAGTACTAGTAGTCCACCCAAACATGGAAAGTCTGCCATGACACCGTAAGTAAGACTTCAACTTACAAATACCCTTTCTTCCAAGGGAAAAGGACAACATCATGTAATCATTTGTACAACAATTTGATGGTGGAACCACATTCTTTGATTACCAAGTCTTTCCTTTTTTTATGCTCTTAAAATCCCACTGCCTTGCAGCCATAGTGTCATATACTCGAACTATCTAGAGATGAAATGTTTCACCCTTGTCAACCTATTCAGAGACACACATGCCCTATCCCAATGTTTCTTTGTGTGTGGAAGACCCATAGTGAAATCCATAGAAATACGAATCCAATTCCCTTCGAGAGTAGGCAAGTTGAAGTAGCCCATCGAACTTATATGTATTGGGTTCTTATTAAGTTGAGAAGGCGTACATCTTGTGAGAAAAGCATGGAAGTCCTTCCCACATCCCTTTCTAATAGAAGCCCTTTTCCTTATCCTATCAACGGTCCTGAATACTCTTGATTGCCACACCGTTGGTGAAGGCAACGGTCTTGAATATTCCTGACTGCCCCACACCATTGGTGAAGAATGTATTTGTTCGATCGGCCTTTGCTTGTAACTTTTGATGTAGGCACCATGTAAACTCTATCTTTGCAGTAAAAATGAGACCATTTCATAGCTAGAAAGAAGGCAACTCTTTATGAGAACCATATCATAATCTCAGCCAGGCCGCCACATTATCCTATTGTTGATTATACACGCGATCTCAAAATCATAATTTTGCAAGGTTGCCAACCACCTTCTTCGCTTAGGAGACGGATTCGGTCACACAGGAGAGAATTACTTCAATGCACGGTACGGTGATCACTTCTCACATAAGAATCACTCATATCCTAAAGGTAATGATGCCACTTCTTGATGGCATGCAAAATAGCCATCATCTCTTGATCATACAAATCTCCTTTTGTTGGTAGAATCTTCAGAATTTAAAGCATATGATGAAACTCATAGTTCAGCCATGTCCATTAGCTTTGATTCTTAATCTCCTTCTTGGAGTTCCGAATTCTCCTATGGGCATCGGCATAATGCTTCATTGAGATTAGTTTCATGTTTGCCTTCTAACCATACGCGATGCCTCAAAAGGTGGCATTCACCATCTAAGCATACACAGTGCCTCAAAAGGTGTCGCGGTGGCATGCATTCACCTTTTCTAACTATACACAATGCCTTAGAAAGCGGCATGCCAATACTCTCACGAGATGAGGTACTATTGTAGGAAAAATGGGCTAAAGCCGACCATTCGTCCCACACACTTTTTAAGTGTAAACTTATTCGTCGTGATCTCTATTTGACCTTAAATCTCGGGAAGGTAGTGATGCTTGGCAGTCGCTTGGTTTGCATGATATCAAATAAAGTAATCTAAAATTAACTCATGAATTTATCTAAAATGAACTCATGAATTTGACATCCTGGTCACTCTCAATACGTTGTAGTACACCATGTAACCTGAATACATGGACCACCAATTGTCTTGCAACCACGGATGTCGTATACTTGACCTTTGTAGAGATGAAATGTGCCACCACAAGCCACATATAAGCTATCTCAACCTCTCATGTGTGTGGAAGACCCATAGTGAGATCCATAGAAATATGGATCCACTTCCCCATCGAAAATTGATAGGCAAGTTGAAGAAACCCACCGGGCTTACCTTATGAGGTTGAAAAGGGATACATCTTGTGTGACAAGAGCATGTAAGTCCTTCCACATCCCTTTCCTCTAGAAGCTCTTTCTTATCTTATCAAAGGACTTGAATATTCCCAATTGCCCCACCATTTGATGAAGAATGCATTTTTTTTGTAGGTACCACATGTAGACTCTATCTCTGTAGTAAAAAATGAGACCATTATGGGAACCATGTTGTAATTTTCGACATAGGCACCATGTAGACTCTATCTTTGTAGTAAAAATGAGACCATTACGTAGCCAAAAAATGAGGCAACTCTTTATGAGAACCAGGTTGTAATTTTAGCACCATTTCTGACGCCCCCTTATTTAAGAGATCTTCCTTTTGAAATTCCATGACCCAATGTTTGTATACTTTAGGTATAACTGATAGAGTATCAGCCACTACATTATCCTTGCCCTTTATATAGCTCATCTCAAAATCCTAATTTTGCGAGGTTTCTTCTTTGCGTAAGGTATAACTGATAGAGTATCAGCCACTACATTATCCTTGCCCTTTATATAGCTCATCTCAAAATCATAATTTTGCGAGATAGATTCGGCTGGGAGAGGAATTACTTCAACACACAATGATCACTTCTCACATAAAAATGACTACCATAAAGGTAATGATGCCACTTCTTGACGGCACGAAAGATAGCACTCATGTCTTGATCATACACATGCATATACATCTCTTTTTGTTGGTAGATTCTTTGGAATTTAAAACATATCATGAAACTCATCCAATAGTTCAACCATGCCCTCATGCATTTGTTTCTTATTCTCAACCATATCATACCATCCTCTCTGCTAGGCTATAAAACAAATACACAGCCCATTTGCTTTGGTTCCCTCGAGTATTTGTAGCTCCTAAAAACATTTAATCTCCTTCTTGAAGCTCCAAAGGTGGAGTCCTATGGGCTTCGACATAATTCTTGATTCTCACTTAAGCTCGCTTTCATGTTTGCCTTACATTGTTGGAGAAGAGCATGCACTACCTCACTTCCTCTTTCTCATTTGGATTCACTCCTTCTTACTTGACAACTTTCATAGGTGCGCACTATTCACTTTCTAACCATACACGATGCCTCAGAAAGGTGGCGTGCCAATACTCTCATGATGATGAGAGCAGTACCATTAATAGTAGGAAAACTTGAGTAAAGCTGAGCGTTCATCCCACACACTTTGAGCATCATGGAAATGCTATCTCAAACACTTCTGACATAAAATGACTACCATAAAGCTCTAATACATTGCAATGTGAGAAAGGGATCAATGGCTTTAAGTAGAGCTCTCATACCAACAATGCAAGAAAGGGATCTAGTGAGAGATCAAGAAAATGCACTCATTATACATGGAGTATACTTATCATAGAGAGTACTAGTAGTCCACCCAAAGATGGAAAGTCTTCCATGACACCGTAAGTAAGACTTCAACTTACAAATACCCTTTCTTCCAAGGGAAAAGGACAGCATCATGTAATCATTTGTACAACAATTTGATGGTGGAACCACATTCTTTGATTACCAAGTCTTTCCCTTTTTTATGCTCTTAAAATCCCACTGCCTTTGTGTGTGGAAGACCCATAGTGAAATCCATAGAAATACGAATCCAATTCCCTTCGAGAGTAGGCAAGTTGAAGTAGCCCATCGAACTTATATGTATTGGGTTCTTATTAAGTTGAGAAGGCGTACATCTTGTGAGAAAAGCATGGAAGTCCTTCCCACATCCCTTTCTAATAGAAGCCCTTTTCCTTATCCTATCAACGGTCCTGAATACTCTTGATTGCCACACCGTTGGTGAAGGCAACGGTCTTGAATATTCCTGACTGCCCCACACCATTGGTGAAGAATGTATTTGTTCGATCGGCCTTTGCTTGTAACTTTTGATGTAGGCACCATGTAAACTCTATCTTTGCAGTAAAAATGAGACCATTTCATAGCTAGAAAGAAGGCAACTCTTTATGAGAACCATATCATAATCTCAGCCAGGCCGCCACATTATCCTATTGTTGATTATACACGCGATCTCAAAATCATAATTTTGCAAGGTTGCCAACCACCTTCTTCGCTTAGGAGACGGATTCGGTCACACAGGAGAGAATTACTTCAATGCATGGTACGGTGATCACTTCTCACATAAGAATCACTCATATCCTAAAGGTAATGATGCCACTTCTTGATGGCATGCAAAATAGCCATCATCTCTTGATCATACAAATCTCCTTTTGTTGGTAGAATCTTCAGAATTTAAAGCATATGATGAAACTCATAGTTCAGCCATGTCCATTAGCTTTGATTCTTAATCTCCTTCTTGGAGTTCCGAATTCTCCTATGGGCATCGGCATAATGCTTCATTGAGATTAGTTTCATGTTTGCCTTCTAACCATACGCGATGCCTCAAAAGGTGGCATTCACCATCTAAGCATACACAGTGCCTCAAAAGGTGTCGCGGTGGCATGCATTCACCTTTTCTAACTATACACAATGCCTTAGAAAGCGGCATGCCAATACTCTCACGAGATGAGGTACTATTGTAGGAAAAATGGGCTAAAGCCGACCATTCGTCCCACACACTTTTTAAGTGTAAACTTATTCGTCGTGATCTCTAAATGACCTTAAATCTCGGGAAGGTAGTGATGCTTGGCAGTCGCTTGGTTTGCATGATATCAAATAAAGTAATCTAAAATTAACTCATGAATTTATCTAAAATGAACTCATGAATTTGACATCCTGGTCACTCTCAATACGTTGTAGTACACCATGTAACCTGAATACATGGACCACCAATTGTCTTGCAACCACGGATGTCGTATACTTGACCTTTGTAGAGATGAAATGTGCCACCACAAGCCACATATAAGCTATCTCAACCTCTCATTGTGTGTGGAAGACCCATAGTGAGATCCATAGAAATATGGATCCACTTCCCCATCGAAAATTGATAGGCAAGTTGAAGAAACCCACCGGGCTTACCTTATGAGGTTGAAAAGGGATACATCTTGTGTGACAAGAGCATGTAAGTCCTTCCACATCCCTTTCCTCTAGAAGCTCTTTCTTATCTTATCAAAGGACTTGAATATTCCCAATTGCCCCACCATTTGATGAAGAATGCATTTTTTTTGTAGGTACCACATGTAGACTCTATCTCTGTAGTAAAAAATGAGACCATTATGGGAACCATGTTGTAATTTTCGACATAGGCACCATGTAGACTCTATCTTTGTAGTAAAAATGAGACCATTACGTAGCCAAAAAATGAGGCAACTCTTTATGAGAACCAGGTTGTAATTTTAGCACCATTTCTGACGCCCCCTTATTTAAGAGATCTTCCTTTTGAAATTCCATGACCCAATGTTTGTATACTTTAGGTATAACTGATAGAGTATCAGCCACTACATTATCCTTGCCCTTTATATAGCTCATCTCAAAATCATAATTTTGCGAGGTTTCTTCTTTGCGTAAGGTATAACTGATAGAGTATCAGCCACTACATTATCCTTGCCCTTTATATAGCTCATCTCAAAATCATAATTTTGCGAGATAGATTCGGCTGGGAGAGGAATTACTTCAACACACAATGATCACTTCTCACATAAAAATGACTACCATAAAGGTAATGATGCCACTTCTTGACGGCACGAAAGATAGCACTCATGTCTTGATCATACACATGCATATACATCTCTTTTTGTTGGTAGATTCTTTGGAATTTAAAACATATCATGAAACTCATCCAATAGTTCAGCCATGCCCTCATGCATTTGTTTCTTATTCTCAACCATATCATACCATCCTCTCTGCTAGGCTATAAAACAAATACACAGCCCATTTGCTTTGGTTCCCTCGAGTATTTGTAGCTCCTAAAAACATTTAATCTCCTTCTTGAAGCTCCAAAGGTGGAGTCCTATGGGCTTCGACATAATTCTTGATTCTCACTTGAGCTCGCTTTCATGTTTGCCTTACATTGTTGGAGAAGAGCATGCACTACCTCACTTCCTCTTTCTCATTTGGATTCACTCCTTCTTACTTGACAACTATCATAGGTGCGCACTATTCACTTTCTAACCATACACGATGCCTCAGAAAGGTGGCGTGCCAATACTCTCATGATGATGAGAGCAGTACCATTAATAGTAGGAAAACTTGAGTAAAGCTGAGCGTTCATCCCACACACTTTGAGCATCATGGAAATGCTATCTCAAACACTTCTGACATAAAATGACTACCATAAACCTCTAATACATTGCAATGTAAGAAAGGGATCAATGGCTCTAAGTAGAGCTCTGATACCAACAATGCAAGAAAGGGATCTAGTGAGAGATCAAGAAAATCACTCATTATACATGGAGTATACTTATCCTAGAGAGTACTAGTAGTCCACCCAAACATGGAAAGTCTGCCATGACACCGTAAGTAAGACTTCAACTTACAAATACCCTTTCTTCCAAGGGAAAAGGACAACATCATGTAATCATTTGTACAACAATTTGATGGTGGAACCACATTCTTTGATTACCAAGTCTTTCCTTTTTTTATGCTCTTAAAATCCCACTGCCTTGCAGCCATAGTGTCATATACTCGAACTATATAGAGATGAAATGTTCCACCCTTGTCAACCTATTCAGAGACACACATGCCCTATCCCAATGTTTCTTTGTGTGTGGAAGACCCATAGTGAAATCCATAGAAATACGAATCCAATTCCCTTCGAGAGTAGGCAAGTTGAAGTAGCCCATCGAACTTATATGTATTGGGTTCTTATTAAGTTGAGAAGGCATACATCTTGTGAGAAAAGCATGGAAGTCCTTCCCACATCCCTTTCTAATAGAAGCCCTTTTCCTTATCCTATCAACGGTCCTGAATACTCTTGATTGCCACACCGTTGGTGAAGGCAACGGTCTTGAATATTCCTGACTGCCCCACACCATTGGTGAAGAATGTATTTGTTCGATCGGCCTTTGCTTGTAACTTTTGATGTAGGCACCATGTAAACTCTATCTTTGCAGTAAAAATGAGACCATTTCATAGCTAGAAAGAAGGCAACTCTTTATGAGAACCATATCATAATCTCAGCCAGGCCGCCACATTATCCTATTGTTGATTATACACGCGATCTCAAAATCATAATTTTGCAAGGTTGCCAACCACCTTCTTCGCTTAGGAGACGGATTCGGTCACACAGGAGAGAATTACTTCAATGCACGGTACGGTGATCACTTCTCACATAAGAATCACTCATATCCTAAAGGTAATGATGCCACTTCTTGATGGCATGCAAAATAGCCATCATCTCTTGATCATACAAATCTCCTTTTGTTGGTAGAATCTTCAGAATTTAAAGCATATGATGAAACTCATAGTTCAGCCATGTCCATTAGCTTTGATTCTTAATCTCCTTCTTGGAGTTCCGAATTCTCCTATGGGCATCGGCATAATGCTTCATTGAGATTAGTTTCATGTTTGCCTTCTAACCATACGCGATGCCTCAAAAGGTGGCATTCACCATCTAAGCATACACAGTGCCTCAAAAGGTGTCGCGGTGGCATGCATTCACCTTTTCTAACTATACACAATGCCTTAGAAAGCGGCATGCCAATACTCTCACGAGATGAGGTACTATTGTAGGAAAAATGGGCTAAAGCCGACCATTCGTCCCACACACTTTTTAAGTGTAAACTTATTCGTCGTGATCTCTATTTGACCTTAAATCTCGGGAAGGTAGTGATGCTTGGCAGTCGCTTGGTTTGCATGATATCAAATAAAGTAATCTAAAATTAACTCATGAATTTATCTAAAATGAACTCATGAATTTGACATCCTGGTCACTCTCAATACGTTGTAGTACACCATGTAACCTGAATACATGGACCACCAATTGTCTTGCAACCACGGATGTCGTATACTTGACCTTTGTAGAGATGAAATGTGCCACCACAAGCCACATATAAGCTATCTCAACCTCTCATTGTGTGTGGAAGACCCATAGTGAGATCCATAGAAATATGGATCCACTTCCCCATCGAAAATTGATAGGAAAGTTGAAGAAACCCATCGGGCTTACCTTATGAGGTTGAAAAGGGATACATCTTGTGTGACAAGAGCATGTAAGTCCTTCCACATCCCTTTCCTCTAGAAGCTCTTTCTTATCTTATCAAAGGACTTGAATATTCCCAATTGCCCCACCATTTGATGAAGAATGCATTTTTTTTGTAGGTACCACATGTAGACTCTATCTCTGTAGTAAAAAATGAGACCATTATGGGAACCATGTTGTAATTTTCGACATAGGCACCATGTAGACTCTATCTTTGTAGTAAAAGTGAGACCATTACGTAGCCAAAAAACGAGGCATCTCTTTATGAGAACCAGGTTGTAATTTTAGCACCATTTCTGACGTCCCCTTATTTAAGAGATCTTCCTTTTGAAATTCCATGACCCAATGTTTGTATACTTTAGGTATAACTGATAGAGTATCAGCCACTACATTATCCTTGCCCTTTATATAGCTCATCTCAAAATCCTAATTTTGCGAGGTTTCTTCTTTGCGTAAGGTATAACTGATAGAGTATCAGCCACTACATTATCCTTGCCCTTTATATAGCTCATCTCAAAATCATAATTTTGCGAGATAGATTCGGCTGGGAGAGGAATTACTTCAACACACAATGATCACTTCTCACATAAAAATGACTACCATAAAGGTAATGATGCCACTTCTTGACGGCACGAAAGATAGCACTCATGTCTTGATCATACACATGCATATACATCTCTTTTTGTTGGTAGATTCTTTGGAATTTAAAACATATCATGAAACTCATCCAATAGTTCAGCCATGCCCTCATGCATTTGTTTCTTATTCTCAACCATATCATACCATCCTCTCTGCTAGGCTATAAAACAAATACACAGCCCATTTGCTTTGGTTCCCTCGAGTATTTGTAGCTCCTAAAAAACATTTAATCTCCTTCTTGAAGCTCCAAAGGTGGAGTCCTATCATAATCTCAGCCAGAGGCTGCCACATTATCCTATTGTTGATTATACACGCGATCTCAAAATCATAATTTTTCAAGGTTGCCAACCACCTTCTTTGCTTAGGAGACGGATTAGGAGAGAATTACTTCAATGCACGGTACGGTGATCACTTCTCACATAAAAATCACTCATATCACCATATCATCCTCTTTGCAATGCTATAAAACAATCACACAGTCCATTAGCTTTGATTCCCAATCTTCTTCTTAGAGTTCCAAATTCTCCTATGGGCATCGGCATAATGCTTCATTGAGATTACTTTCATGTTTGCCTCGCATTTTTGGGGAGAAGAGCATTCACTATCTCCACTTTCTCTTTTGCATTTGGATTCACTCCCTTTTGCTCGACAACGATCATGGGTGCAGTTGCCTTCTAACCATACGCAATGCCTCAAAAGGTGGCATTTACTATCTAAGCATACACAGTGCCTCAAAAGGTGGCGCGGCGGCATGCATTCACCTTTTCTAACTATACACAATGCCTTAGAAAACGGCATGCCAATACTCTCACGAGATGCGGTACTATTGTAGGAAAAATGGGCTAAAGCCGACCATTCGTCCCACACACTTTTTAAGTGTAAACTTATTCGTCGTGATCTCTATTGGACCTTAAATCTCGGGATGGTAGCGATGCTTGGCAGTCGCTTGGTTTGCATGATATCAAACAAAGTAATCTAAATTGAACTCATGAATTTAACATCCTGGTCACTCGCAATACGTTGTAGTACACCATGCAACCTGAATACATGGACCACCAAAAACCTTGCAACCATGGATGTCGTATACTTGACATTTGTAGAGATAAAATGTGACACCCAAGCCACATATAAGCTATCTCAACCTTTCTTTGTGTGTTGAAGACCTATCGTAAGATCCATAGAAATATGGATCCACTTCCCCATCAAAAATTGATAGGCAAGTTGAAGAAACCCACCGGGCTTACCTTATCAAGTTGAAAAGGCATACATCTTGTGTGACAAGAGCATGTAAGTCCTTCCACATCCCTTTCCTCTAGAAGCTCTTTCTTATCTTATTAAAGGACTTGAATATTCCCAATTGCCCCACCATTGATGAAGAATGCATTTTGTATGTAGGTACCACATGTAGACTCTATCTCTGTAGTAAAAAATGAGACCATTATGGGAACCGTGTTATAATTTTCGACATAGGCACCATGTAGACTCTATCTTTGTAGTAAAAATGAGACCATTATGTAGCCAAAAAATGAGGCAACTCTTTATGAGAACCAGGTCGTAATTTCAGCACCATTTGTGACACCCCCTTATTTAAGAGATCTTCCTTTTGAAATTCCATGACCCAATGTTTGTATACTTTAGGTATAGCTGATAGAGCATCAGCCACTACATTATCCTTGCCCTTTATATAGCTCATCTCAAAATCATAATTTTGCGAGGTTTCTTCTTTGCGTAGGAGATAGATTCGGTTGGGAGAGGAATTACTTCAACACACAATGATCACTTCTCACATAAAAATGACTACCATAAAGGTAATGATGCCACTTCTTGACGGCACGAAAGATAGCGCTCATCTCTTGATCATACAGATGCATATACATCTCTTTTTGTTGGTAGATTCTTTGGAATATCATGAAACTCATCCAATAGTTCAGCCATGCCCTCTGCATTTGTTTCTTGTTCTCAACCATATCATACCATCCTCTCTGCTAGGCATAAAACAAATACACAGCCCATTTGCTTCGGTTCCCTTGAGTATTTGTAGCTCCTAAAAAACATTTAATCTCCTTCTTGAAGCTCCAGAGGTGGAGTTCTATGGGCTTCGACATAATTCTTGACTCTCACTTGAGCTCGCTTTCATGTTTGCCTTGCATTGTTGGAGAAGAGCATGCACTACCTCACTTCCTCTTTCTCATTTGGATTCACTCCTTCTTACTTGACAACTATCATAGGTGCGCACCATTCACTTTCTAACCATACACGATACCTCAGAAAAGTGGCGTGCCAATACTCTCATGATGATGAGCAATACTATTAATAGTAGGAAAACTTGAGTAAAGCGGAGCCTTCATCCCACACACTTTGAGCATCATGGAAATGCTATCTCAAACTAAGTTTCCACCCACTTATTCACGCCCTTTGTTTGGACCTTTGATCTCAGGATGGTAGCGATGCTTGGCGTCAACTTGGTTTGCATGATCTCAAACAAATTGTTTGCAAAATGAACTCATCATGCATTTGGCATTCTTGATCACTTACAATATGTTATGGTACACCATGTAACTTCAAGGTAGGATCCCGAAATTGCCTCGCAAAAACGATAGATGTCATATCCTTGACCTTTGTAGAGATGAAATGTGCCACCCTTGTCAACCTATCCACCACATGTAAGCTATCGCAACCTTTCTTTGTGTGTGTGGAAGACCCATATAGTGAAATCCATAGAAATACGAATCCACTGCATACATACATCTTGTGGGACAGAAGCATGTAATTTCCTCACGTTCCTCTCAATTAGAAGCTCTTATCTTATCAAAGGTGTTGAAATTCCCAACTGCCCCATCGTTGTGCTGAAGAATGCATTTCTCAGATCAGCCTTTGCTTGTAATTTTTTATGATGCCTATAGGCACCATGTAGACTCTATAGATCTTTGTAGCCAGAAGCGAGGCAACTCTTTTCTAAGAACCGTGTTGTAATTCGTGCACCATTTGTGGCACCTCCTTATTTAACGTATATTCCTCTTGAATTCTTCTATAGGCATCGGCATAATGCTTCATTGAGATTACTTTCATGATTGCCTTGCATTTTTGGGGAGAAGAGCATTCACTATCTCCACTTTCTCTTTTGCATTTGGATTCACTCCCTTTTGCTCGACAGCTATCATGGGTGCAGTTGCCTTCTAACCATACGCGATGCCTCAAAAGGTGGCGCGACGGCATGCCAATACTCTTACGAGATGAGGTACTATTGTAGGAAAAATGGGCTAAAGCCGAGCATTCATCCCACACACTTTTTAAGTGTAAACTTATTCATCGTGATCTCTATTTGACCTTAAATCTCAGGAAGGTAGCGATGCTTGGTAGTTGCTTGGTTTGCATGATATCAAATAAAGTAATCTAAAATGAACTCATGAATTTGACATCCTGGTCACTCTCAATACGTTGTAGTACACCATGTAACCTGAATACATGGACCACCAATTACCTTGCAACCACGGATGTCGTATACTTGACCTTTGTAGAGATGAAATGTGCCACCACAAGCCACATATAAGCTATCTCAACCTTTCTTTGTGTGTTGAAGACCTATCGTAAGATCCATAGAAATATGGATCCACTTCCCCATCAAAAATTGATAGGCAAGTTGAAGAAACCCACCGGGCTTACCTTATCAAGTTGAAAAGGCATACATCTTGTGTGACAAGAGCATGTAAGTCCTTCCACATCCCTTTCCTCTAGAAGCTCTTTCTTATCTTATCAAAGGACTTGAATATTCCCAATTGCCCCACCATTGATGAAGAATGCATTTTTTATGTAGGTACCACATGTAGACTCTCTCTATAGTAAAAAACGAGACCATTATGGGAAAAATGAGACTCTATTACGTAGGCACCATGTAGACTCTATCTTTGTCGTAAAAATGAGACCATTACATAGCCAAAAAACGAGGCAACGCTTTATGAGAACCAAGTCGTAATTTCAGCACCATTTGTGACACCCCCTTATTTAAGAGATCTTCCTTTTGAAATTCCATGATCGAATGTTTGTATACTTCAGGTATAGCTAATAGAGCATCAGCTAGTACATTATCCTTGCCCTTTATATAGCTCATCTCAAAATCATAATTTTGAGGTTTCTTCTTTGCGTAGGAGATAGATTCGGTTGGGAGAGGAATTACTTCAACACACAATGATCACTTCTCACATAAAAATGACTACCATAAAGGTAATGATGCCACTTCTTGACGGCACGAAAGATAGCGCTCATCTCTTGATCATATTTAACGGATATTCCTCTTGAATTTCCAAAACTCAATCTTTGTGTACTTTGGAAATAGTCGATAGTGAACATTTAAGCATCGGCCCCACCACATTATTCTTGCTCTTTATAATCTTGCAAGGCTGCCACACCCACCTTCTTTGCTTAGGAGATAGACTCGGTTCGGAGAGGAATTACTTCAATGCACATGGATCACTTCTCACATAAAATGACTACCATAAAGCTCTAATACATTGCAATGTAAGAAAGGGATCAATGGCTTTAAGTAGAGCTCTGATACCAACAATGCAAGAAAGGGATCTAGTGAGAGATCAAGAAAATGCACTCATTATACATGGAGTATACTTATCATTGAGAGTACTAGTAGTCCACCCAAACATGCAAAGTCTGCCATGACACCGTAAGTAAGACTTGAACCATGTAATTTTCGACATAGGCACCATGTAGACTCTATCTTTGTAGTAAAAATGAGACCATTACGTAGCCAAAAAACGAGGCAACTCTTTATGGAACCAAGTCGTAATTTCAGCACCATTTGTGACACCCCCTTATTTAAGAGATGAAATTCCATGACCCAATGTTTGTATACTTTAGGTATAGCTGATAGAGCATCAGCCACTACATTATCCTTGCCCTTTATATAGCTCATCTCAAAATCATAATTTTGCGAGGTTTCTTCTTTGCGTAGGAGATAGATTCGGTTGGGAGAGGAATTACTTCAACACACAATGATCACTTCTCACATAAAAATGACTACCATAAAGGTAATGATGCCACTTCTTGACGGCACGAAAGATAGCGCTCATCTCTTGATCATACAGATGCATATACATCTCTTTTTGTTGGTAGATTCTTTGGAATATCATGAAACTCATCCAATAGTTCAGCCATGCCCTCTGCATTTGTTTCTTGTTCTCAACCATATCATACCATCCTCTCTGCTAGGCATAAAACAAATACACAGCCCATTTGCTTCGGTTCCCTTGAGTATTTGTAGCTCCTAAAAAACATTTAATCTCCTTCTTGAAGCTCCAGAGGTGGAGTTCTATGGGCTTCGACATAATTCTTGACTCTCACTTGAGCTCGCTTTCATGTTTGCCTTGCATTGTTGGAGAAGAGCATGCACTACCTCACTTCCTCTTTCTCATTTGGATTCACTCCTTCTTACTTGACAACTATCATAGGTGCGCACCATTCACTTTCTAACCATACACGATACCTCAGAAAAGTGGCGTGCCAATACTCTCATGATGATGAGCAATACTATTAATAGTAGGAAAACTTGAGTAAAGCGGAGCCTTCATCCCACACACTTTGAGCATCATGGAAATGCTATCTCAAACTAAGTTTCCACCCACTTATTCACGCCCTTTGTTTGGACCTTTGATCTCAGGATGGTAGCGATGCTTGGCGTCAACTTGGTTTGCATGATCTCAAACAAATTGTTTGCAAAATGAACTCATCATGCATTTGGCATTCTTGATCACTTACAATATGTTATGGTACACCATGTAACTTCAAGGTAGGATCCCGAAATTGCCTCGCAAAAACGATAGATGTCGTATCCTTGACCTTTGTAGAGATGAAATGTGCCACCCTTGTCAACCTATCCACCACATGTAAGCTATCGCAACCTTTCTTTGTGTGTGTGGAAGACCCATATAGTGAAATCCATAGAAATACGAATCCACTGCATACATACATCTTGTGGGACAGAAGCATGTAATTTCCTCACGTTCCTCTCAATTAGAAGCTCTTATCTTATCAAAGGTGTTGAAATTCCCAACTGCCCCATCGTTGTGCTGAAGAATGCATTTCTCAGATCAGCCTTTGCTTGTAATTTTTTATGATGCCTATAGGCACCATGTAGACTCTATAGATCTTTGTAGCCAGAAGCGAGGCAACTCTTTTCTAAGAACCGTGTTGTAATTCGTGCACCATTTGTGGCACCTCCTTATTTAACGTATATTCCTCTTGAATTCTTCTATAGGCATCAGCATAATGCTTCATTGAGATTACTTTCATGATTGCCTTGCATTGTTGGGGAGAAGAGCATTCACTATCTCCACTTTCTCTTTTGCATTTGGATTCACTCCCTTTTGCTCGACAGCTATCATGGGTGCAGTTGCCTTCTAACCATACGCGATGCCTCAAAAGGTGGCGCGACGGCATGCCAATACTCTTACGAGATGAGGTACTATTGTAGGAAAAATGGGCTAAAGCCGAGCATTCATCCCACACACTTTTTAAGTGTAAACTTATTCATCGTGATCTCTATTTGACCTTAAATCTCAGGAAGGTAGCGATGCTTGGTAGTCGCTTGGTTTGCATGATATCAAATAAAGTAATCTAAAATGAACTCATGAATTTGACATCCTGGTCACTCTCAATACGTTGTAGTACACCATGTAACCTGAATACATGGACCACCAATTACCTTGCAACCACGGATGTCGTATACTTGACCTTTGTAGAGATGAAACGTGCCACCACAAGCCACATATAAGCTATCTCAACCTTTCTTTGTGTGTAGAAGACCCATAGTGAGGTCCATAGAAATATGGATCCACTTACCCATCGAAAATTGATAGGCAAGTTGAAGAAACCCACCGGGCTTACCTTATCAGGTTGAAAAGGCATACATCTTGTGTGACAAGAGCATGTAAGTCCTTCCACATCCCTTTCCTCTAGAAGCTCTTTCTTATCTTATCAAAGGACTTGAATATTCCCAATTGCCCCACCATTGATGAAGAATGCATTTTTTATGTAGGTACCACATGTAGACTCTCTCTATAGTAAAAAACGAGACCATTATGGGAAAAATGAGACTCTATTACGTAGGCACCATGTAGACTCTATCTTTGTCGTAAAAATGAGACCATTACATAGCCAAAAAACGAGGCAACGCTTTATGAGAACCAAGTCGTAATTTCAGCACCATTTGTGACACCCCCTTATTTAAGAGATCTTCCTTTTGAAATTCCATGATCGAATGTTTGTATACTTCAGGTATAGCTAATAGAGCATCAGCTAGTACATTATCCTTGCCCTTTATATAGCTCATCTCAAAATCATAATTTTGAGGTTTCTTCTTTGCGTAGGAGATAGATTCGGTTGGGAGAGGAATTACTTCAACACACAATGATCACTTCTCACATAAAAATGACTACCATAAAGGTAATGATGCCACTTCTTGACGGCACGAAAGATAGCGCTCATCTCTTGATCATATTTAACGGATATTCCTCTTGAATTTCCAGAACTCAATCTTTGTGTACTTTGGAAATAGTCGATAGTGAACATTTAAGCATCGGCCCCACCACATTATTCTTGCTCTTTATAATCTTGCAAGGCTGCCACACCCACCTTCTTTGCTTAGGAGATAGACTCGGTTCGGAGAGGAATTACTTCAATGCACATGGATCACTTCTCACATAAAATGACTACCATAAAGCTCTAATACATTGCAATGTAAGAAAGGGATCAATGGCTTTAAGTAGAGCTCTGATACCAACAATGCAAGAAAGGGATCTAGTGAGAGATCAAGAAAATGCACTCATTATACATGGAGTATACTTATCATAGAGAGTACTAGTAGTCCACCCAAACATGGAAAGTCTGCCATGACACCGTAAGTAAGACTTGAACCATGTAATTTTCGACATAGGCACCATGTAGACTCTATCTTTGTAGTAAAAATGAGACCATTATGTAGCCAAAAAACGAGGCAACTCTTTATGGAACCAGGTCGTAATTTCAGCACCATTTGTGACACCCCCTTATTTAAGAGATGAAATTCCATGACCCAATGTTTGTATACTTTAGGTATAGCTGATAGAGCATCAGCCACTACATTATCCTTGCCCTTTATATAGCTCATCTCAAAATCATAATTTTGCGAGGTTTCTTCTTTGCGTAGGAGATAGATTCGGTTGGGAGAGGAATTACTTCAACACACAATGATCACTTCTCACATAAAAATGACTACCATAAAGGTAATGATGCCACTTCTTGACGGCACGAAAGATAGCGCTCATCTCTTGATCATACAGATGCATATACATCTCTTTTTGTTGGTAGATTCTTTGGAATATCATGAAACTCATCCAATAGTTCAGCCATGCCCTCTGCATTTGTTTCTTGTTCTCAACCATATCATACCATCCTCTCTGCTAGGCATAAAACAAATACACAGCCCATTTGCTTCGGTTCCCTTGAGTATTTGTAGCTCCTAAAAAACATTTAATCTCCTTCTTGAAGCTCCAGAGGTGGAGTTCTATGGGCTTCGACATAATTCTTGACTCTCACTTGAGCTCGCTTTCATGTTTGCATTGCATTGTTGGAGAAGAGCATGCACTACCTCACTTCCTCTTTCTCATTTGGATTCACTCCTTCTTACTTGACAACTATCATAGGTGCGCACCATTCACTTTCTAAACATACACGATGCCTCAAAAAGGTGGCCTGCTAATACTCTCATGATGATGAGTAGTACTATTAATAGTAGGAAAACTTGAGTAAAGCTGAGCCTTCATCCCACACACTTTGAGCATCATGGAAATGCTATCTCAAACTAAGTTTCCACCCACTTATTCACGCCCTTTGTTTGGACCTTTGATCTCAGGATGGTAGCGATGCTTGGCGTCAACTTGGTTTGCATGATCTCAAACAAATTGTTTGCAAAAGGAACTTATCATGGATTTGGCATTCTTGATCACTTAGAATATGTTGTGGTACACCATGTAACTTCAAGGTAGGATCCCAAAATTGCCTCGCAAAAACGATAGATGTCGTATCCTTGACCTTTGTAGAGATGAAATGTGCCACCCTTGTCAACCTATCCACCACCACATGTAAGCTATCGCAACCTTTCTTTGTGTGTGTGGAAGACCCATATAGTGAAATCCACTGAAATGCGAATCCACTGCATACATACATCTTGTGGGACAGAAGCATGTAAGTTCCTCACGTTCCTCTCAATTAGAAGCTCTTATCTTATCAAAGGTGTTGAAATTCCCAACTGCCCCATCGTTGTGCTGAAGAATGCATTTCTCAGATCAGCCTTTGCTTGTAATTTTTTATGATGCCCTATAGGCACCATGTAGACTCTATAGATCTTTGTAGCCAGAAGCGAGGCAACTCTTTTCTAAGAACCGTGTTGTAATTCCTGCACCATTCGTGGCACCTCCTTATTTAACGGATATTCCTCTTGAATTTCCAGAACTCAATCTTTGTGTACTTTGGAAATAGTCGATAGTGAACATTTAAGCATCGGTCCCACCACATTATTCTTGCTCTTTGTATAGGCAATCTCAAAATCATAATTTTGTAAGGCTGCCACACCCACCTTCTTTGCTTAGGAGATAGACTCGGTTCGGAAAGGAATTACTTCAATGCACATGGATCACTTCTGACATAAAAATGACTACCATAAAGAATCTAATACATTGCAATGTAAGAAAGGGATCAATGGCTTTAAGTAGAGCTCTGATACCAACAATGCAAGAAAGGGATCTAGTGAGAGATCAAGAAAATGCACTCATTATACATGGAGTATACATATCATAGAGAGTACTAGTAGTCCACCCAAACATGGAAAGTCTACCATGACACCGTAAGTTAGCCTTCAACTTACAAATACCCTTTCTTCCAAGGAAAAAGGACAATGTCATGTAATCATTTGTACAACAATTTGATGGTGGAACCATATTCTTTGATTACCAAGTCTTTCCTTTTTCATGCTCTTAAAGTCCCACTGCCTTGCAGCCATAGATGTCATATACTCAAACTTTCTAGAGATGAAATGTTCCACCCTTGTCAACCTATTCACAGACACACATGCCCTATCCTAATGTTTCTTTGTGTGTGGAAGACCCATAGTGAAATCCATAGAAATACAAATCCACTTCCCTTCGAGAGTAGGCAAGTTGAGGTAGCCCATCGGACTTATTTGTATTGGGTTCTTATTAAGTTGAGAAGGCGTACATCTTATGTGAGAAAAGCATGGAAGTCCTTCCACATCCCTTTCTAATAGAAGCCCTTTTCCTTATCCTATCTCAATGGTCCTGAATACTCTTGATTGCCACATCGTTGGTGAAGGCAACGGTCTTGAATACTCCTGACTGCCCCACACCATTGGTGAAGAATGTATTTGTTCGATCGGCCTTTGCTTGTAACTTTTGATGTAGGCACCATGTTGACTCTATCTTTGTAGTAAAAATGAGACTATTTCATAGCTAGAAAGAAGGCAACTCTTTATGAGAACCGTATCATAATCTCAGCCGGCGGGCTGCCACATTATCCTGTTGTTGGTAATTATACACGCGATCTCAAAATCATAATTTTGCAAGGTCGCCAAACAACCACCTTCTTCGCTTAGGAGACGGATTCGGTCACAGGAGAGAATTACTTCAATGCACGATACGATGATCACTTCTCACATAAAAATCACTCATATCGTAAAGGTAATGATGCCACTTCTTGATGGCATAATGCAAAATAGCCATCATCTCTTGATCATACAAATCTCCTTTTGTTGGTTGAATCTTCAGAATTTAAAGCATATCATGAAACTCATAGTTCAGCCATGCCCTCATGCATTTGTTTCTTGTTCTCAACCACCATATCATCCTCTTTGCAATGCTATAAAACAATCACACAGTCCATTAGCTTTGATTCCCAATCTCCTTCTTGGAGTTCCGAATTCTCCTATGGGCATCGGCATAATGCTTCATTGAGATTACTTTCATGTTTGCCTCGCATTTTTGGGGAGAAGAGCATTCACTATCTCCACTTTCTCTTTTGCATTTGGATTCACTCCCTTTTGCTCGACAGCTATCATGGGTGCAGTTGCCTTCTAACCATACGCGATGCCTCAAAAGGTGGCATTCACCATCTAAGCATACACAGTGCCTCAAAAGGTGGCACGGCGGCATGCATTCACCTTTTCTAACTATACACAATGCCTTAGAAAGCGGCATGCCAATACTCTCACGAGATGAGGTACTATTGTAGGAAAAATGGGCTAAAGCTGACCATTCGTCCCACACACTTTTTAAGTGTAAACTTATTCGTCGTGATCTCTATTTGACCTTAAATCTCGGGATGGTAGCGATGCTTGGCGGTCGCTTGGTTTGCATAATATCAAACAAAGTAATCTAAAATGAACTCATGAATTTGACATCCTGGTCACTCGCAATACGTTGTAGTACACCATGCAACCTGAATACATGGACTACCAATGGCCTTGCAACCATGGATGTCGTATACTTGACATTTGTAGAGATGAAATGTGATACCACAAGCCACATATAAGCTATCTCAACCTTTCTTTGTGTGTGGAAGACCTATAGTAAGATCCATAGAAATATGGATCCACTTCCCCATCGAAAATTGATAGGCAAGTTAAAGAAACCCACCCGGCTTACCTTATCAGGTTGAAAATGCATACATCTTGTGTGACAGGAGCATGTAAGTCCTTCCACATCCCTTTCCTCTAGAAGCTCTTTCTTATCTTATCAAAGGACTTGAATATTCCCAATTGCCCCACCATTGATGAAGAATGCATTTTGTATGTAGGTACCACATGTAGACTCTATCTCTGTAGTAAAAAATGAGACCATTATGGGAACCATGTAGACTCTATCTTTGTAGTAAAAATGAGACCATTACGTAGCCAAAAAACGAGGGAACTCTTTATGAGAACCAGGTCGTAATTTCAGCACCATTTGTGACACCCCCTTATTTAAGAGATCTTCCTTTTGAAATTCCATGACCCAATGTCTGTATACTTTAGGTATAACTGATAGAGCATCAGCCACTACATTATCCTTGCCCTTTATATAGCTCATCTCAAAATCATAATTTTGCGAGGTTTCTTCTTTGCGTAGGAGATAGATTCGGTTGGGAGAGGAATTACTTCAACACACAATGATCACTTCTCACATAAAAATGACCACCATAAAGGTAATGATGCCACTTCTTGACGGCACAAAAGATAGCGCTCATCTCTTGATCAGACACATGCATATACATCTCTTTTTGTTGGTAGATTCTTTGGAATTTAAAACATATCATGAAACTCATCCAATAGTTCAGCCATGCCCTCATGCATTTGTTTCTTGTTCTCAACCATATCATACCATCCTCTCTGCTAGGCTATAAAACAAATACACAGCCCATTTTCTTCGGTTCCCTCGAGTATTTGTAGCTCCTAAAAAACATTTAATCTCCTTCTTGAAGCTCCAGAGGTGGAGTCCTATGGGCTTCGACATAATTCTTGATTCTCACTTGAGCTCGCTTTCATGTTTGCCTTGCATTGTTGGAGAAGAGCATGCACTACCTCACTTCCTCTTTCTCATTTGGATTCACTTTTTCTTAATTGACAACTATCATAGGTGCGCACCATTCACTTTCTAACCATACACGATGCCTCAGAAAGGTGGCGTGCTAATACTCTCATGATGATGAGCAGTACTATTAATAGTAGGAAAACTTGAGTAAAGCTGAGCGTTCATCCCACACATTTTGAGCATCACGGAAATGCTATCTCAAACTAAGTTTCCACGCACTTATTCATGCCCTCTATTTGACCTTTGATCTCAGGATGGTAGAGATGCTTGGCGTCAACTTGGTTTGCATGATCTCAAACAAATTGTTTGCAAAATGAACTCATCATGCATTTGGCATTCTTGATCACTTACAATATGTTGTGGTACACCATGTAACTTCAAGGTAGGATCCCGAAATTGCCTCGCAAAAACGATAGATGTCATATCCTTGACCTTTGTAGAGATGAAATGTGCCACCCTTGTCAACCTATCCACCACAACATGTAAGCTATCGCAACCTTTCTTTGTGTGTCTGGAAGACCCATATAGTGAAATCCATAGAAATACGAATCCACTGCATACATACATCTTGTGGGACAGAAGCATGTAAGTTCCTCACGTTCCTCTCAATTAGAAGCTCTTATCTTATCAAAGGTGTTGAAATTCCCAACTGCCCCATCGTTGTGCTGAAGAATGCATTTCTCAGATCAGCCTTTGCTTGTAATTTTTGATGATGCCTATAGGCACCATGTAGACTCTATAGATCTTTGTAGCCAGAAGTGAGGCAACTCTTTTCTAAGAACCGTGTTGTAATTCCTGCACCATTCGTGGCACCTCCTTATTTAACGGATATTCCTCTTGAATTTCTAGAACTCAATCTTTGTGTACTTTGGAAATAGTCGATAGTGAACATTTAAGCATCAGCCCCACCACATTATTCTTGCTCTTTATATAGGCAATCTCAAAATCGTAATTTTGCAAGGCTGCCTCACCCACCTTCTTTGCTTAGGAGATAGACTCGGTTCGGAGAGGAATTACTTCAATGCACATGGATCACTTCTGACATAAAATGACTACCATAAAGCTCTAATACATTGCAATGTAAGAAAGGGATCAATGGCTTTAAGTAGAGCTCTGATACCAGCAATGCAAGAAAGGGATCTAGTGAGAGATCAAGAAAATGCACTCATTATACATGGAGTATACTTATCATAGAGAGTACTAGTAGTCCACCCAAACATGGAAAGTCTACCATGACACCGTAAGTAAGACTTCAACTTACAAATACCCTTTCTTCCAAGGAAAAAGGACAATGTCATGTAATCATTTGTACAACAATTTGATGGTGGAACCATATTCTTTGATTACCAAGTCTTTCCTTTTTTCATCTTCTTAAAATCCCACTGCCTTGCAGCCATAGATGTCATATACTCGAACTTTCTAGAGATGAAATGTTCCACCCTTGTCAACCTATTCAGAGACACACATGACCTATCCCAATGTTTCTTTGTATGTGGAAGACCCATAGTGAAATCCATAGAAATACGAATCCACTTCCCTTCGAGAGTAGGGAAGTTGAAGTAGCCCATTGGACTTATATGTATTGGGTTCTTATTAAGTTGAGAAGGCATATATCTTATGTGAGAAAAGCATGGAAGTCCTTCCACATCCCTTTCTAATAGAAGCCCTTTTCTTATCCTATCAACGGTCCTGAATACTCTTGATTGCCACACCGTTGGTGAAGGCAACGGTCTTGAATATTCCTGACTACCCCACACCATTGGTGAAGAATGTATTTGTCCGATCGGCCTTTGCTTGTAACTTTTGATGTGGGCACCATGTAGACTCTATCTTTGTAGTAAGAATGAGACCATTTCATAGCTAGAAAGAAGGCAACTCTTTATGAGAACCATATCATAATCTCAGCCGGCGGGCCGCCACATTATCCTGTTGTTGATTATACATGCGAGCTCAAAATCATAATTTTGCAAGGTTGCCAACCACCTTCTTTGCTTAGGAGACGGAAAAGGCATACATCTTGTGTGGCAAGAGCATGTAAGTCCTTCCTCATCCCTGTAAGGTTCCCCCCTTCCACAAATAGGGGAAATACTTAAGATAGTCCACTAAGTCTTATCTTAGAGAAAATTTAGGCTACTCATCGACACCTTGACCATACAGAGATTCAAGGATACAATTCATAGGTAAGACTTAGTTCTATCCCGCAGGGGGAGCGTGGTCTTCTAAAATCAAATCACCCATAGGGTAATTGATCACATAAATTGGGTAACTACAAGACTTGATTTCTAGAGGCAACGCTTTTTTCCTCATCCATGCAAGGCACAGCCGTTGGCCTAGTCTTCTAGAATAGAATTGCTCGAGAACCTATTTATGTAACGTAGGGCTTTCACTTAATATGTTGGAAAGCTACCCGACTAATCGGGTCCACCCGTCCGTAGGATGGTGCCGTCAGGGCATTCCATCCTCCCACTTTCCACCCTACTCACGCGTCAATTTGTTTTCTAATTAATCCTACCACACTGTTTGACATAAACAAATATGTTCCTTAATTAAGGCCCTTTCACAAGGTTTATTAAAACAGCCTTTGCCTTTTTCCACAATACAATAATGCCAAAGATAAGATTTATAAAAACAAAGTTTAAACATGAATCAATTTCATACAAGCCAAACTGGCTCTCTTATTCTTTTCCTTTATACCGCCGATGATCTAGAATTCGGCCTTCCAGCCTCCACATGCTGGGCAAAACCCTACGGGACCATACACCTCATCGTCGGCCTCTGGCGAGGACTCAAGCTGGCCTGTCGCCCTCTCAGGCTCCATCGCTCGATCCTCTCGCCCCTCAGAGGGATGTCTGCGCACTAGGGTGGGCTAATTCACCGCACTAGCCTGGGCCCTCAGAACTAGGCAGCATCACAATCACTCGCCTCAATCGGCAAACCTCATTCTCCCAATGGTATGAGGGATACCATGGGCCAACTCCGGGCCTTACTAACGTCTCCGCCGTCCGGCTATACAAGCACAAGAACGGGGCAGCGTCAAGGCAGGGAGAAGTTATACCTGTATCTTAATTTAACCAAGATATAACAATCCATTTACTCACTAAACCATATGACTAGGATCCATGTCACCTTCTTTAAGAAAACAATCTTTTTCACAAAGATTTTAGCATTTCAACTTGAGATTGTGAGACATTCTTTATTAAGGCATGTGCTATTGCTTAAAAGAATACAAACTTTAAATGGTAAATCAATCAAATAGATCATTGTAACAATCAATAGAGAAGCCGGGGCCATACCTCAACCCCTAAGAATGATATGTAAATAAAAAACAAAATATGTATATACCTTATAGAAATTTGTCGTTTATCTCGTTGTCCTGGCTTGTCTTCAACAAGAGCTTTAGAACTTGACATATGAGAATAGAGTCTTCTAATACCTTGTCCTTTGATTGAAATCATCCAATAATCTCCAAGCTTTATCTCCTCTTACTCATACTGTGATTCTTCTCTCTTTCTAAGATCTATGGCAAAATAGCCTTCTCCTACACAGGGCTACGACAGACTATTCTTTCTCTAAAAGAAAAGCTATGGAGTTTTGGTCTCTTCCTCCGAAAGACTATAGCAATCTAAGCTTCTTTTCTGAGATATTAGATAAGAATGAAGGGATATATGCATCTCAAACTCTAGGATTACCTTGAGGCTACTTGCTGTCTTCTCATAGTTTTCTCTATGTAAAGACCCTGACAGAAACAGCAAACTGTTTCGGCCATAACTCTCCGATAAAAACTCAGAATATGGTCATGTAACCAGTCAAAAGAACGGGAAGGCATCTGGTCTACAACCTAACGTGGGCAGAATAGGCAAAAACGTCTGTATATAGCCGTAAACGCACCATCTTTAGAAACGCATTGTTTTTCCACATTTTCAGTATGCATGGACTCTAAATGTGTAAAAGTACTCTAAATATGACCTCTTATCACCTAAAATCGAAATTCTATTTTTGGGGATACTTATCTCTTAATAGAACTATTCTTATGTTCTTATTTCTTTTAGGATTTTTGGAGCTAATATTTCTATTCTAACACTTTTCTAATGTTTCTAGCCTTATTGTCTCACTCTTTCTAATTACACTCTCTTTTCTTATTGAAATCTATATTAAAAGAGACACATACATACATGGCTTGGGAGGGACGTTACAATCTCCCCCACTTAAAAGATTCGAGATGTCCTCATCTCGCGAGCTGGGGTAGTATCTAAGTAAATCCTCTTGTCTCTTTCAAAGTGGTGTCCCCACACTAGGTAAAAATCATCTTTTATCTAGACATTGTTTTTAAAGAGTCTTTTATTTCATGTGCTTGGCTCGTTTTATTGTGCCTCCAAAAGGTCTTTATTATTCTAAAGTTAATTGGCCTTATTATCCTAATTTCATGTATCCATATACCTCTCATATAATATGAACCTTCGAATTCCTTATTCTATACCCCCATGTAGTATGGTACTTAATAAATTATCATGGAGAAACATAAGGGAATCAATCCTTTACGCAATCTAACCTATGATAGCAATTTCATAATCTTTAGTATCGTCTTGTAGAATATCTCTATTCATCATGCACATTACTTCACATGAATCTTGCACCAATCCTCTTCTATTTACTCATAGAAATACTTGTTGAATTCGGTTATCTTTAACCCTGCTATCTCTATTTCTTGATCTACTTTTTACTCTAGCTCATGATTCCTTGTAGCCAGGGGTGGGCTTGACGTTCCTCTGGGAATTACACATCCAAGACCCATGTTTGTCTGAGATGGATTAAAGATCTTGGATGATCGTCCTAGTGTACAGTATCGAATGGATGGCATTCATACGTCAACTATTCAAATCTTAATGGAGTTACAATCTTAATAATTTATAATACACAAATTAATGAGATATCCTGAAAATTTCTCTAAACAAAGTTTCCGTCTATCCTTCTATTCATTCAGTCTCTCACTAGTTTCTAAATTTGATCACCCTATGTTTTCCTCACAAAAGGTTTTCTCCCCAATCTTATTTCTCAAATTTATTGTACAAATATCTTGCGTGTGCACCCCCAAGATACAAGAACAATTTCATAAGATGATTGTCTCAACATGTGAGGATATTCAAATCACTTCTATGGCCAGTAGAGATGATTGATTCGTCCTCATATGATCAACAATCACTTGTTTTAATCCCTTGATAGTTAACCTTTGAAAAACGAATCCTAGGAACTAAGATCGGCTCTGATACCACTTGTAAGGTTCCCCCCTTCCACAAATAGGGGAAACACTTAAGATAGTCCGCTAAGTCTTATCTTAGAGAAAATTTAGGCTACTCATCGACACCTTGACCATACAGAGATTCAAGGATACAATTCATAGGTAAGATTTAGTTCTATCCCGCAGGGGGAGCGTGGTCTTCTAAAATCAAATCACCCATAGGGTAATTGATCACATAAATTGGGCAACTACAAGACTTGATTTCTAGAGGCAACGCTTTTTTCCTCATCCATGCAAGGCACAGCCGTTGGCCTAGTCTTCTAGAATAGAATTGCTCGAGAACCTATTTATCTAACGTAGGGCTTTCACTTAATATGTTGGAAAGCTACCCGACTAATCGGGTCCACCCGTCCGTAGGATGGTGCCGTCAGGGCATTCCATCCTCCCACTTTCCACCCTACTCACGCGTCAATTTGTTTTCTAATTAATCCTACCACACTGTTTGACATAAACAAATATGTTCCTTAATTAAGGCCCTTTCACAAGGTTTATTAAAACAGCCTTTGCCTTTTTCCACAATACAATAATGCCAAAGATAAGATTTATAAAAACAAAGTTTAAACATGAATCAATTTCATACAAGCCAAACTGGCTCTCTTATTCTTTTCCTTTATACCGCCAATGATCTAGAATTCGGCCTTCCAGCCTCCACATGCTGGGCAAAACCCTACGGGACCATACACCTCATCGTCGGCCGCTGGCGAGGACTCAAGCCGGCCTGTCGCCCTCTCAGGCTCCATCGCTCGATCCTCCCGCCCCTCAGAGGGATGTCTGCGCACTAGGGTGGGCTAATTCACCGCACTAGCCTGGGCCCTCAAAACTAGGCAGCATCACAATCACTCGCCTCAATCGGCGAACCTCATTCTCCCAATGGTATGAGGGATACCATGGGCCAACTCCGGGCCTTACTAACGTCTCCGCCGTCCGGCTATACAAGCACAAGAACGGGGCAGCGTCAAGGCAGGGAGAAGTTATACCTGTATCTTAATTTAACCAAGATATAACAATCCATTTACTCACTAAACCATATGACTAGGATCCATGTCACCTTCTTTGAGAAAACAATCTTTTTCACAAAGATTTTAGCATTTCAACTTGAGATTGTGAGACATTCTTTATTAAGGCATATGCTATTGCTTAAAAGAATACAAACTTTAAATGGTAAATCAATCAAATAGATCACTGTAACAATCAATAGAGAAGCCGGGGCCATACCTCAACCCCTAAGAATGATATGTAAATAAAAAACAAAATATGTATATACCTTATAGAAATTTGTCGTTTATCTCGTTGTCCTGGCTTGTCTTCAACAAGAGCTTTAGAACTTGACATATGAGAATAGAGTCTTCTAATACCTTGTCCTTTGATTGAAATCATCCAATAATCTCCAAGCTTTATCTCCTCTTACTCATACTGTGATTCTTCTCTCTTTCTAAGATCTATGGCAAAATAGCCTTCTCCTACACAGGGCTACGACAGTGTAAGATTCCTCTCCCAACCCCTTTTTGATGTCTAGTATCTTCCCCCGTAATCAATCCCTCTTCAGAAATATAAAGACCTTGTTTCTAACTATTTTAGCCTAGAGAGAGAAAATATTCTAGAGAGAGAATATTCAGATTTTGAATATTTTTGGATAGAAAAATATCTCTTATAATTCAGATGAGTTTCCCTGAAACAGAAATTCAAAAAGAATTTTCCAATGTGCAATTGGAATTAACTGGAAATAGGTATAAAGAACCTTAGTCTAAGGGTCTAGATTTTCAGAAATCTTTAGACTATGGTCCAATTAAGGTTCCTATGGGCCAATAGCATCAATCCATGTGTAGGGAAGAGATAAATCCAAATTTGTAAAAAGAAGATACCCAAAAATGAGTAAATGCTCACATAAGGTGAAGAGTTGAAAATGTACAAGGTTTATTAGTAAAAAACTATGAGCAATATTAAAATGATGCCATTATGACACATATGTAAGGAAGGGGAATTCTTTAAAGGAGGTGCATATTTCACATAAGATGAAGAGTTGAAAATGTACAAGGTTTATTAGTAAAAAAACTATGAGCAATATTAAAATGATTCCATTATGACACATATGTAAGGAAGGGGAGTTCTTTAAAGGAGGTGCATATTTCACATGCTTGAATGAGTTTTAAACTCATAAAAATTGAGATATTTCATCTCTCGTCTCTCCTCATTCAAGTCTAGTTCCAAAAAGTTAGCTTAACTGACCTAAAAATGGTCAAATATTGACCAAACTGATTTAGAAAATTCTAGAATCAGTTTGTTTGGTTAGGAGCTCAATTTTTCCTATAAATAGAAGCCTCCCCCTTGTTGAAAAATAGATAGTGTTTATACATCGTTACTCTACTCCACCTAAGCCAAGAACTGTGAATTCATTTAATAATTCACTAGTTTTTGGAGTTTCCCTCTTTCTTCAATCCCCATTAGTGGCTCCATCAACATACTTAACCAATTGATTGGTTGGGGGCCTCTACCGTGAACAAAGAATCAAGCAAGTTGTAAGGTAATTAGTGAATATTGATCTTTCTATAAATTCTTAATGTTTCTCTCTTCTCAACCCCTCTCAAGCTTGAGAAGCTTAATTGGTATGTTGTTTTTAAATGCTATTGAAGTTTATTGGTGAATAGTAGTGAAGAGTTACATAATTTAATAAATGCTATTGAGGTTAATTTTCATTTATGTTTAAATTCTAATGATTTTTATGTAAATTCTCTCTCTCACTCAAGAAATGGTCATACTCATGACCCATTCTCAATCCAAATCAAGCTTTTCATAAAGCTTTTCCTTAACCCAAGATTAAGCTATGCTTGAGGCCAAATTAATGGCTTTTTTCTATGCTTTTAGTTTATGTATATTGATGATTCAATCCATTATGGATTAAGGATCCAATTAGAGATTATTTTAATTATTTCCTTAATGATAAGCTTTATCCCTTAGAAAAATTGAGATTTATCAGTCATAGCAGCGGAGCTATGGCAAAATTTTTATAAAAATTATGCATAAAATAATTTCATTCAAAGTATAAAAAGAGGACTTCCTACCATATTCTAGGAATTATCATCCTAGATTAATTGAAAGAATTTCATTATAATCATGGAGAAATTAAAATTTAATATCATGCATAAAGGATAAGTTTTTATATCAAAAGTGTTATTTTTACCATTTTTATCATGCATAGAAGTATGCATAAAAGAAAAATTTTTATATCAAAAGTGTTACTTTTATCATTTTTAATTTTCATGCATAGAAGTATGCATAAAAGAAAAATTTTTATATCAAAAGTGTTACTTTTATCATTTTTAATTTTCATGCATAGAAGTATGCATAAAGGAAAATTTTTATATCAAAAGTGTTACTTTTATCATAATTAGATTTCATGCATGGAGGTATGCATAAAAGATATTCTTTTTATACTAAAAGTGTGATTTTCATCATAAATGGATTTTATGCATAACTTAGATGCATAAGAGAAATTCTTTTATTCTAAAAGTGTAATTCCTACCAAATTGACTTTATGCATAAGAAGATGCATAAAAAAAAATTGATTTTTAATTCAAAAGTGTCATTCTCATCTAAATTGAATTTATGCATAGGAAGATGCATAAAAGATTGATTTTTCTTTGAAAGTATTAATCTCCTTAAATGGAATTAATGCATAAGTAAATGTGTAAAGAAATCTTATATCAAATATAAGAATTCTCTTGTATTCTATAAATAAGATATGAGATGTGATAGGATGTGATAAGAGGTGTATAAGAGGTGATAAGAGGTGATAAGATGAATCAAGATGTGATAAGATGTGTATGGGATGAGGTAAGAAGTGTATGTGATAGAATAGGATGTATATGGGTTGTGATAGGGCGAGAATGGATGTGATGTAAAAGATTAGATGTGAAGACATATGGGGTTACATGAATGGGAATGTGGAAATGGATGTATGTATGTGGATGTGTGGATGTGGAGATGGGAGTATGGATGTATGAATGTGAAAGTGGATGTATGAATGTGAAAATGGATGTATGCATGAAGATGTATATGCATAGATGTGAATGTGGATGTAGATGTGGATGTATAGATGTGAATGGGTATGTGGATGTGGATGTATGTATGTATGTGGATGTAGATGTGAATGTATAGATGTGAATGGGAATGTGGATGTGGATGTATATGAATGTGGATGTAGATGTGGATGTATAGATGTGAATGGGAATGTGGATGTGGATGTATGTATGTATGTGGATGTAGATGTGGATGTATAGATGTGAATGGAGATGTGGATGTGGATGTATGTATGTATGTGGATGTGGATGTATGTATGTATGTGGATGTGGATGTATGAATGAGGACGTGATAATGGATGTATGCATGTAGATGTGGATATATGGATGTGAATATGAGTGTGGATGTATGGATGTGGATATGGATGTGTATGTATGAATGTAGATAAGGGATGTGGATGTATAAATGAGGATGTGAAAATGGAGGTATGCATGTAGATGTGGATGTATGGATGTGAATATGGATGTGGATGTGGATGTATAAATGAGGATGTGAATGTGGATGTGGATGTGAATGTGGATGTGAATGTGAATGTGGATGTGAATGTGGATGTATGGATGTGGATATGGATGTGTATGTATGAATGTGGATATGGGATGTGGATGTATAAATGAGGATGTGAAAATGGATGTATCCATGTAAATGTGGATGTATGAATGTGAATGTGAATTAATGTGTCGTCGTTATGAGGAAATGGATGAGAATGAGTACACATTGAATGGAATGTGGAATAAGTAAGGTGGACTAAGGAGGGATAATGTGGAAAGACAAGAGTTTGATTTAGAAACTGTATTTTGTGACTGTTTGTAAATGACTGTTTTATGTCAAGAATGCTGGGGAAGCATTTTGACCATCTTGTGGATTAAGGTCATGAAGACCTAACTGTTAAGGTTGCAACTGCTGACGGAGAGTCAATGGAGGACGTCTCGCGTAGCAAGGTCGACCGAGGTCTTGACCAGCCTCGGTTCGATTAAAATGGTGAGCTTCCGGTACGGTGGATGAGGGACCAAGGAAGCGGCCTATGAGTGAAGCGCTAGGTCACCTGCGAAGGATCCTAGAGGGTGCTGACCATACGGTGCTCGGGCTCTGGGTTGCCTAGGATACCCACGCGTGCGTCGAGGAAGATATTGGAACAAGGAGTAAGAGTTGTTTTGTGAAACCGGGCATGGATCTGGTTGACTGACCTTGCTGGTCCTCAACGGATGAGTCCATGGCTCTTTTATATGGATCTGTTGGTTGATCTTGCTGATCTTCAACGAGAGTCCATCTTGATAAGTGATTATATTGCCGAGTATTATGGGCTAGGAACTATGGAAACAGCCATCTGTGTGGACAGGTGGTGAGCGTTCTAGTTGCCAATGATGCCATAGATACTCTGATGAAGGAATGATGGGAAATTATGAATCAACCGGATAAATTGGAAGATTGTGATCAGTGGTACTATGGTTTCATTAAAGGATTGTTTTAAAGTTAGTTGATGCTAAGAAAAAGGCAATTTCATATTGGGTGTGTAAGTGGTGTGGCTAGTTTTATGTTTGCATGAACTTCCGGCTAGGGGGTCTTGGAACTCTTTTCCTTGGTACCCGGGACAAAACCTAACCAAATTCCAAATTGGATCCGATCACTACAGTGGTTGGGCGGTTGGCTAACCCATGCGATCGGATGGGGTTAGGCTGGACTGATGGATCCGTAAATCGAGATTTAAATTCTATTATTACGATAGATGAAGTAAATCCCGGATAGAAATTGTTCTATGGATAGGAATCAACGGCTGTGCCTCTCTTGATGGGGAAAAAAGCGTTGATCCCAATGATCCAAGTGCAAGTTTCTTCCTTGAATTGACCAAGTACCGTTAAAGGTGCAGTCAGATCAGTTGATCCGTAATGATCTTGACTACGTTAGAGTTAAGAGTTATCCTGGTGAAATCACCCATGCTTTCCGGGTAAAGGAAGTTTTCCGATTTCGGTTTTGGACAAACCGACGGATTAGTCTCTTGTCCGGATATCCGTGGGTGAGGCCTCCGAGTGTGGGTCCCTGACCCGCGCATGAAGTGCTACTTCCGCTGCTAGTACCCCGAATCCGTTGCACGGTGGAGACCGGGATCTCACAGTTGGTATCAGAGCATTTGGTTAATAAAGATCAACTGAGAAGACAAATAGGTCAGAAATTTATCAAGACGCACAAAAAGGTTGTAATTGTTTGATATAATTCATACAAATTGTTAATTCAAATTGAAATTCGTAAATTAGTAATTGGGTCTTCAATTGGAAGTACCGCAATTATATGGAACCCTGACTTGCTTGAGACCTAGACATGATGGTATTTACCTTATAGTTTCGAGTATCATGACTATCCGTATATACCGAGGGTATAACTGCAGCTCTTTACCGATAGTATATACGAGTAAATCTAAGACTTGAAATTATAAGCGTTAATGCTATCCAGATGATGATTTCGAATGTGGTTGATATGATTTTTAATTCTGTTTGAGAATTGATGAATTGAATTGGATTCTGATTGAAAAATGACGATTTTCGAAATTTAGTTGAAATGTAATAAGCTGAGCGAAACCACAATGAGGATGAATGGGACGAGTCCCAGTGATGATATTCATAACTGGAATGATGATAATGATTTCAGCAAATCACTATGAGATTAGTGGATTGTGCTGTCAGATTGCTACTGTTAACACTTGAGACGGTAGATTAAGTTAAGGGATGACAAATTGAGAACTTGCTTAACTAAAATTCCTGTGGAGGAATGTTCAGAAGGAAAATTTTCAGACTAATGGACCATTATCGTGTTAAAGATATGAATGATATGATCTGAATGAATTGTTATTTAATGATGAGTTCTATATAAGGGATAATTATCCCCGTATTCTGTTGGGTTGACCAGAATATAAGGAACCCCAGAATAAATTGGATCTTAAGAAAAAGAGTTGTCCTCTACCTTGCGAGATGAGGACATCTCGCACTTTTCAAGTGGGGTAGAATGTAAGATTCTCCCCCAGCCTTAGAGGTATACAGGAGTAAGAATCTCCCTTTCTGATCTTATAATTATTCTCTCTCTAAAATAAAAGAAAGATTTTGTTTAAAAAAGGAAGAACCTTTTTCCTGAATACTTCTCAAGAGTCCCACCTGTTTTAAGATTCAGAACAATGAGTTCAGAAGGAGAATCGATGTTTTGGATATCAAGGTTTTGGTCTTCATTCGAGTACGGCCCAAAAGAAGTTCTTTATCTCTTGGGAAGAAGTTATCTCCCAGATATTGTGGACCAAAGAAAGTAGGTGATTTAGCTTACGAGCTTCTTTTATCTCCTCATCTCAAAGTTTGAATGCCTTCTATAGAAAAATGTGCCAAACCCAAATCATGGAAAGACGGTAAAACTTCAGTGGCAAGTTACCGTTGGCTTCTAAGTTACGCTAGCTCCTTCCTTTATATAAGTCGTAACTTTTACTTGTCGTTCACAGTAATCTTACTTCCATCGATCTCCTTTCTTTCTTAATCTCCTTCATGGCTTGGCAACAAGAATTAGTTTTATCCATGATGATTTTTCACCTTCAAGACGCAAGGGAGTCTGTGAAGAAAGATTTTATAGAGCAGTATGAGCGCTCACTTTTCCCTCACTTGGGAACTTCTGTAGCGCAGACAAAATGGCGGACCTATCAAGACATAACTAGGGTAACACCCTGGGGTCAGCAGCACTTTCGTAACAATGTCCGCTTGGCCATGGTTATCGAAGCCTTGGGTTTGGGTCCTCGATACTACTGCGTCATGAGATCAAGACATCTTGGGTTTTCTGAGCGGGTCTTCTTACTGGCGTGTTTTCTTCCTCATGAGAAGATATGCCTTTACCCCGTTTTTGGCTTGCCTCTCAGAGGTCCTTTTGTTAGAACACCTCATACCACTGAGATAGGCGCAGCAATAACCCACAGAATCATTCCCATAGATGAGTTACCTTATACTTCTGCAGCTTGTGAGGACTGCTTTTGTGACCATATGATGGACGGGCTTATGGAAGTGTAAAGAGTTCCTCTATCTTTACTGTATAAGTTCCGAGAATGAATAAAGTTTAAATCTTATTCGTATTTTGAATCTTGCTCTCTTTAAGACTTATCTTGGTGGTTAATCTTGATTAAAATTTTTCTCTAAGTCTCATATTCGTGAATCTTGCGAAATTAACCCTAGTTTGCGAGATGAGGGCATCTCGCGTTTTTTAAGTGGGGTAGAATGTAAGATTCCTCTCCCAACCCCTTTTTGATGTCTAGTATCTTCCCCCGTAATCAATCCCTCTTCAGAAATATAAAGACCTTGTTTCTAACTATTTTAGCCTAGAGAGAGAAAATATTCTAGAGAGAGAATATTCAGATTTTGAATATTTTTGGATAGAAAAATATCTCTTATAATTCAGATGAGTTTCCCTGAAACAGAAATTCAAAAAGAATTTTCCAATGTGCAATTGGAATTAATTGGAAATAGGTATAAAGAACCTTAGTCTAAGGGTCTAGATTTTCAGAAATCTTTAGACTATGGTCCAATTAAGGTTCCTATGGGCCAATAGCATCAATCCATGTGTAGGGAAGAGATAAATCCAAATTTGTAAAAAGAAGATACCCAAAAATGAGTAAATGCTCACATAAGGTGAAGAGTTGAAAATGTACAAGGTTTATTAGTAAAAAACTATGAGCAATATTAAAATGATGCCATTATGACACATATGTAAGGAAGGGGAATTCTTTAAAGGAGGTGCATATTTCACATAAGATGAAGAGTTGAAAATGTACAAGGTTTATTAGTAAAAAAACTATGAGCAATATTAAAATGATTCCATTATGACACATATGTAAGGAAGGGGAGTTCTTTAAAGGAGGTGCATATTTCACATGCTTGAATGAGTTTTAAACTCATAAAAATTGAGATATTTCATCTCTCCTCTCTCCTCATTCAAGTCTAGTTTCAAAAAGTTAGCTTAACTGACCTAAAAATGGTCAAATATTGACCAAACTGATTTAGAAAATTCTAGAATCAGTTTGTTTGGTTAGGAGCTCAATTTTTCCTATAAATAGAAGCCTCCCCCTTGTTGAAAAATAGATAGTGTTTATACATCGTTACTCTACTCCACCTAAGCCAAGAACTGTGAATTCATTTAATAATTCACTAGTTTTTGGAGTTTCCCTCTTTCTTCAATCCCCATTAGTGGCTCCATCAACATACTTAACCAATTGATTGGTTGGGGGCCTCTACCGTGAACAAAGAATCAAGCAAGTTGTAAGGTAATTAGTGAATATTGATCTTTCTATAAATTCTTAATGTTTCTCTCTTCTCAACCCCTCTCAAGCTTGAGAAGCTTAATTGGTATGTTGTTTTTAAATGCTATTGAAGTTTATTGGTGAATAGTAGTGAAGAGTTACATAATTTAATAAATGCTATTGAGGTTAATTTTCATTTATGTTTAAATTCTAATGATTTTTATGTAAATTCTCTCTCTCACTCAAGAAATGGTCATACTCATGACCCATTCTCAATCCAAATCAAGCTTTTCATAAAGCTTTTCCTTAACCCAAGATTAAGCTATGCTTGAGGCCAAATTAATGGCTTTTTTCTATGCTTTTAGTTTATGTATATTGATGATTCAATCCATTATGGATTAAGGATCCAATTAGAGATTATTTTAATTATTTCCTTAATGATAAGCTTTATCCCTTAGAAAAATTGAGATTTATCAGTCATAGCAGCGGAGCTATGGCAAAATTTTTATAAAAATTATGCATAAAATAATTTCATTCAAAGTATAAAAAGAGGACTTCCTACCATATTCTAGGAATTATCATCCTAGATTAATTGAAAGAATTTCATTATAATCATGGAGAAATTAAAATTTAATATCATGCATAAAGGATAAGTTTTTATATCAAAAGTGTTATTTTTACCATTTTTATCATGCATAGAAGTATGCATAAAAGAAAAATTTTTATATCAAAAGTGTTACTTTTATCATTTTTAATTTTCATGCATAGAAGTATGCATAAAAGAAAAAATTTTATATCAAAAGTGTTACTTTTATCATTTTTAATTTTCATGCATAGAAGTATGCATAAAGGAAAATTTTTATATCAAAAGTGTTACTTTTATCATAATTAGATTTCATGCATGGAGGTATGCATAAAAGATATTCTTTTTATACTAAAAGTGTGATTTTCATCATAAATGGACTTTATGCATAACTTAGATGCATAAGAGAAATTCTTTTATTCTAAAAGTGTAATTCCTACCAAATTGACTTTATGCATAAGAAGATGCATAAAAAAAAATTGATTTTTAATTCAAAAGTGTCATTCTCATCTAAATTGAATTTATGCATAGGAAGATGCATAAAAGATTGATTTTTCTTCGGAAGTATTAATCTCCTTAAATGGAATTAATGCATAAGTAAATGTGTAAAGAAATCTTATATCAAATATAAGAATTCTCTTGTATTCTATAAATAAGATATGAGATGTGATAGGATGTGATAAGAGGTGTATAAGAGGTGATAAGATGAATCAAGATGTGATAAGATGTGTATGGGATGAGGTAAGAAGTGTATGTGATAGAATAGGATGTATATGGGTTGTGATAGGGCGAGAATGGATGTGATGTAAAAGATTAGATGTGAAGACATATGGGGTTACATGAATGGGAATGTGGAAATGGATGTATGTATGTGGATGTGTGGATGTGGAGATGGGAGTATGGATGTATGAATGTGAAAGTGGATGTATGAATGTGAAAATGGATGTATGCATGAAGATGTATATGCATAGATGTGAATGTGGATGTAGATGTGGATGTATAGATGTGAATGGGAATGTGGATGTGGATGTATGTATGTATGTGGATGTAGATGTGAATGTATAGATGTGAATGGGAATGTGGATGTGGATGTAGATGTGGATGTATAGATGTGAATGGGAATGTGGATGTAGATGTATGTATGTATGTGGATGTAGATGTGGATGTATAGATGTGAATGGGGATGTGGATGTGGATGTATGTATGTATGTGGATGTGGATGTATGTATGTATGTGGATGTGGATGTATGAATGAGGACGTGATAATGGATGTATGCATGTAGATGTGGATATATGGATGTGAATATGAGTGTGGATGTATGGATGTGGATATGGATGTGTATGTATGAATGTAGATAAGGGATGTGGATGTATAAATGAGGATGTGAAAATGGAGGTATGCATGTAGATGTGGATGTATGGATGTGAATATGGATGTGGATGTCGATGTATAAATGAGGATGTGAATGTGGATGTGGATGTGAATGTGGATGTGAATGTGAATGTGGATGTATGGATGTGGATATGGATGTGTATGTATGAATGTGGATATGGGATGTGGATGTATAAATGAGGATGTGAAAATGGATGTATCCATGTAAATGTGGATGTATGAATGTGAATGTGAATTAATGTGTCGTCGATATGAGGAAATGGATGAGAATGAGTACACATTGAATGGAATGTGGAATAAGTAAGGTGGACTAAGGAGGGATAATGTGGAAAGACAAGAGTTTGATTTAGAAACTGTATTTTGTGACTGTTTGTAAATGACTGTTTTATGTCAAGAATGCTGGGGAAGCATTTTGACCATCTTGTGGATTAAGGTCATGAAGACCTAACTGTTAAGGTTGCAACTGCTGACGGAGAGTCAATGGAGGACGTCTCGCGTAGCAAGGTCGACCGAGGTCTTGACCAGCCTCGGTTCGATTAAAATGGTGAGCTTCCGGTACGGTGGATGAGGGACCAAGGAAGCGGCCTATGAGTGAAGCGCTAGGTCACCTGCGAAGGATCCTAGAGGGTGCTGACCATACGGTGCTCGGGCTCTGGGTCGCCTAGGATACCCACGCGTGCATCGAGGAAGATATTGGAACAAGGAGTAAGAGTTGTTTTGTGAAACCGGGCATGGATCTGGTTGACTGACCTTGCTGGTCCTCAACGGATGAGTCCATGGCTCTTTTATATGGATCTGTTGGTTGATCTTGCTGATCTTCAACGAGAGTCCATCTTGATAAGTGATTATATTGCCGAGTATTATGGGCTAGGAACTATGGAAACAGCCATCTGTGTGGACAGGTGGTGAGCGTTCTAGTTGCCAATGATGCCATAGATACTCTGATGAAGGAATGATGGGAAATTATGAATCAATCGGATAAATTGGAAGATTGTGATCAGTGGTACTATGGTTTCATTAAAGGATTGTTTTAAAGTTAGTTGATACTAAGAAAAAGGCAATTTCATATTGGGTGTGTAAGTGGTGTGACTAGTTTTATGTTTGCATGAACTTCCGGCTAGGGGGTCTTGGAACTCTTTTCCTTGGTACCCGGGACAAAACCTAACCAAATTCCAAATTGGATCCCATCACTACAGTGGTTGGGTGGTTGGCTAACCCATGGGATCGGATGGGGTTAGGCTGGACTGATGGATCCGTAAATCGAGATTTAAATTCTATTATTACGATAGATGAAGTAAATCCCGGATAGAAATTGTTCTATGGATAGGAATCAACGGCTGTGCCTCTCTTGATGGGGAAAAAAGCGTTGATCCCAATGATCCAAGTGCAAGTTTCTTCCTTGAATTGACCAAGTACCGTTAAAGGTGCAGTCAGATCAGTTGATCCGTAATGATCTTGACTACGTTAGAGTTAAGAGTTATCCTGGTGGAATCACCCATGCTTTCCGGGTAAAGGAAGTTTTCCGGTTTTGGTTTTGGACAAATCGACGGATTAGTCTCTTGTCCGGATATCCGTGGGCGAGGCCTCCGAGTGTGGGTCCCTGACCCGCGCATGAAGTGCTACTTCCGCTGCTAGTACCCCGAATCCGTTGTGCGGTGGAGACCGGGATCTCACAGACAGACTATTCTTTCTCTAAAAGAAAAGCTATGGAGTTTTGGTCTCTTCTTCCGAAAGACTATAGCAATCTAAGCTTCTTTTCTGAGATATTAGATAAGAATGAAGGGATATATGCATCTCAAACTCTAGGATTACCTTGAGGCTACTTGCTGTCTTCTCACAGTTTTCTCTATGTAAAGACCCTGACAGAAACAGCAAACTGTTTCGGCCATAACTCTCCGATTAAAACTCAGAATATGATCATGTAACCAGTCAAAAGAACGGGAAGGCATCTGTTCTACAACCCAACGCGGGCAGAATAGGCAAAAACATCTGTATATAGCCGCAAACGCACCATCTTTAGAAACGCGTTGTTTTTCCACATTTTTAGTATGCATGGACTCTAAATGTGTAAAAGTACTCTAAATATGACCTCTTATCACCTAAAATCGAAATTCTATTTTTGGGGATACTTATCTCTTAATAGAACTATTCTTATGTTCTTATTTCTTTTAGGATTTTTGGAGCTAATATTTCTATTCTAACACTTTTCTAATGTTTCTAGCCTTATTGTCTCACTCTTTCTAATTACACTCTCTTTTCTTATTGAAATCTATATTAAAAGAGACACATACATACATGGCTTGGGAGGGACGTTACAATCCCTTTCCTCTATAAGCTCTTTCTTATCTTATCAAAGGACTTGAATATTCCCAATTGCCCCACCATTGATGAAGAATGCATTTTTTTATGTAGGTACCACATGTAGACTCTATCTCTGTAGTAAAAAATGAGACCATTATGGGAACCATGTTGTAATTTTCGACATAGGCACCATGTAGACTCTATCTTTGTAGTAAAAATGAGACCATTATGTAGCCAAAAAACGAGGCAACTCTTTATGAGAACCAAGTTGTAATTTCAGCACCATTTGTGACACCCCCTTATTTAAGAGATCTTCCTTTTGAAATTCCATGACCCAATGTTTGTATACTTTAGGTATAATTGATAGAGCATCAGCCACTACATTATCCTTGCCCTTTATATGGCTCATCTCAAAATCATAATTTTGCGAGGTTTCTTCTTTGCGTAAGAGATAGATTTGGTTGGCAGAGGAATTACTTCAACACACAATGATCACCTTTCACATAAAAATGACTACCATAAAGGTAATGATGCCACTTCTTGACGGCACGAAAGATAGCGCTCATCTCTTGATCATACACATGCATATACATCTCTTTTTATTGGTAGATTCTTTGGAATTTAAAACATATCATGAAACTCATCCAATAGTTCAGCTATGCCCTCATGCATTTGTTTCTTGTTCTCAACCATATCATACCATCCTCTCTGCTAGGCTATAAAACAAATACACAGCCCATTTGCTTCGGTTCCCTCGAGTATTTGTAGCTCCTAAAAAACATTTAATCTCCTTCTTGAAGCTCCAGAGGTGGAGTCCTATGGGCTTCGACATAATTCTTGATTCTCACTTGAGCTCGCTTTCATGTTTGCCTTGCATTGTTGGAGAAGAGCATGCACTACCTCACTTCCTCTTTCTCATTTGGATTCACTCCTTCTTACTTGACAACTATCATAGGTGCGTACCATTCACTTTCTAACCATACACGATGCCTCAGAAAGGTGGCGTGCCAATACTCTCATGATGATGAGCAGTACTATTAATAGTAGGAAAACTTGAGTAAAGCTGAGCGTTCATCCCACACACTTTGAGCATCATGGAAATGCTATCTCAAACTAAGTTTCCACCCACTTATTCATGCCTTCTCTTTGACCTTTGATCTCAAAATGGTAGCGATGCTTGGCGTCAACTTGGTTTGCATGATCTCAAACAAATTGTTTACAAAATGAACTCTTCATGCATTTAGCATTCTTGATCACTTACAATATGTTGTGGTACACCATGTAACTTCAAGGTAGGATCCCGAAATTGCCTCGCAAAAACGATAGATGTCGTATCCTTGACCTTTGTAGAGATGAAATGTGCCACCGTTGTCAACCTATCCACCACAACATGTAAGCTATCGCTACCTTTCTTTGTGTGTGTGGAAGACCCATATAGTGAAATCCATAGAAATATGAATCCACTGCATACATACATCTTGTGGGACAGAAGCATGTAAGTTCCTCACATTCCTCTCAATTAGAAGCTCTTATCTTATCAAAGGTGTTGAAATTCCCAACTGTCCCATCGTTGTGCTGAAGAATGCATTTCTCAAATCAGCCTTTGCTTGTAATTTTTGATGATGCCTATAGGCACCATGTAGACTCTATAGATCTTTGTAGCCAGAAGCGAGGCAACTCTTTTCTAAGAACCGTGTTGTAATTCCTGCACCATTCGTGGCACCTCCTTATTTAACGGATATTCCTCTTGAATTTCCAGAACTCAATCTTTGTGTACTTTGAAAATAGTCAATAGTGAACATTTAAGCATCAGCCCCACCACATCATTCTTTCTCTTTATATAGGCAATCTCAAAATCATAATTTTGCAAGGCTGCCACACCCACCTTCTTTGCTTAGGAGATAGACTCGGTTTGGAGAGGAATTACTTCAATGCACATGGATAACTTCTGACATAAAATGACTACCATAAAGCTCTAATCAATGCAATGTAAGAAAGGGATCAATGGCTTTAAGTAGAGCTCTGATACCAACAATGCAAGAAAGGGATCTAGTGAGGGATCAAGAAAATGCACTCATTATACATGGAGTATACTTATTATCATAGAGAGTACTAGTAGTCCACCCAAACATGGAAAGTCTACCATGACACCGTAAGTAAGACTTCAACTTACAAATACCCTTTCTTCCAAGGGAAAAGGACAACATCATGAAATCATTTTTACAACAATTTGATGGTGGAACCACATTCTTTGATTACCAAGTCTTTTCTTTTTTTATGCTCTTAAAATCCCACTTCCTTGCAGCCATAGTGTCATATACTCGAACTTTCTAGAGATGAAATGTTCCACCCTTGTCAACCTATTTAGAGACACACATGCCCTATCCCAATGTTTCTTTGTGTGTGGAAGACCCATAGTGAAATCCATAGAAATACGAATCCAATTCCCTTCGAGAGTAGGCAAGTTGAAGTAGCCCATCGAACTTATATGTATTGGGTTCTTATTAAGTTAAGGCGTACATCTTGTGAGAAAAGCATGGAAGTCCTTCCACATCCCTTTCTAATAGAAGTCCTTTTCCTTATCCTATCAATGGTCCTGAATACTCTTGATTGCCACACCGTTGGTCAAGGCAACGGTATTCCTGACTGCCCCACACCATTGGTGAAGAATGTATTTGTTCGATCGGCCTTTGCTTGTAACTTTTGATGTAGGCACCATGTAAACTCTATCTTTGCAGTAAAAATGAGACCATTTCATAGCTAGAAAGAAGGCAACTCTTTATGAGAACCATATCATAATCTCAGCCAGGCCGCCACATTATCCTATTGTTGATTATACACGCGATCTCAATATCATAATTTTGCAAGGTTTCCAACCACCTTCTTCACTTAGGATGGATTCGATCACAGGAGAGAATTACTTCAATGCACGGTACGGTGATCACTTCTCATATAAGAATCACTCATATCCTAAAGGTAATGATGCCACTTCTTGATGGCATGCAAAATAGCCATCATCTCTTGATCATACAAATCTCCTTTTGTTGGTAGAATCTTCAGAATTTAAAGCATATGATGAAACTCATAGTTCAGCCATGTCCATTAGCTTTGATTCTTAATCTCCTTCTTGGAGTTCCGAATTGTCCTATGGGCATCGGCATAATGCTTCATTGAGATTAGTTTCATGTTTGCCTTGCATTTTTGGAGAAGAGCATTCACTATCTCCACTTTCTCTTTTGCATTTGGATTCACTCCCTTTTGCTCGACAGCTATCATGGGTACAGTTGCCTTCTAACCATACGCGATGCCTCAAAAGGTGGCATTCACCATCTAAGCATACACAGTGCCTCAAAAGGTGGCGCGGCGGCATGCATTCACCTTTTCTAACTATACACAATGCCTTAGAAAGCGGCATGCCAATACTCTCACGAGATGAGGTACTATTGTAGGAAAAATGGGCTAAAGCCGACCATTCGTCCCACACACTTTTTAAGTGTAAGCTTATTCGTCGTGATCTCTATTTGACCTTAAATCTCGGGAAGGTAGCGATGCTTGGCAGTCGCTTGGTTTGCATGATATCAAATAAAGTAATCTAAAATTAACTTATGAATTTGACATCCTGGTCACTCGCAATACGTTGTAGTACACCATGTAACCTGAATACATGGACCACCAATTGCCTTGCAACCACGGATGTCGTATACTTGACCTTTATAGAGATGAAATGTGCCACCACAAGCCACATATAAGCTATCTCAACCTTTCATTGTGTGTGGAAGACCCATAGTGAGATCCATAGAAATATGGATCCACTTCCCCATCGAAAATTGATAGGCAAGTTGAAGAAACCCACCGGGCTTACCTTATTTGGTTGAAAAGGGATACATCTTGTGTGACAAGAGCATGTAAGTCCTTCCACATCCCTTTCCTCTAGAAGCTCTTTCTTATCTTATCAAAGGACTTGAATATTCCCAATTGCCCCACCATTGATGGAGAATGCATTTTTTATGTAGGTACTACATGTAGACTCTATCTCTGTAATAAAAAATGAGACCATTATGGGAACCATGTTGTAATTTTTGACATAGGCACCATGTAGACTCTATCTTTTTAGTAAAAATGAGACCATTACGTAGCCAAAAAACGAGGCAACTCTTTATGAGAACCAGGTTGTAATTTCAGCACCATTTGTGACGCCCCCTTATTTAAGATATCTTCCTTTTGAAATTTGATGACCCAATGTTTGTATACTTTAGGTATAACTGATAGAGTATCAGCCACTACATTATCCTTGCCCTTTATATAGCTCATCTCAAAATCATAATTTTGCAAGGTTTCTTCTTTGCGTAGGATGTAGATTCGGTTGGGAGAGGAATTACTTCAACACACAATGATCACTTCTCACATAAAAATGACTACCATAAAGGTAATGATGCCACTTCTTGACGGCACGAAAGATAGCGCTCATCTCTTGATCATACAAATGCATATACATCTCTTTTTGTTGGTAGATTCTTGGGAATTTAAAACATATCATGAAACTCATCCAATAGTTCAGCTATGCCCTCATGCATTTGTTTCTTGTTCTCAACCATATCATACCATCCTCTCTGCTAGGCTATAAAACAAATACACAGCCCATTTGCTTCAGTTCCCTCGAGTATTTGTAGCTCCTAAAAAACATTTAATCTCCTTCTTGAAGCTCCAGAGGTGGAGTCCTATGGGCTTCGACATAATTCTTGATTCTCACTTGAGCTCGCTTTCATGTTTGCCTTGCATTGTTGGAGAAGAGCATGCACTACCTCACTTCCTCTTTCTCATTTGGATTCACTCCTTCTTACTTGACAACTATCATAGGTACGCACTATTCACTTTCTAACCATACACGATGCCTCGAAAAGGTGGCGTGCCAATACTCTCATGATGATGAGAGCAGTACTATTAATAGTAGGAAAACTTGAGTAAAGCTGAGCGTTCATCCCACACACTTTGAGCATCATGGAAATGCTATCTCAAACTAAGTTTCCACCCACTTATTCACGCCCTCTGTTTGACCTTTGATCTCAGGATGGTAGCGATGCTTGGCATCAACTTGGTTTGCATGATCTCAAACAAATTGTTTGCAAAATGAACTCATCATGCATTTGGCATTCTTGATCACTTACAATATGTTGTGGTGCACCGTGTAATTTCAAGGTAGGATCCCGAAATTGCCTCGCAAAAACGATAGATGTCGTATCCTTGACCTTTGTAGAGATGAAATGTGCCACCCTTGTCAACCTATCCACCACCACATGTAAGCTATCGCAACCTTTCTTTGTGTGTGTGGAAGACCCATATAGTGAAATCCATAGAAATACGAATCCACTGCATACATACATCTTGTGGGACAGAAGCATGTAAGTTCCTCACGTTCCTCTCAATTAGAAGCTCTTATCTTATCAAAGGTGTTGAAATTCCCAACTGCCCCATCGTTGTGCTGAAGAATGCATTTCTCAGATCAGCCTTTGCTTGTAATTTTTGATGATGCCTATAGGCACCATGTAGACTCTATAGATCTTTGTAGCCAGAAGCGAGGCAACTCTTTTCTAAGAACCGTGTTGTAATTCCTGCACCATTAGTGGCACCTCCTTATTTAACGGATATTCCTCTTGAATTTCCAAAACTCAATCTTTGTGTACTTTGGAAATAGTCGATAGTGAACATTTAAGCATCGGCCCCACCACATTATTCTTGCTCTTTATAATCTTGCAAGGCTGCCACACACACCTTCTTTGCTTAGGAGATAGACTCGGTTCGGAGAGGAATTACTTCAATGCACATGGATCACTTCTGACATAAAATGACTACCATAAAGCTCTAATACATTGCAATGTAAGAGAGGGATCAATGGCTTTAAGTAGAGCTATGATACCATCAATGCAAGAAAGGGATCTAGTGAGAGATCAAGAAAATGCACTCATTATACATGGAGTATACTTATCATAGAGAGTACTAGTAGTCCACCCAAACATGGAAAGTCTGCCATGACACCGTAAGTAAGACTTGAACTTACAAATACCCTTTCTTCCAAGGGAAAAGGACAACATCATGTAATCATTTGTACAACAATTTGATGGTGGAACCACATTCTTTAATTACCAAGTCTCCTTTTTTTATGCTCTTAAAATCCCACTGCCTTGCAGCCATAGTGTCATATACTCGAATTTTCTAGAGATGAAATGTTCCACCCTTGTCAACCTATTCAGAGACACACATGCCCTATCCCAATGTTTCTTTGTGTGTGGAAGACCCATAGTGAAATCCATAGAAATACGAATCCAATTCCCTTCGAGAGTAGGCAAGTTGAAGTAGCCCATCGAACTTATATGTATTGGGTTCTTATTAAGTTGAGAAGGCGTACATCTTGTGAGAAAAGCATGGAAGTCCTTCCACATCCCTTTCTAATAGAAGCCCTTTTCCTTATCCTATCAACGGTCCTGAATACTCTTGATTGCCACACCGTTGGTGAAGGCAACGGTCTTGAATATTCCTGACTGCCCCACACCATTGGTGAAGAATGTATTTGTTCGATCGGCCTTTGCTTGTAACTTTTGATGTAGGCACCATGTAGACTCTAGCTTTGTAGTAAAAATGAGACCATTTCATAGCTAGAAAGAAGGCAACTCTTTATGAGAACCATATCATAATCTCAGCCAGGCCGCCACATTATCCTATTGTTGATTATACACGCGATCTCAAAATCATAATTTTACAAGGTTGCCGACCACCTTCTTCGCTTAGGAGACGGATTCGGTCACAGGAGAGAATTACTTCAATGCACGATACGGTGATCACTTCTGACATAAAAATCACTCATATCGTAAAGGTAATGATGCCACTTCTTGATGGCATGCAAAATAGCCATCATCTCTTGATCATACAAATCTCCTTTTGTTGGTAGAATCTTCAGAATTTAAAGCATATGATGAAACTCATAGTTCAGCCATGCCCTCATGCATTTGTTTCTTGTTCTTAACCACCATATCATCCTCTTTTGCAATGCTATAAAACAATCACACAGTCCATTAGCTTTGATTCTTAATCTCCTTCTTGGAGTTCCGAATTCTCCTATGGGCATCGGCATAATGCTTCATTGAGATTACTTTCATGTTTGCCTTGCATATCTGGAGAAGCGCATTCACTATCTCCACTTTCTCTTTTGCATTTGGATTCACTCCCTTTTGCTCGAAAGCTATCATGGGTACAGTTGCCTTCTAACCATACGCGATGCCTCAAAAGGTGGCATTCACCATCTAAGCATACACAGTGCCTCAAAAGGTGGCACGGCGGCATGCATTTACCTTTTCTAACTATACACAATACCTTAGAAAGCGGCATGCCAATACTTTTACGAGATGAGGTACTATTGTTGGAAAAATGGGCTAAAGCCGAACATTCGTCCCACACACTTTTTAAGTGTAAACTTATTCGTCGTGATCTCTATTTGACCTTAAATCTTGGGAAGGTAGCGATATCAAATAAAGTAATCTAAAATGAACTCATGAATTTATCTAAAATGTACTCATGAATTTGACATCCTGGTCACTCTCAATACGTTGTAGTACACCATGTAACCTGAATACATGGACCACTAATTGCCTTGCAACCACGGATGTCGTATATATTTCCCTTTGTAGAGATGAAATGTGCCACCATAAGCCACATATAAGCTATCTCAACCTTTCTTTGTGTGTGGAAGACCCATAGTGAGATCCATAGAAATATGGATCCACTTCCCCATCGAAAATTGATAGGCAAGTTGAAGAAACCCACCGGGCTTACCTTATCAGGTTGAAAAGGCATACATCTTGTGTGACAAGAGCATGTAAGTCCTTCCACATCCCTTTCCTCTAAAAGATCTTTCTTGTCTTATCAAAGGACTTGAATATTCCCAATTGCCCCACTATTGATGAAGAATGCATTTTTTATGTAGGTACCACATGTAGACTCTATCTCTGTAGTAAAAAATGAGACCATTATGGGAACCATGTTGTAATTTTTGACATAGGCACCATGTAGACTCTATCTTTGTTAGTAAAAATGAGACCATTATGTAGCCAAAAAACGAGGCAACTCTTTATGAGAACGAGGTTGCCACACCCACCTTCTTTGCTTAGGAGATAGACTCTGTTCGGAGAGGAATTACTTCAATGCACATGGATCACTTCTCACATAAAATGACTACCATAAAGGATCTAATACATTGCAATGTAAGAAAGGGATCAATGGCTTTAAGCAGAGCTCTGATACCAACAATGCAAGAAAGGGATCTAGTGAGAGATCAAGAAAATGCACTCATTATACATGGAGTATACTTATCATAGAGAGTACTAGTAGTCCACCCAAACATGGAAAGTCTACCATGACACCGTAAGTAAGACTTCAACTTACAAATACCCTTTCTTCCAAGGAAAAAGGACAATGTCATGTAATCATTTGTACAACAATTTGATGGTGGAACCACATTCTTTGATTACCAAGTCTTTCCTTTTTTTATGCTCTTAAAATCCCACTGCCTTGCAGCCATAGTGTCATATACTCCAACTTTCTAGAGATGAAATGTTCCACCCTTGTCAACCTTTTCACAAACACACATGCCCTATCCCAATGTTTCTTTGTGTGTGGAAGACCCATAGTGAAATCCATAGAAATACGAATCCACTTCCCTTCGAGAGCAGGCAAGTTGAAGTAGCCCATTGGACTTATATGTATTGGGTTCTTATTAAGTTGAGAAGGTGTACATCTTATGTGAGAAAAGCATGGAAGTCCTTCCACATCCATTTCTAATAGAAGCCCTTTTCCTTATCCTATCAACGATCCTGAATACTCTTGATTGCCACAGCATTGGTGAAGGCAACGGTCTTGAATATTCCTGACTGCCCCACACCATTGGTGAAGAATGTATTTGTTCGATCGGCCTTTGCTTGTACTTAAATCTCGGGATGGTAGCGATGCTTGGCGGTCGCTTGGTTTGCATAATATCAAACAAAGTAATCTAAAATGAACTCATGAATTTGACATCCTGGTCACTCGCAATACGTTGTAGTACACCATGCAACCTGAATACATGGACCACCAATGGCCTTGCAACCATGGATGTCGTATACTTGACATTTGTAGAGATGAAATGTGACACCACAAGCCACATATAAGCTATCTCAACCTTTCTTTGTGTGTGGAAGACCTATAGTAAGATCCATAGAAATATGGATCCACTTTCCCATCGAAAATTGATAGGCAAGTTGAAGAAACCAACCGGGCTTACCTTATGAGGTTGAAAATGCATATATCTTGTGTGACAAGAGCATGTAAGTCCTTCCACATCCCTTTCCTCTAGAAGCTCTTTCTTATCTTATCAAAGGAGTTGAATATTCCCAATTGCCCCACCATTGATGAAGAATGCATTTTGTATGTAGGTACCACATGTAGACTCTATCTCTGTAGTAAAAAATGAGACCATTATGGGCACCATGTAGACTTTATAGATCATTGTAGCCAGAAGCGAGGCAACTCTTTTCTAAGAACCGTGTTGTAATTCCTGCACCATTCATGTCACCTCTTTATTTAACGGATATTCCTCTTGAATTTCTAGAACTCAATCTTTGTGTACTTTGGAAATAGTCGATAGTGAACATTTAAGCATTGGCCCCACCACATTATTCTTGCCCTTTATAATCTTGCAAGGCTGCCACACCCACCTTCTTTGCTTAGGAGATAGACTCGGTTCGGAGAGGAATTACTTCAATGCACATGGATCACTTCTGACATAAAATGACTACCATAAAGCTCTAATACATTGCAATGTAAGAAAGGGATCAATGGCTTTAAGTAGAGCTCTGATACCAACAATGCAAGAAGGGGATCTAGTGAGAGATCAAGAAGATGCACTCATTATACATGGAGTATACTTATCATAGAGAGTACTAGTAGTCCGCCCAAACATGGAAAGTCTGCCATGACACCGTAAGTAAGACTTCAACTTACAAATACCCTTTCTTCCAAGGGAAAAGGACAATGTCATGTAATCATTTGTACAACAATTTGATGGTGGAACCACATTCTTTGATTACCAAGTCTTTCCTTTTTTTATGCTCTTAAAATCCCAGTGCCTTGCAGCCATAGTGTCATATACTTGAACTTTCTAGAGATGAAATGTTCCACCCTTGTCAACCTATTCAGAGACACACATGCCCTATCCTAATGTTTCTTTGTGTGTGGAAGACCCATAGTGAAATCCATAGAAATACAAATCCAATTCCCTTCGAGAGTAGGCAAGTTGAAGTAGCCCATCGGACTTATATGTATTGGGTTCTTATTAAGTTGAGAAGGCATACATCTTGTGAGAAAGGCATGGAAGTCCTTCCACATCCCTTTCTAATAGAAGCCCTTTTCCTTGTCCTATCAACGGTCTTGAATACTCTTGATTGCCACACCGTTAGTAAAGGCAACGGTCTTGAATATTCCTGATTGTCCCACACCATTGGTGAAGAATGTATTTGTTCGATCGGCCTTTGCTTGTAACTTTTGATGTAGGCACCATGTAAACTCTATCTTTGCAGTAAAAATGAGACCATTTCATAGCTAGAAAGAAGGCAACTCTTTATGAGAACCATATCATAATCTCAGCCAGAGGCTGCCACATTATCCTATTGTTGATTATACACGCGATCTGAAAATCATAATTTTGCAAGGTTGCCAACCACCTTCTTCGCTTAGGAGACGGATTCGGTCATAGGAGAGAATTACTTCAATGCACGGTACGGTGATCACTTCTCACATAAAAATCACTCATATCACCATATCATCCTCTTTGCAATGCTATAAAACAATCACACAGTCCATTAGCTTTGATTCCCAATCTTCTTCTTGGAGTTCCAAATTCTCCTATGGGCATCGGCATAATGCTTCATTGAGATTACTTTCATGTTTGCCTCGCATTTTTGGGGAGAAGAGCATTCACTATCTCCACTTTCTCTTTTGCATTTGGATTCACTCCCTTTTGCTCGACAGCGATCATGGGTGCAGTTGCCTTCTAACCATACGCAATGCCTCAAAAGGTGGCATTCACTATCTAAGCATACACAGTGCCTCAAAAGGTGGCACGGCGGCATGCATTCACCTTTTCTAACTATACACAATGCCTTAGAAAACGGCATGCCAATACTCTCACGAGATGAGGTACTATTGTAGGAAAAATGGGCTAAAGGCGACCATTCGTCCCACACACTTTTTAAGTGTAAACTTATTCGTCGTGATCTCTATTGGACCTTAAATCTCGGGATGGTAGCGATGCTTGGCGGTCGCTTGGTTTGCATGATATCAAACAAAGTAATCTAAATTGAACTCATGAATTTGACATCCTGGTCACTCGCAATACATTGTAGTACACCACGCAACCTGAATACATGGACCACCAATAGCCTTGCAACCATGGATGTCATATACTTGACATTTGTAGAGATGAAATGTGACACCCAAGCCACATATAAGCTATCTCAACCTTTCTTTGTGTGTTGAAGACCTATAGTAAGATCCATAGAAATCTGGATCCACTTCCCCATCGAAAATTGATAGGCAAGTTGAAGAAACCCACTAGGCTTACCTTATCAAGTTGAAAAGGCATACATCTTGTGTGACAAGAGCATGTAAGTCCTTCCACATCCCTTTCCTCTAGAAGCTCTTTCTTATCTTATTAAAGGACTTGAATATTCCCAATTGCCCCACCATTGATGAAGAATGCAATTTGTATGTAGGTACCACATGTAGACTCTATCTCTGTAGTAAAAAATGAGACCATTATGGGAACCATGTTATAAATTTCGACATAGGCACCATGTAGACTCTATCTTTGTAGTAAAAATGAGACCATTATGTAGCCAAAAAACGAGGCAACTCTTTATGAGAACCAGGTCGTAATTTCAGCACCATTTGTGACACCCCCTTATTTAAGAGATCTTCCTTTTGAAATTCCATGACCCAATGTTTGTATACTTTAGGTATAACTGATAGAGTATCAGCCACTACATTATCCTTGCCCTTTATATAGCTCATCTCAAAATCATAATTTTGCGAGGTTTCTTCTTTGCGTAGGAGATAGATTTGGTTGGGAGAGGAATTACTTCAACACACAATGATCACTTCTCACATAAAAATGACTACCATAAAGGTAATGATGCCACTTCTTGACGGCACAAAAGATAGCGCTCATCTCTTGATCATACACATGCATATACATCTCTTTTTGTTGGTAGATTCTTTGGAATTTAAAACATATCATGAAACTCATCCAATAGTTCAGCCATGCCCTCTGCATTTGTTTCTTGTTCTCAACCATATCATACCATCCTCTCTGCTAGGCCATAAAACAAATACATAGCCCATTTGCTTCGGTTCCCTTGAGTATTTGTAGCTCCTAAAAAACATTTAATCTCCTTCTTGAAGCTCCAGAGGTGGAGCCCTATGGGCTTCGACATAATTCTTGACTCTCACTTGAGCTCGCTTTCATGTTTGCCTTGCATAGTTGGAGAAGAGCATGCACTACCTCACTTCCTCTTTCTCATTTGGATTCACTCCTTCTTACTTGACAACTATCATAGGTGCGCACCATTCACTTTCTAACCATACACGATACCTCAGAAAAGTGGCGTGCCAATACTCTCATGATGATGAGCAGTACTATTAATAGTAGGAAAACTTGAGTAAAGCTGAGCCTTCATCCCACACACTTTGAGCATCATGGAAATGCTATCTCAAACTAAGTTTCCACCCCCTTATTCATGCCCTTTGTTTGGACCTTTGATCTCAGGATGGTAGCAATGCTTGGCGTCAACTTGGTTTGCATGATCTCAAACAAATTATTTGCAAAATGAACTCATCATGCATTTGGCATTCTTGATCACTTACAATATGTTATGGTACACCATGTAACTTCAAGGTAGGATCCCGAAATTGCCTCGCAAAAATGATAGATGTCGTATCCTTGACCTTTGTAGAGATGAAATGTGCCACCCTTGTCAACCTATCCACCACAACATTTAAGCTATCGCAACCTTTCTTTGTGTGTGTGGAAGACCCATATAGTGAAATCCATAGAAATACGAATCCACTGCATGATACATCTTGTGGGACAGAAGCATGTAATTTCCTCACGTTCCTCTCAATTAGAAGCTCTTATCTTATCAAAGGTGTTGAAATTTCCAACTGCCCCATCGTTGTGCTGAAGAATGCATTTCTCAGATCAGCCTTTGCTTGTAATTTTTGATGATGCCTATAGGCACCATGTAGACTCTATAGATCTTTGTAGCCAGAAGCGAGGCAACTCTTTTCTAAGAATCGTGTTGTAATTCCTGCACCATTCGTGGCACCTCCTTATTTAACATATATTCCTCTTGAATTCTCCTATAGGCATCGGCATAATGCTTCATTGAGATTACTTTCGTGATTGCCTTGCATTTTTGGGGAGAAGAGCATTCACTATCTCCACTTTCTCTTTTGCATTTGGATTCACTCCCTTTTGCTCGACAGCTATCATGGGTGCAGTTGCCTTCTAACCATACGCGATGCCTCAAAAGGTGGCATACACAGTGCCTCAAAAGGTGGCGCGACGGCATGCCAATACTCTTACGAGATGAGGTACTATTGTTGTGAGATCCCTATTCCCACCGCGCAACGGATTCGGGGTACTAGCAGCGGAAGTAGCACTTCTTGCGCGAGGCAGGGTCCCACACTCGGGGCCTCGTCCACGGATATCCGGACAAAAGACTAATCCGTCGGTTTTTCCAAAACCGAACCCGAAAAAACTTCCCTTATCCGGAAAGCACGGGCGATTCCTCCAGGATAACTTTTTACTCTAACGTAGTCAAGACCATTAATAATGATCAAACTGATCCGACTGCACCTATAAAGATACTCGGTCAGATCAAGGAAGAAACTTGCACTTGGATCATTCGGATCAACGCTTTTTTCCCCATCAAGAGGCACAGCCGTTGATTCCTATCTATAGAACAATTACTATCTGGGACTTACTTCATCTATCGTAATAACGGAAATTGAGTCTCGATTTACGGATCCATCAATCCAGCCTAACCCCACCATCCGATCCCATGGGTTAGCCAACTACCCAACCACTGTAGTGATGGGATCCAATTTGGAATTTGGTTAGGCTTTGTCCCGGGTACCAAGGAAAAGAGTTCCAAGGCCCCCTAGCCGGAAGTTCATGCAAACATAAAACTAGCCACACCACTTACACACCCAATATGAAATTACCTTTTTCTTAGCATCAGCTAACTTTAAAACAATCCTTTAATGAAACCATAGTACCACTGATCATAATCTTCCAATTTATCCGGTTGATTCATAATTTCCCATCATCAGAGTATCTATGGCATCATTGGCAACTAGAACGCTCACCACCTGTCCACACAGGGGCCTTTTCAATAGTTCCTAGCCCATAATACTCGGCAATATAATCACTTATAAAAATCAAGATGGACTCTCGTTGAAGATCAGCAAGATCAACCAACAGATCCATATAAAGAGCCATGGACTCATCCATTGAAGACCAGCAAGGTCAATCAACCAGATCCATGTCCGGTTTCACAAAACAACTCTTACTCCTTGTTCCAATATCTTCCACGATGCACGTGTGGGTATCTTCAGCGACCCAGAGCCCGAGCACCGTATGGTCAGCACCCTCTAGGATCCTTCGCAGGTGACCTAGCGCTTCACTCATAGGCCGGTTCCTTGGTCCCTCATCCACCGTACCGGAAGCTCACCATTTAAATCGAACCAAGGCTAGTCAAGACCTCGGTCGACCTTGCTACACGAGACGTCCTCCATTGACTCTCCGTCAGCAGTTGCAACTTTAACAGTTAGGTCTTCATGACCTTAATCCACAAGACGGTCAAAATGCTTCCCCAGCATTCATGACATAAAACAGTCATTTACAAACAGTCACAAAATACAGTTTCTAAATCAAACTCTCGTCTTTCCACATTATCCCTCCTTAGTCCACATTACTTATTCCACATTCCATTTAATGTGTACTCATTCTCATCCATTTCCTCATATCGGCGACACATTAATTCACAGACACATTCACATTCACACCCCTACATCCACATCTACATGCATACATCCATTTTTACATCCTCATTTATACATCCACATCCCATATCCACATTCATACATACACATCCATATCCACATCCATCTCCACATCCACATCCACATCCACATCCACATCCATACATTTACATCTACATGTTTACCTCCATTTTCACATCCTCATTTATACATCCACATCTCATATCCACATTCATACATACACATCCATTTTCACATCCATACATCCACATCCACATGTATACCTCCACTATCACGTCCTCATTCATACATCCTCATCCACACACATACATCCACATCCACACACATACATCCACATCCACATTCCCATTCATATCTATACATCCACATCTACATCCACATACATACATACATCCACATTCACATTCCATATCCATATCTACATCCACATTCACATACATCCACATCCACATTCCCATTCACATCTATACATCCACATCTACATCCATATTCATATACATCCACATCCACATTTCCATTCACATCTATACATCCACATCTACATCCACATACATACATACATCCACATCCACATTCCCATTCACATCTATACATCCACATCTACATCCACATTCCCATTCACATCTACATCCACATTCACATACATCCACATCCACATTCCCATTGACATCTATACATCCACATCTACATCCACATTCCCATTCACATCTATACATCCACATCTACATCCACATTCACATACATCCACATCCACATTCCCATTCACATCTATACATCCACATTCATATACATCCACATCCACATTCCCATTCACATCTATACATCCACATCTACATCCACATACATACAAACATCCACATCCACATTCACATACATCCACATCCACATTCCCATTCACATCTATACATCCACATTCATATACATCCACATCCACATTCCCATTCACATCTATACATCCACATTCCCATTCACATCTATACATCCACATTCCCATTCACATCTATACATCCACATCCACATCCATATACATATATACATCCACATCCACATTCCCATTCACATCTATACATCCACATTCACATCCACATTCACATACATCCACATCCACATCAACATTCACATTCATACATATACATCTACATGTATACATCCACATCACATTCATACAACCACATTACATTCATTCTCGTTCTAACACATCCCATATACATCTTAACACATCCTAACTCATCTTAACACATTCTATCACATCTCATACACATCTTATCACATCTTTTTACATCTCATACACCTCTTATCACATCCTATCACTTTCCATACGCATCTTATCAAATCTTATCACATCTCATACACCTCTTATCACCTCCTATCACTTTCCATACGCATCTTATCAATTCTTATCACATCTCATACACCTCTTATCACATCTTATCACATTTCATATCTTTTTTAAGAGAATTCTTATATTTAGTAGAAGATTTCTCTACACTTTTATTTATGCATAAATTCCATTTAAGGAGACTAACAGTTTCGAAATTAAAATCAATCTTTTATGCATCTTCTTATGCATAAGTTCAATTTGGTAGGAATTACACTTTTAGAATAAAAGAATTTCTCTTATGCATCTAAGTTATGCATAAAATCCATTTATGAGAAAAATCACACTTTTAGTATAAAAAGAATATCTTTTATGCATACCACTATGCATGAAATCCAATATGATAAAAGTAACACTCTTACAATAAAATAATCAACTTTTATGCATACCTCTATGCATGAAATTCAATTATGATAAAAGTCACACTTTTATAATAAAATAATCAACTTTTATGCATACTTCTATGCATGAAAATTAAAAATGATAAAAGTAACACTTTTGATATAAAATTTTTTTTTTATGCATACTTCTATGCATGAAAATTAAAAATGATAAAAGTAACACTTTTGATATAAAATTTTTTCCTTTATGCATACTTCTATGCATGAAAATTAAAATGATAAAAGTAACAGTTTTGATATAAAAAATTTTCCTTTATGCATACTTCTATGCATGAAAATTAAAAATGATAAAAATAACACTTTTGATATAAAAATTTATCCATTATGCATACTTCTATGCATGAAATAAAAAAGGTAAAAATAACACTTTTGATATAAAAATTTATCCATTATGCATACTTCTATGCATGAAATAAAAATGGTAAAAATAACACTTTTGATATAAAAACTTATCCTTTATGCATGATATTAAAATTTAATTTCTCCATGATTGTAATGAAATTCTTTCAATTAATCTAGGATGATAATTCCTAGAATATGGTAGGAAGTCCTCTTTTTATGCTTTGAATGAGATTATTTTATGCATAATTTTTATAAAAATTTTGCCATAGCTCCGCTGCTATGACTGATAAATCTCAATTTTTCTAAGGGATAATGCTTATCATTAAGGAAATAATTAAAATAATCTCTAATTGGATTATTAATCCATAATGGATTGAATCATTAATATACATAAACTAAAAGCATAGAAAAAAGCCATTAATTTGGCCTCAAGCATAGCTTAATCTTGGGTTAAGAAAAAGCTTTATGAAAAGCTTGATTTGGATTGAGAACGGGTCATGAGTATGACCATTTCTTGAGTGAGGGAGAGAATTTACATAAAAATTATTAGAATTTAAACATAAATGAAAATTAACTTCAATAGCATTATGTAACTCTTCACTACTATTCAAACTTCAATAGCATTTAAAAAAAACCATACCAATTAAACTTCTCAAGCTTGAGAGGGGTTGAGAAGAGATAAACATTGAGAAATTATAGAAAGATCAATATTCACTAATTACCTTACAACTTGCTTGATTCTTTGTTCACGGTAGAGGCCCCCAACCAATCAATTGGTTAAGTATGTTGATGGAGCCACTAATGGGGATTGAAGAAAGAGGAAAGCTCCAAAAACTAGTGAATTATTAAATGAATTCACAGTTCTTGGCTTAGGTGGAGTAGAGTAACGATGCATAAACACTATATATTTTTCAACAAGGGGAGGCTTCTATTTATAGGAAAAATTGAGCTCCTAACCAAACAAACTGATTCTAGAATTTTCTAAATCAGTTTGGTCAATAATTGACCATTTTTAGGTCAGTTAAGCTAACTTTTTGGAACTAGACTTGAATGAGGAGAGAGGAGAGATGAAATATCTCAATTTTTATGAGTTTAAAACTCATTCAAGCATGTGAAATATGCACCTCCTTTAAAGAACTCCCCTTCCTTACATATGTGTCATAATGGAATCATTTTAATATTGCTCATAGTTTTTTTACTAATAAACCTTGTACATTTTCAACTCTTCATCTTATGTGAAATATGCACCTCCTTTAAAGAACTCCCCTTCCTTACATATGTGTCATAATGGAATCATTTTAATATTGCTCATAGTTTTTTACTAATAAACCTTGTACATTTTCAACTCTTCATCTTATGTGAAATATGCACCTCCTTTAAAGAACTCCCCTTCCTTACATATGTGTCATAATGGAATCATTTTAATATTGCTCATAGTTTTTTACTAATAAACCTTGTACATTTTCAACTCTTCATCTTATGTGAGCATTTAAGGGACTCCCCTTCCTTACATATGTGTCATAATAAAATCATTATACCCAAAATATCTCATATTTTTAATATTGCACATAGTTTTTTACTAATAAACCTTGTACATTTTCAACTCTTCACCTCATGTGAGCATTTACTCATTTTTGGTTATTTTCTTTTTACAAGTTGGATTTATCTCCTCCCTACACATGGATTGATGCTATTGGTCCATAGGAACCTTAATTGAACCATAGTCTAAAGATTTCTGAAAATCTAGACCCTTAGGCTAAGGTTCTTTATACCTATTTTCAATTAATTCCAATTGCACATTGGAAAATTCTTTTTTGAATTTCTGTTTCAGGGGAACTCATCTGAATTAGAAGAGATATTTTTCTATCCAAAAATATTCAAAATCTGAATATTCTCTCTCTAGAATATTTTTCTCTCTCTAGGCTAAAACAGATAGAAACAAGGTCTTTATATTTCTGAAGAGGGATTGATTACAGGGAAAGATACTAGACATCAAAAAGGGGGTGGGGGAGGAATCTTACATTCTACCCCACTTAAAAAATGCGAGATGTCCTCATCTCGCAAACTGGGATAATTTTGCAAGATGCACGAATATGAGACTTAAAGAAAAATTTTAATCAAGATTAACCACCAAGAAACATCTTAAAGAGAGCAAGATTCAAAATAAGAACAAGATTTAAACTTTATTCATTCTCGAAACTTATACAGTAAAGATAGAAGAACTCTTTACACTTCCATAAGCCCGTCCATCATATGATCACAAAAGCAGTCCTCACAAGCTGCACAAGTATAAGGTAACTCATCTATGGGAATAATTCTGTTGGTTATTGCTGTACCTATCTCAGAGGTATGAGGTGATCTAACAAAAGGACCTCTGAGAGGCAAACCAAAAACGGGATAAAGGCATATCTTCTCATGAGGAAGAAAACATGCCAGTAAGAAGACCCGCTCAGAAAACCCAAGATGCCTTGATCTCATGACACAGTAATATCGGGGACCCAAACCCAAAGCTTCAATAACCATGGCCAAGCGGACATTGTTACGAAAGTGCTGCTGACCCCAGGGTGTTACCCTAGTTATGTTTTGATAGGTCTGCCATTTGGTTTGCGCTACAGAAGTTCCCAAGTGAGGGAAAAGTGAGCGCTCATACTGCTCTATAAAATCCTTCTTCACAGATTCACTTGCGTCTTGAAGGTGAGAAATCATTATGGATAAAACTAGTTCTTGTTGCCAAGCCATGAAGGAGATTAAGAAAGAAAGGAGATCGATGGAAGTAAGATTACTGTGAGCGACAAGTAAAAGTTACGACTTATATAAAGGAAGGAGCTAGCGTAACTTAGAAGCCAACGATAACTTGCCACTGAAGTTTTACTGTCTTTCCATGATTTGGGTTTGACACATTTTTCTATAGAAGGCATTAAGAATTTTGAGGTGAAGAGATAAAAGAAGCTTGTAGGCTAAGTCACCTACTTTCATTGAATTCAGATATAAGGCTCACAATATCTGGGGGATAACTTCATATACTCCCCAAGAGATAAAGAACTTCTTTTGGGCCGTACTCGAATGAAGATCAAAACCTTGATATCCAAAACATCGATTCTCACTTCTGAACTCATTGTTCTGAATCCTTAAAACAGGTGGGACTCTTGAGAAGTATTCTAGAAAAAGGGTCTTCCTTTGTTAAACAAAACTTTCTTTTATTTTAGAGAGGGAATAATTATAAGATCAAAAAGGGAGATTCTTACTCCTGTATACCTCGAAGGTTGGGGAGGAATCTTACATTCTACCCCACTTAAAAGGTGCAAGATGTCCTCATCTCGCAAGTAGAGGACAACTCTTTTGCTTAAGATCCAATTTATTCTGGGGTTCCTTATATTCCGGTCAACCCAACAGAATATGGGGATAAATATCCCTTATATAGAACTCATCATTAAATAATAATTCATTTAGATCATATCATTCCTACGATAATGGTCCATCAGACCAAATAATTTCCTTCTGAACATTCCTCCACGGGAATTTCAGTTAAGCAAGTTCTCAATTTGTCATCCCTTAACTTGATCTACCGTCTCAAGTATTAACAGTAGCAATTTGACAGCACAATCCACTAATCTCATAGTGATTTGCTGAAATCATTATCATCATTTATCATTACAGGGACTTGTCCCATTCATCCTCATTGTGGTTTTGCTCAGGTTATTATATTTCAACTAAATTTCAAAAATCATCATTTTTCAATCAGAATCCCAATCAATTCATCAGTTCCCAAACAGAATTTAAAATCATATCAACCACATTCGAATTCATCAACTGGATAGCATTAATGCTTATAATTTCAAGTCTTAGATTTACTCGTATATACTGTCAGTAAAGAGCTGCAGTATACTCTCGGTATATACGGGTAGTCACGGCCCTTGGAATTATAAGGTAAATACCATCATGTCTAGGCATCAAACAAGTCAGGGATTCTATATAATTACGGTACTTCCATCTGAAGACCCAATTACTAATTACGAATTTCAGTTTGAATATCAAATTGTATGAATTATATCACACAATTACAACCTTTTTGTGCTTCTTGATAAATTTTTGACATATTTGGCTTCTCAGTTGATCTTTATTAACCAATTTGCTCTGATACCAACTGTGAGATCCCTATTCCCACCGCGCAACGGATTCGGGGTACTAGCAGCGGAAGTAGCACTTCTTGCGCGAGACAGGGTCCCACACTCGGGGCCTCGTCCACGGATATCCGGACAAAAGACTAATCCGTCAGTTTTTCCAAAACCGAACCCGGAAAAACTTCCCTTATCCGGAAAGCACGGGCGATTCCTCCAGGATAACTTTTTACTCTAACCTAGTCAAGACCATTAATAATGATCAAACTGATCCGACTACACCTATAAAGATACTCGGTCAGATCAAGGAAGAAACTTGCACTTGGATCATTCGGATCAACGCTTTTTTCCCCATCAAGAGGCACAGCCGTTGATTCCTATCCATAGAACAATTACTATCCGGGACTTACTTCATCTATCGTAATAACGGAAATTGAGTCTCGATTTACGGATCCATCAATCCAGCCTAACCCCACCATCCGATCCCATGGGTTAGCCAACCACCCAACCACTGTAGTGATGGGATCCAATTTGGAATTTGGTTAGGTTTTGTCCCGGGTACCAAGGAAAAGAGTTCCAAGGCCCCCTAGTCGGAAGTTCATGCAAACATAAAACTAGCCACACCACTTACACACCCAATATGAAATTACCTTTTTCTTAGCATCAGCTAACTTTAAAACAATCCTTTAATGAAACCATAGTACCACTGATCATAATCTTCCAATTTATCCGGTTGATTCATAATTTCCCATCATCAGAGTATCTATGGCATCATTGGCAACTAGAACGCTCACCACCTGTCCACACAGGGGCCTTTTCAATAGTTCCTAGCCCATAATACTCGGCAATATAATCACTTATAAAAATCAAGATGGACTCTCGTTGAAGATCAGCAAGATCAACCAACAGATCCATATAAAGAGCCATGGACTCATCCATTGAAGACCAGCAAGGTCAATCAACCAGATCCATGCCCGATTTCACAAAACAACTCTTACTCCTTATTCCAATATCTTCCACGACGCACGTGTGGGTATCTTCGGCGACCCAGAGCCCGAGCACCGTATGGTCAGCACCCTCTAGGATCCTTCGCAGGTGACCTAGCGCTTCACTCATAGGCCGCTTCCTTGGTCCCTCATCCACCGTACCGGAAGCTCACCATTTAAATCGAACCGAGGCTGGTCAAGACCTCGATCGACCTTGCTACGCAAGACGTCCTCCATTGACTCTCCGTCAGCAGTTGCAACTTTAACAGTTAGGTCTTCATGACCTTAATCCACAAGACGGTCAAAATGCTTCCCCAGCATTCATGACATAAAACAGTCATTTACAAACAGTCACAAAATACAGTTTCTAAATCAAACTCTCGTCTTTCCACATTATCCCTCCTTAGTCCACATTACTTATTCCACATTCCATTTAATGTGTACTCATTCTCATCCATTTCCTCATATCGGCGACACATTAATTCACAGACACATTCACATTCACACCCCTACATCCACATCTACATGCATACATCCATTTTTACATCCTCATTTATACATCCACATCCCATATCCACATTCATACATACACATCCATATCCACATCCATCTCCACATCCACATCCACATCCACATCCATACATCTACATCCACATGTCTACCTCCATTTTCACATCCTCATTTATACATCCACATCTCATATCCACATTCATACATACACATCCATTTTCACATCCATACATCCACATCCACATGTATACCTCCACTATCACGTCCTCATTCATACATCCTCATCCACACACATACATCCACATCCACACACATACATCCACATCCACATTCCCATTCATATCTATACATCCACATCTACATCCACATACATACATACATCCACATTCACATTCCATATCCATATCTACATCCACATTCACATACATCCACATCCACATTCCCATTCACATCTATACATCCACATCTACATCCATATTCATATACATCCACATCCACATTTCCATTCACATCTATACATCCACATCTACATCCACATACATACATACATCCACATCCACATTCCCATTCACATCTATACATCCACATTCCCATTCACATCTACATCCACATTCACATACATCCACATCCACATTCCCATTGACATCTATACATCCACATCTACATCCACATTCCCATTCACATCTATACATCCACATCTACATCCACATTCACATACATCCACATCCACATTCCCATTCACATCTATACATCCACATTCATATACATCCACATCCACATTCCCATTCACATCTATACATCCACATCTACATCCACATACATACAAACATCCACATCCACATTCCCATTCACATCTATACATCCACATCTACATCCACATTCACATACATCCACATCCACATTCTCATTCACATCTATACATCCACATTCATATACATCCACATCCACATTCCCATTCACATCTATACATCCACATTCCCATCCACATTCCCATTCACATCTATACATCCACATCCACATCCATATACATATATACATCCACATCCACATTCCCATTCACATCTATACATCCACATTCACATCCACATTCACATACATCCACATCCACATCAACATTCACATTCATACATATACATCTACATGTATACATCCACATCACATTCATACAACCACATTACATTCATTCTCGTTCTAACACATCCCATATACATCTTAACACATCCTAACTCATCTTAACACATTCTATCACATCTCATACACATCTTATCACATCTTTTTACATCTCATACACCTCTTATCACATCCTATCACTTTCCATACGCATCTTATCAAATCTTATCACATCTCATACACCTCTTATCACCTCCTATCACTTTCCATACGCATCTTATCAATTCTTATCACATCTCATACACCTCTTATCACATCTTATCACATTTCATATCTTTTTTAAGAGAATTCTTATATTTAGTAGAAGATTTCTCTACACTTTTATTTATGCATAAATTCCATTTAAGGAGACTAACAGTTTCGAAATTAAAATCAATCTTTTATGCATCTTCTTATGCATAAGTTCAATTTGGTAGGAATTACACTTTTAGAATAAAAGAATTTCTCTTATGCATCTAAGTTATGCATAAAATCCATTTATGAGAAAAATCACACTTTTAGTATAAAAAGAATATCTTTTATGCATACCACTATGCATGAAATCCAATATGATAAAAGTAACACTCTTACAATAAAATAATCAACTTTTATGCATACCTCTATGCATGAAATTCAATTATGATAAAAGTCACACTTTTATAATAAAATAATCAACTTTTATGCATACTTCTATGCATGAAAATTAAAAATGATAAAAGTAACACTTTTGATATAAAATTTTTTTTTTATGCATACTTCTATGCATGAAAATTAAAAATGATAAAAGTAACACTTTTGATATAAAATTTTTTCCTTTATGCATACTTCTATGCATGAAAATTAAAATGATAAAAGTAACACTTTTGATATAAAAAATTTTCCTTTATGCATACTTCTATGCATGAAAATTAAAAATGATAAAAATAACACTTTTGATATAAAAATTTATCCATTATGCATACTTCTATGCATGAAATAAAAAAGGTAAAAATAACACTTTTGATATAAAAATTTATCCATTATGCATACTTCTATGCATGAAATAAAAATGGTAAAAATAACACTTTTGATATAAAAACTTATCCTTTATGCATGATATTAAAATTTAATTTCTCCATGATTGTAATGAAATTCTTTCAATTAATCTAGGATGATAATTCCTAGAATATGGTAGGAAGTCCTCTTTTTATGCTTTGAATGAGATTATTTTATGCATAATTTTTATAAAAATTTTGCCATAGCTCCGCTGCTATGACTGATAAATCTCAATTTTTCTAAGGGATAATGCTTATCATTAAGGAAATAATTAAAATAATCTCTAATTGGATTATTAATCCATAATGGATTGAATCATTAATATACATAAACTAAAAGCATAGAAAAAAGCCATTAATTTGGCCTCAAGCATAGCTTAATCTTGGGTTAAGAAAAAGCTTTATGAAAAGCTTGATTTGGATTGAGAACGGGTCATGAGTATGACCATTTCTTGAGTGAGGGAGAGAATTTACATAAAAATTATTAGAATTTAAACATAAATGAAAATTAACTTCAATAGCATTATGTAACTCTTCACTACTATTCAAACTTCAATAGCATTTAAAAAAAACCATACCAATTAAACTTCTCAAGCTTGAGAGGGGTTGAGAAGAGATAAACATTGAGAAATTATAGAAAGATCAATATTCACTAATTACCTTACAACTTGCTTGATTCTTTGTTCACGGTAGAGGCCCCCAACCAATCAATTGGTTAAGTATGTTGATGGAGCCACTAATGGGGATTGAAGAAAGAGGAAAGCTCCAAAAACTAGTGAATTATTAAATGAATTCACAGTTCTTGGCTTAGGTGGAGTAGAGTAACGATGCATAAACACTATATATTTTTCAACAAGGGGAGGCTTCTATTTATAGGAAAAATTGAGCTCCTAACCAAACAAACTGATTCTAGAATTTTCTAAATCAGTTTGGTCAATAATTGACCATTTTTAGGTCAGTTAAGCTAACTTTTTGGAACTAGACTTGAATGAGGAGAGAGGAGAGATGAAATATCTCAATTTTTATGAGTTTAAAACTCATTCAAGCATGTGAAATATGCACCTCCTTTAAAGAACTCCCCTTCCTTACATATGTGTCATAATGGAATCATTTTAATATTGCTCATAGTTTTTTTACTAATAAACCTTGTACATTTTCAACTCTTCATCTTATGTGAAATATGCACCTCCTTTAAAGAACTCCCCTTCCTTACATATGTGTCATAATGGAATCATTTTAATATTGCTCATAGTTTTTTACTAATAAACCTTGTACATTTTCAACTCTTCATCTTATGTGAAATATGCACCTCCTTTAAAGAACTCCCCTTCCTTACATATGTGTCATAATGGAATCATTTTAATATTGCTCATAGTTTTTTACTAATAAACCTTGTACATTTTCAACTCTTCATCTTATGTGAGCATTTAAGGGACTCCCCTTCCTTACATATGTGTCATAATAAAATCATTATACCCAAAATATCTCATATTTTTAATATTGCACATAGTTTTTTACTAATAAACCTTGTACATTTTCAACTCTTCACCTCATGTGAGCATTTACTCATTTTTGGTTATTTTCTTTTTACAAGTTGGATTTATCTCCTCCCTACACATGGATTGATGCTATTGGTCCATAGGAACCTTAATTGAACCATAGTCTAAAGATTTCTGAAAATCTAGACCCTTAGGCTAAGGTTCTTTATACCTATTTTCAATTAATTCCAATTGCACATTGGAAAATTCTTTTTTGAATTTCTGTTTCAGGGGAACTCATCTGAATTAGAAGAGATATTTTTCTATCCAAAAATATTCAAAATCTGAATATTCTCTCTCTAGAATATTTTTCTCTCTCTAGGCTAAAACAGATAGAAACAAGGTCTTTATATTTCTGAAGAGGGATTGATTACAGGGAAAGATACTAGACATCAAAAAGGGGGTGGGGGAGGAATCTTACATTCTACCCCACTTAAAAAATGCGAGATGTCCTCATCTCGCAAACTGGGATAATTTTGCAAGATGCACGAATATGAGACTTAAAGAAAAATTTTAATCAAGATTAACCACCAAGAAACATCTTAAAGAGAGCAAGATTCAAAATAAGAACAAGATTTAAACTTTATTCATTCTCGAAACTTATACAGTAAAGATAGAAGAACTCTTTACACTTCCATAAGCCCGTCCATCATATGATCACAAAAGCAGTCCTCACAAGCTGCACAAGTATAAGGTAACTCATCTATGGGAATAATTCTGTTGGTTATTGCTGTACCTATCTCAGAGGTATGAGGTGATCTAACAAAAGGACCTCTGAGAGGCAAACCAAAAACGGGATAAAGGCATATCTTCTCATGAGGAAGAAAACATGCCAGTAAGAAGACCCGCTCAGAAAACCCAAGATGCCTTGATCTCATGACACAGTAATATCGGGGACCCAAACCCAAAGCTTCAATAACCATGGCCAAGCGGACATTGTTACGAAAGTGCTGCTGACCCCAGGGTGTTACCCTAGTTATGTTTTGATAGGTCTGCCATTTGGTTTGCGCTACAGAAGTTCCCAAGTGAGGGAAAAGTGAGCGCTCATACTGCTCTATAAAATCCTTCTTCACAGATTCACTTGCGTCTTGAAGGTGAGAAATCATTATGGATAAAACTAGTTCTTGTTGCCAAGCCATGAAGGAGATTAAGAAAGAAAGGAGATCGATGGAAGTAAGATTACTGTGAGCGACAAGTAAAAGTTACGACTTATATAAAGGAAGGAGCTAGCGTAACTTAGAAGCCAACGATAACTTGCCACTGAAGTTTTACTGTCTTTCCATGATTTGGGTTTGACACATTTTTCTATAGAAGGCATTAAGAATTTTGAGGTGAAGAGATAAAAGAAGCTTGTAGGCTAAGTCACCTACTTTCATTGAATTCAGATATAAGGCTCACAATATCTGGGGGATAACTTCATATACTCCCCAAGAGATAAAGAACTTCTTTTGGGCCGTACTCGAATGAAGACCAAAACCTTGATATCCAAAACATCGATTCTCACTTCTGAACTCATTGTTCTGAATCCTTAAAACAGGTGGGACTCTTGAGAAGTATTCTAGAAAAAGGGTCTTCCTTTGTTAAACAAAACTTTCTTTTATTTTAGAGAGGGAATAATTATAAGATCAAAAAGGGAGATTCTTACTCCTGTATACCTCGAAGGTTGGGGAGGAATCTTACATTCTACCCCACTTAAAAGGTGCAAGATGTCCTCATCTCGCAAGTAGAGGACAACTCTTTTGCTTAAGATCCAATTTATTCTGGGGTTCCTTATATTCCGGTCAACCCAACAGAATATGGGGATAAATATCCCTTATATAGAACTCATCATTAAATAATAATTCATTTAGATCATATCATTCCTACGATAATGGTCCATCAGACCAAATAATTTCCTTCTGAACATTCCTCCACGGGAATTTCAGTTAAGCAAGTTCTCAATTTGTCATCCCTTAACTTGATCTACCGTCTCAAGTATTAACAGTAGCAATTTGACAGCACAATCCACTAATCTCATAGTGATTTGCTGAAATCATTATCATCATTTATCATTACAGGGACTTGTCCCATTCATCCTCATTGTGGTTTTGCTCAGGTTATTATATTTCAACTAAATTTCAAAAATCATCATTTTTCAATCAGAATCCCAATCAATTCATCAGTTCCCAAACAGAATTTAAAATCATATCAACCACATTCGAATTCATCAACTGGATAGCATTAATGCTTATAATTTCAAGTCTTAGATTTACTCGTATATACTGTCAGTAAAGAGCTGCAGTATACTCTCGGTATATACGGGTAGTCACGGCCCTTGGAATTATAAGGTAAATACCATCATGTCTAGGCATCAAACAAGTCAGGGATTCTATATAATTACGGTACTTCCATCTGAAGACCCAATTACTAATTACGAATTTCAGTTTGAATATCAAATTGTATGAATTATATCACACAATTACAACCTTTTTGTGCTTCTTGATAAATTTTTGACATATTTGGCTTCTCAGTTGATCTTTATTAACCAATTTGCTCTGATACCAACTGTGAGATCCCTATTCCCACCGCGCAACGGATTCGGGGTACTAGCAGCGGAAGTAGCACTTCTTGCGCGAGACAGGGTCCCACACTCGGGGCCTCGTCCACGGATATCCGGACAAAAGACTAATCCGTCAGTTTTTCCAAAACCGAACCCGGAAAAACTTCCCTTATCCGGAAAGCACGGGCGATTCCTCCAGGATAACTTTTTACTCTAACCTAGTCAAGACCATTAATAATGATCAAACTGATCCGACTACACCTATAAAGATACTCGGTCAGATCAAGGAAGAAACTTGCACTTGGATCATTCGGATCAACGCTTTTTTCCCCATCAAGAGGCACAGCCGTTGATTCCTATCCATAGAACAATTACTATCCGGGACTTACTTCATCTATCGTAATAACGGAAATTGAGTCTCGATTTACGGATCCATCAATCCAGCCTAACCCCACCATCCGATCCCATGGGTTAGCCAACCACCCAACCACTGTAGTGATGGGATCCAATTTGGAATTTGGTTAGGTTTTGTCCCGGGTACCAAGGAAAAGAGTTCCAAGGCCCCCTAGTCGGAAGTTCATGCAAACATAAAACTAGCCACACCACTTACACACCCAATATGAAATTACCTTTTTCTTAGCATCAGCTAACTTTAAAACAATCCTTTAATGAAACCATAGTACCACTGATCATAATCTTCCAATTTATCCGGTTGATTCATAATTTCCCATCATCAGAGTATCTATGGCATCATTGGCAACTAGAACGCTCACCACCTGTCCACACAGGGGCCTTTTCAATAGTTCCTAGCCCATAATACTCGGCAATATAATCACTTATAAAAATCAAGATGGACTCTCGTTGAAGATCAGCAAGATCAACCAACAGATCCATATAAAGAGCCATGGACTCATCCATTGAAGACCAGCAAGGTCAATCAACCAGATCCATGCCCGATTTCACAAAACAACTCTTACTCCTTATTCCAATATCTTCCACGACGCACGTGTGGGTATCTTCGGCGACCCAGAGCCCGAGCACCGTATGGTCAGCACCCTCTAGGATCCTTCGCAGGTGACCTAGCGCTTCACTCATAGGCCGCTTCCTTGGTCCCTCATCCACCGTACCGGAAGCTCACCATTTAAATCGAACCGAGGCTGGTCAAGACCTCGATCGACCTTGCTACGCAAGACGTCCTCCATTGACTCTCCGTCAGCAGTTGCAACTTTAACAGTTAGGTCTTCATGACCTTAATCCACAAGACGGTCAAAATGCTTCCCCAGCATTCATGACATAAAACAGTCATTTACAAACAGTCACAAAATACAGTTTCTAAATCAAACTCTCGTCTTTCCACATTATCCCTCCTTAGTCCACATTACTTATTCCACATTCCATTTAATGTGTACTCATTCTCATCCATTTCCTCATATCGGCGACACATTAATTCACAGACACATTCACATTCACACCCCTACATCCACATCTACATGCATACATCCATTTTTACATCCTCATTTATACATCCACATCCCATATCCACATTCATACATACACATCCATATCCACATCCATCTCCACATCCACATCCACATCCACATCCATACATCTACATCCACATGTTTACCTCCATTTTCACATCCTCATTTATACATCCACATCTCATATCCACATTCATACATACACATCCATTTTCACATCCATACATCCACATCCACATGTATACCTCCACTATCACGTCCTCATTCATACATCCTCATCCACACACATACATCCACATCCACACACATACATCCACATCCACATTCCCATTCATATCTATACATCCACATCTACATCCACATACATACATACATCCACATTCACATTCCATATCCATATCTACATCCACATTCACATACATCCACATCCACATTCCCATTCACATCTATACATCCACATCTACATCCATATTCATATACATCCACATCCACATTTCCATTCACATCTATACATCCACATCTACATCCACATACATACATACATCCACATCCACATTCCCATTCACATCTATACATCCACATTCCCATTCACATCTACATCCACATTCACATACATCCACATCCACATTCCCATTGACATCTATACATCCACATCTACATCCACATTCCCATTCACATCTATACATCCACATCTACATCCACATTCACATACATCCACATCCACATTCCCATTCACATCTATACATCCACATTCATATACATCCACATCCACATTCCCATTCACATCTATACATCCACATCTACATCCACATACATACAAACATCCACATCCACATTCCCATTCACATCTATACATCCACATCTACATCCACATTCACATACATCCACATCCACATTCTCATTCACATCTATACATCCACATTCATATACATCCACATCCACATTCCCATTCACATCTATACATCCACATTCCCATCCACATTCCCATTCACATCTATACATCCACATCCACATCCATATACATATATACATCCACATCCACATTCCCATTCACATCTATACATCCACATTCACATCCACATTCACATACATCCACATCCACATCAACATTCACATTCATACATATACATCTACATGTATACATCCACATCACATTCATACAACCACATTACATTCATTCTCGTTCTAACACATCCCATATACATCTTAACACATCCTAACTCATCTTAACACATTCTATCACATCTCATACACATCTTATCACATCTTTTTACATCTCATACACCTCTTATCACATCCTATCACTTTCCATACGCATCTTATCAAATCTTATCACATCTCATACACCTCTTATCACCTCCTATCACTTTCCATACGCATCTTATCAATTCTTATCACATCTCATACACCTCTTATCACATCTTATCACATTTCATATCTTTTTTAAGAGAATTCTTATATTTAGTAGAAGATTTCTCTACACTTTTATTTATGCATAAATTCCATTTAAGGAGACTAACAGTTTCGAAATTAAAATCAATCTTTTATGCATCTTCTTATGCATAAGTTCAATTTGGTAGGAATTACACTTTTAGAATAAAAGAATTTCTCTTATGCATCTAAGTTATGCATAAAATCCATTTATGAGGAAAATCACACTTTTAGTATAAAAAGAATATCTTTTATGCATACCACTATGCATGAAATCCAATATGATAAAAGTAACACTCTTACAATAAAATAATCAACTTTTATGCATACCTCTATGCATGAAATTCAATTATGATAAAAGTCACACTTTTATAATAAAATAATCAACTTTTATGCATACTTCTATGCATGAAAATTAAAAATGATAAAAGTAACACTTTTGATATAAAAAAATTTCTTTTATGCATACTTCTATGCATGAAAATTAAAAATGATAAAAGTAACACTTTTGATATAAAAATTTTTCCTTTATGCATACTTCCATGCATGAAAATTAAAATGATACCAATTGCACATTGGAAAATTCTTTTTTGAATTTCTGTTTCAGGGGAACTCATCTGAATTAGAAGAGATATTTTTCTATCCAAAAATATTCAAAATCTGAATATTCTCTCTCTAGAATATTTTTCTCTCTCTAGGCTAAAACAGATAGAAACAAGGTCTTTATATTTCTGAAGAGGGATTGATTACAGGGAAAGATACTAGACATCAAAAAGGGGGTGGGGGAGGAATCTTACAATTGTAGGAAAAATGGGCTAAAGCGGACCATTCATCCCACACACTTTTTAAGTGTAAACTTATTCATCGTGATCTCTATTTGACCTTAAATCTCGGGAAGGTAGCGATGCTTGGTAGTCGCTTGGTTTGCATGATATCAAATAAAGTAATCTAAAATGAACTCATGAATTTGACATCGTGGTCACTCTCAATATGTTGTAGTACACCATGTAACCTGAATACATGGACCACCAATTGCCTTGCAACCACGGATGTCGTATACTTGACCTTTGTAGAGATGAAATGTGCCACCACAAGCCACATATAAGCTATCTCAACCTTTCTTTGTGTGTAGAAGACCCATAGTGAGATCCATAGAAATATGGATCCACTTACCCATCGAAAATTGATAGGCAAGTTGAAGAAACCCACCGGGCTTACCTTATCAGGTTGAAAAAGCATACATCTTGTGTGACAAGAGCATGTAAGTCCTTCCACATCCCTTTCCTCTAAAAGCTCTTTCTTATCTTATCAAAGGACTTGAATATTCCCAATTGCCCCACCATTGATGAAGAATGCATTTTTTATGTAGGTACCACATGTAGACTCTCTCTATAGTAAAAAACGAGACCATTATGGGAAAAATGAGACTCTATTACGTAGGCACCATGTAGACTCTATCTTTGTCGTAAAAATGAGACCATTACATAGCCAAAGAACGAGGCAACTCTTTATGAGAACCAAGTCGTAATTTCAGCACCATTTGTGACACCCCCTTATTTAAGAGATCTTCCTTTTGAAATTCCATGATCGAATGTTTGTATACTTCAGGTATAGCTAATAGAGCATCAGCTAGTACATTATCCTCGCCCTTTATATAGCTCATCTCAAAATCATTTAATGCACATGGATCACTTCTGACATAAAATGACTACCATAAAGCTCTAATACATTGCAATGTAAGAAAGGGATCAATGGCTTTAAGTAGAGCTCTGATACCAACAATGCAAGAAAGGGATCTAGTGAGAGATCAAGAAAATGCACTCATTATACATGGAGTATTCTTATCATAGAGAGTACTAGTAGTCCACCCAAACATGGAAAGTCTGCCATGACACCGTAAGTAAGACTTGAACCATGTTGTAATTTTCGACATAGGCACCATGTAGACTCTATCTTTGTAGTAAAAATGAGACCATTATGTAGCCAAAAAATGAGGCAACTCTTTATGAGAACCAGGTCATAATTTCAGCACCATTTGTGACACCCCCTTATTTAAGAGATCTTCCTTTTGAAATTCCATGACCCAATGTTTGTATACTTTAGGCATTGCTGATAGAGCATCAGCCACTACATTATCCTTGCCCTTTATATAGCTCATCTGAAAATCATAATTTTGCGAGGTTTCTTCTTTGCGTAGGAGATAGATTCGGTTGGGAGAGGAATTACTTCAACACACAATGATCACTTCTCACATAAAAATGACTACCATAAAGGTAATGATGCCACTTCTTGACGGCACAAAAGATAGCACTCATCTCTTAATCATAAACAAGCATATACATCTCTTTTTGTTGGTAGATTCTTTGGAATTTAAAACATATCATGAAACTCATCCAATAGTTCAGCCATGCCCTCTGCATTTGTTTCTTGTTCTCAACCATATCATACCATCCTCTCTGCTAGGCCATAAAACAAATACACAGCCCATTTGCTTCGGTTCCCTCGAGTATTTGTAGCTTCTAAAAAACATATAATCTCCTTCTTGAAGCTCCAGAGGTGGAGTCCTATGGGCTTCGACATAATTCTTGATTCTCACTTGAGCTCGCTTTCATGTTTGCATTGCATTGTTGGAGAAGAGCATGCACTACCTCACTTCCTCTTTCTCATTTGGATTCACTCCTTCTTACTTGACAACTATCATAGGTGCGCACCATTCACTTTCTAACCATACACGATGCCTCAAAAAGGTGGCGTGCTAATACTCTCATGATGATGAGTAGTACTATTAATAGTAGGAAAACTTGAGTAAAGCTGAGCATTCATCCCACACACTTTGAGCATCATGGAAATGCTATCTCAAACTAAGTTTCCACCCACTATATCATGCCCTCTGTTTGACCTTTGATCTTAGGATGGTAGCGATGCTTGGCGTCAACTTGGTTTGCTTGATCTCAAACAAATTGTTTGCAAAATGAACTTATCATGGATTTGGCATTCTTGATCACTTACAATATGTTGTGGCACACCATGTAACTTCAAGGTAGGATCCCAAAATTGCCTCGCAAAAACGATAGATGTCGTATCCTTGACCTTTGTAGAGATGAAATGTGCCACCCTTGTCAACCTATCCACCACAACATGTAAGCTATCGCAACCTTTCTTTGTGTGTGTGGAAGACCCATATAGTGAAATCCATAGAAATGCAAATCCACTGCATACATACATCTTGTGGGACAGAAGCATGTAAGTTCCTCACGTTCCTCTCAATTAGAAGCTCTTATCTTATCAACGGTGTTGAAATTCCCAACTGCCCCATCGTTGTGCTAAAGAATGCATTTCTCAGATCAGCCTTTGCTTGTAATTTTTGATGATGCCCTATAGGCACCATGTAGACTCTATAGATCTTTGTAGCCAAAAGTGAGGCAACTCTTTTCTAAGAACCGTGTTGTAATTCCTGCACCATTCGTGGCACCTCCTTATTTAACGGATATTCCTCTTGAATTTCCAGAACTCAATCTTTGTGTACTTCGGAAATAGTCGATAGTGAACATTTAAGCATCGATCCCACCACATTATTCTTGCTCTTTGTATAGGCAATCTCAAAATCATAATTTTGCAAGGCTGCCACACCCACCTTCTTTGCTTAGGAGATAGACTCGGTTCGGAGAGGAATTACTTCAATGCACATGGATAACTTCTGACATAAAAATGACTACCATAAAGAATCTAATATATTGCAATGTAAGAAATGGATCAATGGCTTTAAGTAGAGCTCTGATACCAACAATGCAAGAAAGGGATCTAGTGAGAGATCAAGAAAATGCACTCATTATACATGGAGTATACATATCATAGAGAGTACTAGTAGTCCACCCAAACATGGAAAGTCTGCCATGACACCGTAAGTTAGGCTTCAACTTACAAATACCCTTTCTTCCAAGGAAAAAGGACAATGTCATGTAATCATTTGTACAACAATTTGATGGTGGAACCACATTCTTTGATTACCAAGTCTTTCCTTTTTCATGCTCTTAAAGTCCCACTGCCTTGCAGCCATAGATGTCATATACTCGAACTTTCTAGAGATGAAATGTTCCACCCTTGTCAACCTATTCAGAGACACACATGCCCTATCCCAATGTTTGTTTATGTGTGGAAGACCCATAGTGAAATCCATAGAAATACGAATCCACTTCCCTTCGAGAGTAGGCAAGTTGAAGTAGCCCATTGGACTTATATGTATTGGGTTCTTATTAAGTTGAGAAGGCGTACATCTTATGTGAGAAAAGCATGGAAGTCCTTCCACATCCGTTTCTAATAGAAGCCCTTTCCCTTATCCTATCAACGATCTTGAATACTCTTGATTGCCACACCGTTGGTGAAGGCAACGATCTTGAATATTCCTGACTGCCCCACACCATTGGTGAAGAATGTATTTGTTTGATCGGCCTTTGCTTGTAACTTTTGATGTAGGCACCATGTAGACTCTAGCTTTGTAGTAAAAATGAGACCATTTCATAGCTAGAAAGAAGGCAACTCTTTATGAGAACCATATCATAATCTCATCTCGGTCGCCACATTATCCTGTTGTTGATTATACACGCGATCTCAAAATCATAATTTTGCAAGGTTGCCAAACAACCACCTTCTTCGCTTAGGAGACGGATTCGGTCACAAGAGAGAATTACTTCAATGCACGATACGATGATCACTTCTCACATAAAAATCACTCATATCGTAAAGGTAATGATGCCACTTCTTGATGGCATAATGCAAAATAGCCATCATCTCTTGATCATACAAATCTCCTTTTGTTGGTTGAATCTTCAGAATTTAAAGCATATCATGAAACTCATAGTTCAGCCATGCCCTCATGCATTTGTTTCTTGTTCTCAACCACCATATCATCCTCTTTGCAATGCTATAAAACAATCACACAGTCCATTAGCTTTGATTCCCAATCTCCTTCTTGGAGTTCCGAATTCTCCTATGGGCATTGGCATAATGCTTCATTGAGATTACTTTCATGTTTGCCTCGCATTTTTGGGGAGAAGAGCATTCACTATCTCCACTTTCTCTTTTGCATTTGGATTCACTCCCTTTTGCTCAACAGCTATCATGGGTGCAGTTGCCTTCTAACCATACGCGATGCCTCAAAAGGTGGCATTCACCATCTAAGCATACACAGTGCCTCAAAAGGTGGCACGGCGGCATGCATTCACCTTTTGTAACTATACACAATGCCTTAGAAAGCGGCATGCCAATACTCTCACGAGATGAGGTACTATTGTAGGAAAAATGGGCTAAAGCCGACCATTCGTCCCACACACTTTTTAAGTGTAAACTTATTCGTCGTGATCTCTATTTGACCTTAAATCTCGGGATGGTAGCGATGCTTGGCGGTCGCTTGGTTTGCATAATATCAAACAAAGTAATCTAAAATGAACTCATGAATTTGACATCCTGGTCACTCGCAATACGTTGTAGTACACCATGCAACCTGAATACATGGACTACCAGTAGCCTTGCAACCATGGATGTCGTATACTTGACATTTGTAGAGATGAAATGTGATACCACAAGCCACATATAAGCTATCTCAACCTTTCTTTGTGTGTGGAAGACCTATAGTAAGATCCATAGAAATATGGATGCACTTCCCCATCGAAAATTGATAGGCAAGTTGAAGAAACCCACCCGGCTTACCTTATCAGGTTGAAAATGCATACATCTTGTGTGACAGGAGCATGTAAGTCCTTCCACATCCCTTTCCTCTAGAAGCTCTTTCTTATCTTATCAAAGGACTTGAATATTCCCAATTGCCCCACCATTGATGAAGAATGCATTTTGTATGTAGGTACCACATGTAGACTCTATCTCTGTAGTAAAAAATGAGACCATTATGGGAACCATGTAGACTCTATCTTTGTAGTAAAAATGAGACCATTACGTAGCCAAAAAACGAGGCAACTCTTTATGAGAACCAGGTCGTAATTTCAGCACCATTTGTGACACCCCCTTATTTAAGAGATCTTCCTTTTGAAATTCCATGACCCAATGTTTGTATACTTTAGGTATAACTGATAGAGCATCAGCCACTACATTATCCTTGCCCTTTATATAGCTCATCTCAAAATCGTAATTTTGCGAGGTTTCTTCTTTGCGTAGGAGATAGATTCGGTTGGGAGAGGAATTACTTCAACACACAATGATCACTTCTCACATAAAAATGACTACCATAAAGATAATGATGCCACTTCTTGACGGCACGAAAGATAGCGCTCATCTCTTGATCAGACACATGCATATACATCTCTTTTTGTTGGTAGATTCTTTGGAATTTAAAACATATCATGAAACTCATCCAATAGTTCAGCCATGCCCTCATGCATTTGTTTCTTGTTCTCAACCATATCATACCATCCTCTCTGCTAGGCTATAAAACAAATACACAGCCCATTTGCTTCGGTTCCCTCGAGTATTTGTAGCTCCTAAAAAACATATAATCTCCTTCTTGAAGCTCCAGAGGTGGAGTCCTATGGGCTTCGACATAATTCTTGATTCTCACTTGAGCTCGCTTTCATGTTTGCCTTGCATTGTTGGAGAAGAGCATGCACTACCTCACTTCCTCTTTCTCATTTGGATTCACTTTTTCTTTTGACAACTATCATAGGTGCGCACCATTCACTTTCTAACGATACACGATGCCTCAGAAAGGTGGCGTGCTAATACTCTCATGATGATGAGCAGTACTATTAATAGTAGGAAAACTTGAGTAAAGCTAAGCGTTCATCCCACACATTTTGAGTTTCACAGAAATGCTATCTCAAACTAAGTTTCCACGCACTTATTCACGCCCTCTATTTGACCTTTGATCTCAGGATGGTAGCGATGCTTGGCGTCAACTTGGTTTTCATGATCTCAAACAAATTGTTTGCAAAATGAACTCATCATGCATTTGGCATTCTTGATCACTTACAATATGTTGTGGTACACCATGTAACTTCAAGGTAGGATCCCGAAATTGCCTCGCAAAAACGATAGATGTCATATCCTTGACCTTTGTAGAGATGAAATGTGCCACCCTTGTCAACCTATCCACCACATGTAAGCTATCGCAACCTTTCTTTGTGTGTGTGGAAGACCCATATAGTGAAATCCATAGAAATACGAATGCACTGCATACATACATCTTGTGGGACAGAAGCATGTAAGTTCCTCACGTCCCTCTCAATTAGAAGCTCTTATCTTATCAAAGGTGTTGAAATTCCCAACTGCCCCATCGTTGTGCTGAAGAATGCATTTCTCAGATCAGCCTTTGCTTGTAATTTTTGATGATGCCTATAGGCACCATGTAGACTCTATAGATCTTTGTAGCCAGAAGTGAGGCAACTCTTTTCTAAGAACCGTGTTGTAATTCCTGAACCATTCGTGGCACCTCCTTATTTAATGGATATTCCTCTTGAATTTCCAAAACTCAATCTTTGTGTACTTTGGTGCAAGGCTGCCACACCCACCTTCTTTGCTTAGGAGATAGACTCGGTTTGGAGAGGAATTACTTCAATGCACATGGATCACTTCTGACATAAAATGACTACCATAAAGGATCTAATACATTGCAATGTAAGAAAGGGATCAATGGCTTTAAGTAGAGCTCTGATACCAACAATGCAAGAAAGGGATCTAGTGAGAGATCAAGAAAATGCACTCATTATACATGGAGTATACTTATCATAGAGAGTACTAGTAGTTCACCCAAACATGGAAAGTCTACCATGACACCGTAAGTAAGACTTCAACTTACAAATACCCTTTCTTCCAAGGAAAAAGGACAATGTCATGTAATCAATTGTACAACAATTTGATGGTGGAACCACATTCTTTGATTACCAAGTCTTTCCTTTTTCATGCTCTTAAAGTCCCACTGCCTTGCAGCCATAGATGTCATATACTCGAACTTTCTAGAGATGAAATGTTCCACCCTTGTCAACCTATTCAGAGACACACATGCCCTATCCCAATGTTTGTTTATGTGTGGAAGACCCATAGTGAAATCCATAGAAATACGAATCCACTTCCCTTCGAGAGTAGGCAAGTTGAAGTAGCCCATTGGACTTATATGTATTGGGTTCTTATTAAGTTGAGAAGGCGTACATCTTATGTGAGAAAAGCATGGAAGTCCTTCCACATCCCTTTCTAATAGAAGCCCTTTTCCTTATCCTATCAACGGTCCTGAATACTCTTGATTGCCACACCGTTGGTGAAGGCAACGGTCTTGAATATTCCTGACTGCCCCACACCATTGGTGAAGAATGTATTTGTCCGATCGGCCTTTGCTTGTAACTTTTGATGTAGGCACCATGTAGACTCTATCTTTGTAGTAAAAATGAGACCATTTCATAGCTAGAAAGAAGGTAACTCTTTATGAGAACCATATCATAATCTCAGCCGGCGGGCCGCCACATTATCCTGTTGTTGATTATACATGCGAGCTCAAAATCATAATTTTGCAAGGTTGCCAACCTCCTTCTTTGCTTAGGAGATGGAAAAGGCATACATCTTGTGTGGCAAGAGCATGTAACTCCTTCCACATCCCTTTTCTCTATAAGCTCTTTCTTATCTTATCAAAGGACTTGAATATTCCCAATTGCCCCACCATTGATGAAGAATGCATTTTTTTATGTAGGTACCACATGTAGACTCTATCTCTGTAGTAAAAAATGAGACCATTATGGGAACCATGTTGTAATTTTCGACATAGGCACCATGTAGACCCTATCTTTGTAGTAAAAATGAGACCATTATGTAGCCAAAAAACGAGGCAACTCTTTATGAGAACCAAGTTGTAATTTCAGCACCATTTGTGACACCCCCTTATTTAAGAGATCTTCCTTTTGAAATTCCATGACCCAATGTTTGTATACTTTAGGTATAATTGATAGAGCATCAGCCACTACATTATCCTTGCCCTTTATATGGCTCATCTCAAAATCATAATTTTGCGAGGTCTCTTCTTTGCGTAGGAGATAGATTTGGTTGGCAGAGGAATTACTTCAACACACAATGATCACTTCTCACATAAAAATGACTACCATAAAGGTAATGATGCCACTTCTTGATGGCACAAAAGATAGCGCTCATCTCTTGATCATACACATGCATATACATCTCTTTTTGTTGGTAGATTCTTTGGAATTTAAAACATATCATGAAAAATAGTTCAGGCATGCCCTCATGCATTTGTTTCTTGTTCTCAACCATATCATACCATCCTCTCTGCTAGGCTATAAAACAAATACACAGCCCATTTGCTTCGGTTCCCTCGAGTATTTGTAGCTCCTAAAAAATATTTAATCTCCTTCTTGAAGCTCCAGAGGTGGAGTCCTATGGGCTTCGACATAATTCTTGATTCTCACTTGAGCTCGCTTTCATGTTTGCCTTGCATTGTTGGAGAAGAGCATGCACTACCTCACTTCCTCTTTCTCATTTGGATTCACTCCTTCTTACTTGACAACTATCATAGGTGCGTACCAATCACTTTCTAACCATACACGATGCCTCAGAAAGGTGGCGTGCCAATACTCTCATGATGATGAGCAGTACTATTAATAGTAGGAAAACTTGAGTAAAGCTGAGCGTTCATCCCACATACTTTGAGCATCATGGAAATGCTATCTCAAACTAAGTTTCCACCCACTTATTCATGCCTTCTCTTTGACCTTTGATCTCAGGATGGTAGCGATGCTTGGCGTCAACCTTGTTTGCATGATCTCAAACAAATTGTTTACAAAATGAACTCATCATGCATTTAGCATTCTTGATCACTTACAATATGTTGTGGTACACCATTTAACTTCAAGGTAGGATCCCAAAATTGCCTCGCAAAAACGATAGATGTCATATCCTTGACCTTTGTAGAGATGAAATGTGCCACCCTTGTCAACCTATCCACCACAACATGTAAGCTATCGCTACCTTTCTTTGTGTGTGTGGAAGACCCATATAGTGAAATCCATAGAAATATGAATCCACTGCATACATACATCTTGTGGGACAGAAGCATGTAAGTTCCTCACGTCCCTCTCAATTAGAAGCTCTTATCTTATCAAAGGTGTTGAAATTCCCAACTGCCCCATCGTTGTGCTGAAGAATGCATTTCTCAGATCAGCCTTTGCTTGTAATTTTTGATGATGCCTATAGGCACCATGTAGACTCTATAGATCTTTGTAGCCAGAAGTGAGGCAACTCTTTTCTAAGAACCGTGTTGTAATTCCTGAACCATTCGTGGCACCTCCTTATTTAATGGATATTCCTCTTGAATTTCCAAAACTCAATCTTTGTGTACTTTGGAAATAGTCGATAGTGAACATTTAAGCATCAGCCCCACCACATTATTCTTGCTCTTTATATAGGCAATCTCAAAATCGTAATTTTGCAAGGCTGCCACACCCACCTTCTTTGCTTAGGAGATAGACTCGGTTTGGAGAGGAATTACTTCAATGTACGTGGATAACTTCTGACATAAAATGACTACCATAAACCTCTAATCAATGCAATGTAAGAAAGGGATCAATGGCTTTAAGTAGAGCTCTGATACCAACAATGCAAGAAAGGGATCTAGTGAGAGATCGAGAAAATGCACTCATTATACATGGAGTATACTTATCATAGAGAGTACTAGTAGTCCACCCAAACATGGAAAGTCTACCATGACACCGTAAGTAAGACTTCAACTTACAAATACCCTTTCTTCCAAGGGAAAAGGACAACATCATGTAATCATTTGTACAACAATTTGATGGTGGAACCACATTCTTTGATTACCAAGTCTTTTCTTTTTTTATGCTCTTAAAATCCCACTGCCTTGCAGCCATAGTGTCATATACTCGAACTTTCTAGAGATGAAATGTTCCACCCTTGTCAACCTATTTAGAGACACACATGCCCTATCCCAATGTTTCTTTGTGTGTGGAAGACCCATAGTGAAATCCATAGAAATACGAATCCAATTCCCTTCGAGGGTAGGCAAGTTGAAGTAGCCCATCGAACTTATATGTATTGGGTTCTTATTAAGTTAAGGCGTACATCTTGTAAGAAAAGCATGGAAGTCCTTCCACATCCCTTTCTAATAGAAGCCCTTTTCCTTATCCTATCAACGGTCTTGAATACTCTTGATTGCCACAGCGTTGGTGAAGGCAACGGTCTTGAATATTCCTGACTGCCCCACACCATTGGTGAAGAATGTATTTGTTTGATCGGCCTTTGCTTGTAACTTTTGATGTAGGCACCATGTAAACTCTATCTTTGCAGTAAAAATGAGACCATTTCATAGCTAGAAAGAAGGCAACTCTTTATGAGAACCATATCATAATCTCAGCCAGGCCGCCACATTATCCTATTGTTGATTATACACGCGATCTCAAAATCATAATTTTGCAAGGTTGCGAACTACCTTCTTCGCTTAGGACGGATTCGGTCACAGGAGAGAATTACTTCAATGCACGGTACGGTGATCACTTCTCACATAAGAATCACTCATATCCTAAAGGTAATGATGCCACTTCTTGATGGCATGCAAAAAAGCCATCATCTCTTGATCATACAAATCTCCTTTTGTTGGTAAAATCTTCAGAATTTAAAGCATATGATGAAACTCATAGTTCAGCCATGTCCATTAGCTTTGATTCTTAATCTCCTTCTTGGAGTTCCGAATTCTCCTATGGGCATGGGCATAATGCTTCATTGAGATTAGTTTCATGTTTGCCTTGCATTTTTGGGGAGAAGAGCATTCACTATCTCCACTTTCTCTTTTGCATTTGGATTCACTCCCTTTTGCTCGACAGCTATCATGGGTACAGTTGCCTTCTAACCATACGCGATGCCTCAAAAGGTGGCATTCACCATCTAAGCATACACAGTGCCTCAAAAGGTGGCGCGGTGGCATGCATTCACCTTTTCTAACTATATACAATGCCTTAGAAAGCGGCATGCCAATACTCTCACGAGATGAGGTACTATTGTAGGAAAAATGGGCTAAAGCCGACCATTCGTCCCACACACTTTTTAAGTGTAAACTTATTCGTCGTGATCTCTATTTGACCTTAAATCTCGGGAAGGTAGCGATGCTTGGCAGTCGCTTGGTTTGCATGATATCAAATAAAGTAATCTAAAATGAACTCATGAATTTGACATCCTGGTCACTCTCAATACGTTGTAGTACACCATGTAACCTGAATACATGGACCACCAATTGCCTTGCAACCACCACGGATGTCGTATACTTGACCTTTGTAGAGATGAAATGTGCCACCACAAGCCACATATAAGCTATCTCAACCTTTCATTGTGTGTGGAAGACCCATAGTGAGATCCATAGAAATATGGATCCACTTCCCCATCGAAAATTGATAGGCAAGTTGAAGAAACCCACCGGGCTTACCTTATCTGGTTGAAAAGGGATACATCTTGTGTGACAAGAGCATGTAAGTCCTTCCACATCCCTTTCCTCTAGAAGCTCTTTCTTATCTTATCAAAGGACTTGAATATTCCCAATTGCCCCACCATTGATGAAGAATGCATTTTTTATGTAGGTACCACATGTAGACTCTATCTCTGTAGTAAAAAATGAGACCATTATGGGAACCATGTTGTAATTTTCGACATAGGCACCATGTAGACTCTATCTTTGTAGTAAAAATGAGACCATTACGTAGCGAAAAAACGAGGCAACTCTTTATGAGAACCAGGTTGTAATTTTAGCACCATTTGTGATGCCCCCTTATTTAAGAGATCTTCCTTTTGAAATTTGATGACCCAATGTTTGTATACTTTAGGTATAACTGATAGAGTATCAGCCACTACATTATCCTTGCCCTTTATATAGCTCATCTCAAAATCATAATTTTGCGAGGTTTCTTCTTTGCGTAGGATATAGATTCGGTTGGGAGAGGAATTACTTCAACACACAATGATCACTTCTCACATAAAAATGACTACCATAAAGGTAATGATGCCACTTCTTGACGGCACGAAAGATAGCGCTCATCTCTTGATCATACACATGCATATACATCTCTTTTTGTTGGTAGATTCTTTGGAATTTAAAACATATCATGAAACTCATCCAATAGTTCAGCCATGCCCTCATGCATTTGTTTCTTGTTCTCAACCATATCATACCATCCTCTCTGCTAGGCTATAAAACAAATACACAGCCCATTTGCTTCGGCTCCCTCGAGTATTTGTAGCTCCTTAAAAACATTTAATCTCCTTCTTGAAGCTCCAGAGGTGGAGTCCTATGGGCTTCGACATAATTCTTGATTCTCACTTGAGCTCGCTTTCATGTTTGCCTTGCATTGTTGGAGAAGAGCATGCACTACCTCACTTCCTCTTTCTCATTTGGATTCACTCCTTCTTACTGGACAACTATCATAGGTACGCACTATTCACTTTCTAACCATACACGATGCCTCGGAAAGGTGGCGTGCCAATACTCTCATGATGATGAGAGCAGTACTATTAATAGTAGGAAAACTTGAGTAAAGCTGAGCGTTCATCCCACACACTTTGAGCATCATGGAAATGCTATCTCAAACTAAGTTTCCACCCACTTATTCACACCCTCTGTTTGACCTTTAATCTCAGGATGGTAGCGATGCTTGGCGTCAACTTGGTTTGCATGATCTCAAACAAATTGTTTGCAAAATGAACTCATCATGCATTTGGCATTCTTGATCACTTACAATATGTTGTGGTGCACGGTGTAATTTCAAGGTAGGATCCCAAAATTGCCTCGCAAAAGCGATAGATGTCGTATCCTTGACCTTTGTAGAGATGAAATGTGCCACCCTTGTCAACCTATCCACCACCACATGTAAGCTATCGCAACCTTTCTTTGTGTGTGTGGAAGACCCATATAGTGAAATCCATAGAAATACGAATCCACTGCATACATACATCTTGTGGGACAGAAGCATGTAAGTTCCTCACGTTCCTCTCAATTAGAAGCTCTTATCTTATCAAAGGTGTTGAAATTACCAACTGCCCCATCGTTGTGCTGAAGAATGCATTTCTCAGATCTGCCTTTGCTTGTAACTTTTGATGATGCCTATAGGCACCATGTAGACTCTATAGATCTTTGTAGCCAGAAGCGAGGCAACTATTTTCTAAGAACCGTGTTGTAATTCCTGCACCATTAGTGGCACCTCCTTATTTAACGGATATTCCTCTTGAACTTCCAAAACTCAATCTTTGTGTACTTTGGAAATAGTCGATAGTGAACATTTAAGCATCGGCCCCACCACATTATTCTTGCTCTTTATAATCTTGCAAGGCTGCCACACCCACCTTCTTTGCTTAGGAGATAGACTCGGTTCGGAGAGGAATTACTTCAATGCACATGGATCACTTCTGACATAAAATGACTACCATAAAGCTCTAATACATTGCAATGTAAGAAAGGGATCAATGGCTTTAAGTAGAGCTCTGATACCATCAATGCAAGAAAGGGATCTAGTGAGAGATCAAGAAAATGCACTCATTATCACAGGAGAGAATTACTTCAATGCACGGTACGGTGATCACTTCTGACATAAAAATCACTCATATCGTACACTTCTTGATGGCATGCAAAATAGCCATCATCTCTTGATCATAGAAATCTCCTTTTGTTGGTAGAATCTTCAGAATTTAAAGCATATGATGAAACTCATAGTTCAGCCATGCCCTCATGCATTTGTTTCTTGTTCTTAACCACCATATCATCCACTTTTGCAATGCTATAAAACAATCACACAGTCCATTAGCTTGATTCTTAATCTCCTTCTTGGAGTTCCGAATTCTCCTATGGGCATCGGCATAATGCTTCATTGAGATTACTTTCATGTTTGCCTTGCATTTCTGGAGAAAAGCATTCACTATCTCCACTTTCTCTTTTGCATTTGGATTCGCTTCCTTTTGCTCGACAGCTATCATGGGTACAGTTGCCTTCTAACCATACGCGATGCCTCAAAAGGTGGCATTCACCATCTAAGCATACACAGTGCCTCAAAAGGTGGCGCGGCGGCATGCATTCACCTTTTCTAACTATACACAATGCCTTAGAAAGCGGCATGCCAATACTCTCACGAGATGAGGTACTATTGTAGGAAAAATGGGCTAAAGCCGACCATTCGTCCCACACACTTTTTAAGTGTAAACTTATTCGTCTTGATCTCTATTTGACCTTAAATCTTGGGAAGGTAGCGATGCTTGGCAGTCGCTTGGTTTGCATGATATCAAATAAAGTAATCTAAAATGAACTCATGAATTTGACATTCTTGGTCACTCTCAATACGTTGTAGTACACCATGTAACCTGAATACATGGACCACCAATTGCCTTGCAACCACGGATGTCGTATACTTTGTAGAGATGAAATGTGCCACCACAAGCCACATATAAGCTATCTCAACCTTTCTTTGTGTGATGAAGACCCATAGTGAGATCCATACAAATATGGATCCACTTCCCCATCGAAAAATGATAGGCAAGTTGAAGAAACCCACCGGGCTTACCTTATCAGGTTGAAAAGGCATACATCTTGTGTGACAAGAGCATGTAAGTCCTTCCACATCCCTTTCCTCTAAAAGATCTTTCTTATCTTATCAAAGGACTTGAATATTCCCAATTGCCCCACTATTGATGAAGAAAGCATTTTTTATATAGGTACCACATGTAGACTCTATCTCTGTAGTAAAAAATGAGACCATTATGGGAACCATGTTGTAATTTTTGACATAGGCACCATGTAGACTCTATCTTTGTTAGTAAAAATGAGACCATTATGTAGCCAAAAAACGAGGCAACTCTTTATGAGAACGAGGTTGCCACACCCACCTTCTTTGCTTAGGAGATAGACTCGGTTCGGAGAGGAATTACTTCAATGCACATGGATCACTTCTGACATAAAATGACTACCATAAAGGATCTAATACATTGCAATGTAAGAAAGGGATCAATGGCTTTAAGCAGAGCTCTGATACCAACAATGCAAGAAAGGGATCTAGTGAGAGATCAAGAAAATGCACTCATTATACATGGAGTATACTTATCATAGAGAGTACTAGTAGTCCACCCAAACATGGAAAGTCTGCCATGACACCGTAAGTAAGACTTCAACTTACAAATACCCTTTCTTCCAAGGACAAAGGACAATTTCATGTAATCATTTGTACAACAATTTGATGGTGGAACCACATTCTTTGATTACCAAGTCTTTCCTTTTTCATGCTCTTGAAATCCCACTGCCTTGCAGCCATAGTGTCATATACTCGAACTTTCTAGAGATGAAATGTTCCACCCTTGTCAACCTATTCAAAGACACACATGCCCTATCCCAATGTTTCTTTGTGTGTGGAAGACCCATAGTGAAATCCATAGAAATACGAATCCACTTCCCTTCGAGAGTAGGCAAGTTGAAGTAGCCCATTGGACTTATATGTATTGGGTTCTTATTAAGTTGAGAAGGCGTACATCTTATGTGAGAAAAGCATGGAAGTCCTTCCACATCCATTTCTAATAGAAGCCCTTTTCCTTATCCTATCAACGATCCTGAATACTCTTGATTGCCACAGCGTTGGTGAAGGCAACGGTCTTGAATATTCCTGACTGCCCCACACCATTGGTGAAGAATGTATTTGTTCGATCGGCCTTTGCTTGTAACTTTTGATGCAGGCACCATGTAGACTCTATCTTTGTAGTAAAAATGAGACCATTTCATAGCTAAAAAGAAGGCAACTCTTTATGAGAACCATATCATAATCTTAACCGGGTCGTCACATTATCCTGTTGTTGATTATACACGCGATCTCAAAATCATAATTTTGCAAGGTTGCCAAACAACCACCTTCTTTGCCACAGGAGAGAATTACTTCAATGCACGATACGGTGATCACTTCTCACATAAAAATCACTCATATCGTAAAGGTGATGATGCCACTTCTTGATGGCATAATGCAAAATAGCCATCATCTCTTGATCATACAAATCTCCTTTTATTGGTAGAATCTTCAGAATTTAAAGCATATCATGAAACTCATAGTTCAGCCATGCCCTCAAGCATTTGTTTCTTGTTCTCAACCACCATATCATCCTCTTTGCAATGCTATAAAACAATCACACAGTCCATTAGCTTTGATTCCCAATCTCCTTCTTGGAGTTCCGAATTCTCCTATGGGCATCGGCATAATGCTTCATTGAGATTACTTTCATGTTTGCCTCGCATTTTTGGGGAGAAGAGCATTCACTATCTCCACTTTCTCTTTTGCATTTGGATTCACTCCCTTTTGCTCGACAGCTATCATGGGTGCAGTTGCCTTCTAACCATACGCGATGCCTCAAAAGGTGGCATTCACCATCTAAGCATACACAGTGCCTCAAAAGGTGGCGCGGCGGCATGCATTCACCGTTTCTAACTATACACAATGCCTTAGAAAGCGGCATGCCAATACTCTCACGAGATGAGGTACTATTGTAGGAAAAATGGGCTAAAGCCGACCATTCGTCCCACACACTTTTTAAGTGTAAGCTTATTCGTCGTGATCTCTATTTGACCTTAAATCTCGGGATGGTAGCGATGCTTGGCGGTCGCTTGGTTTGCATAATATCAAACAAAGTAATCTAAAATGAACTCATGAATTTGACATCCTGGTCACTTGCAATACGTTGTAGTACACCATGCAACCTGAATACATGGACCACCAATGGCCTTGCAACCATGGATGTCATATACTTGACATTTGTAGAGATGAAATGTGACACCACAAGCCACATATAAGCTATCTCAACCTTTCTTTGTGTGTGGACGACCTATAGTAAGATCCATAGAAATATGGATCCACTTTCCCATCGAAAATTGATAGGCAAGTTGAAGAAACCCACCGGGCTTACCTTATCAGGTTGAAAATGCATACATCTTGTGTGACAAGAGCATGTAAGTCCTTCCACATCCCTTTCCTCTAGAAGCTCTTTCTTATCTTATCAAAGGAGTTGAATATTCCCAATTGCCCCACCATTGATGAAGAATGCATTTTGTATGTAGGTACCACATGTAGACTCTATCTCTGTAGTAAAAAATGAGACCATTATGGGCACCATGTAGACTATAGATCTTTGTAGCCAGAAGCGAGGCAACTCTTTTCTAAGAACCGTGTTGTAATTCCTGCACCATTCGTGGCACCTCCTTATTTAACGGATATTCCTCTTGAATTTCCAAAACTCAATCTTTGTGTACTTTGGAAATAGTCGATAGTGAACATTTAAGCATTGGCCCCACCACATTATTCTTGCTCTTTATAATCTTGCAAGGTTGCCACACCCACCTTCTTTGCTTAGGAGATAGACTCGGTTCGGAGAGGAATTACTTCAATGCACATGGATCACTTCTGACATAAAATGACTACCATAAAGCTCTAATACATTGCAATGTAAGAAAGGGATCAATGGCTTTAAGTAGAGCTCTGATACCAACAATGCAAGAAAGGGATCTAGTGAGAGATCAAGAAAATGGACTCATTATACATGGAGTATACTTATCATAGAGAGTACTAGTAGTCCACCCAAACATGGAAAGTCTGCCATGACACCGTAAGTAAGACTTGAACTTGCAAATACCCTTTCTTCCAAGGGAAAAGGACAACATCATGTAATCATTTGTACAACAATTTGATGGTGGAACCACATTCTTTGATTACCAAGTCTTTCCTTTTTTTATGCTCTTAAAATCCCACTGCCTTGCAGCCATAGTGTCATATACTCGAACTTTCTAGAGATGAAATGTTCCACCCTTGTCAACCTATTCAGAGACACACATGCCCTATCCCAATGTTTCTTTGTGTGTGGAAGACCCATAGTGAAATGCATAGAAATACGAATCTAATTTCCTTCGCGAGAGTAGGCAAGTTGAAGTAGCCCATCGAACTTATATGTATTGGGTTCTTATTAAGCTGAGAAGGCGTACATCTTGTGAGAAAAGCATGGAAGTCCTTCCACATCCCTTTCTAATAGAAGCCCTTTTCCTTATCCTATCAACGGTCCTAAATACTCTTGATTGCCACACCGTTGGTCAAGGCAACGGTCTTGAATATTCCTGATTGCCCCACACCATTGGTGAAGAATGTGTTTTGTTCGATCGGCCTTTGCTTGTAACTTTTGATGTAGGCACCATGTAAACTCTATCTTTGCAGTAAAGATGAGACCATTTCATAGCTAGAAAGAAGGCAACTCTTTATGAGAACCATATCATAATCTCAGCTAGGCCGCCACATTATCCTATTGTTGATTATACACGCGATCTCAAAATCATAATTTTGCAAGGTTGCCAAACAACCACCTTCTTCGCTTAGGAGACGGATTCGGCCACAGGAGAGAATTACTTCAATGCACGATATGGTGATCACTTCTCACATAAAAATCACTCATATCGTAAAGGTAATGATGCCACTTCTTGATGGCATAATGCAAAATAGCCATCATCTCTTGATCATACAAATCTCCTTTTGTTGGTAGAATCTTCAGAATTTAAAGCATATCATGAAACTCAGAGTTCAGCCATGCCCTCATGCATTTGTTTCTTGTTCTCAACCACCATATCATCCTCTTTGCAATGCTATAAAACAATCACACAGTCCATTAGCTTTGATTCCCAATCTCCTTCTTGGAGTTCCGAATTCTCCTATGGGCATCGGCATAATGCTTCATTGAGATTACTTTCATGTTTGCCTCGCTTTTTTGGGGAGAAGAGCATTCACTATCTCCACTTTCTCTTTTGCATTTGGATTCACTCCCTTTTGCTCGACAGCTATCATGGGTGCAGTTGCCTTCTAACCATACGCGATGCCTCAAAAGGTGGCATTCACCATCTAAGCATACACAGTGCCTCAAAAGGTGGCGCGGCGGCATGCATTCACCGTTTCTAACTATACACAATGCCTTAGAAAGCGGCATGCCAATACTCTCACGAGATGAGGTACTATCGTAGGAAAAATGGGCTAAAGCCGACCATTCGTCCCACACACTTTTTAAGTGTAAACTTATTCGTCGTGATCTCTATTTGACCTTAAATCTCGGGATGGTAGCGATGCTTGGCGGTCGCTTGGTTTGCATAATATCAAACAAAGTAATCTAAAAAGAACTCATGAATTTGACATCGTGGTCACTCGCAATACGTTGTAGTACACCTTGCAACCATGGATGTCGTATACTTGACATTTGTGGAGATGATATGTGACACCACAAGCCACATATAAGCTATCTCAACCTTTCTTTGTGTGTGGAAGACCTATAGTAAGATCCATAGAAATATGGATCCACTTTCCCATCGAAAATTGATAGGCAAGTTGAAGAAACCCACCGGGCTTACCTTATCAGGTTGAAAATGCATACATCTTGTGTGACAAGAGCATGTAAGTCCTTCCACATCCCTTTCCTCTAGAAGCTCTTTCTTATCTTATCAAGGGACTTGAATATTCCCAATTGCCCCACCATTGATGAAGAATGCATTTTGTATGTAGGTACCACATGTAGACTCTATCTCTGTAGTAAAAAATGAGACCATTATGGGCACCATGTAGACTATAGATCTTTGTAGCCAGAAGCGAGGCAACTCTTTTCTAAGAACCGTGTTGTAATTCCTGCACCATTCGTGTCACCTCCTTATTTAACGGATATTCCTCTTGAATTTCCAAAACTCAATCTTTGTGTACTTTGGAAATAGTCGATAGTGAACATTTAAGCATCGGCCCCACCACTATTCTTGCTCTTTATAATCTTGCAAGGCTGCCACACCCACCTTCTTTGCTTAGGAGATAGACTCGGTTCGGAGAGGAATTACTTCAATGCACATGGATCACTTCTGACATAAAATGACTACCATAAAGCTCTAATACATTGCAATGTAAGAAAGGGATCAATGGCTTTAAGTAGAGCTCTGATACCAACAATGCCAGAAAGGGATCTAGTGAAAGATCAAGAAAATGCACTCATTATACATGGAGTATACTTATCATAGAGAGTACTAGTAGTCCACCCAAACATGGAAAGTCTGCCATGCCACCGTAAGTAAGACTTGAACTTGCAAATACCCTTTCTTCCAAGGGAAAAGGACAACATCATGTAATCATTTGTACAACAATTTGATGGTGGAACCACATTCTTTGATTACCAAGTCTTTCCATTTTCATGCTCTTAAAGTCCCACTGCCTTGCAGCCATAGATGTCATATACTCGAACTTTCTAGAGATGAAATGTTCCACCCTTGTCAACCTATTCACAGACACACATGACCTATCCCATGTTTCTTTGTGTGTGGAAGACCCATAGTGAAATCCATAGAAATATAAATCCACTTCCCTTCGAGAGTAGGCAAGTTGAAGTAGCCCATCGGACTTATTTGTATTAGGTTCTTATTAAGTTGAGAAGGCGTACATCTTATGTGAGAAAAGCATGGAAGTCCTTCATAGCTAGAAAGAAGGCAACTCTTTATGAGAACCGTATCATAATCTCAGCCGGCGGGCTGCCACATTATCCTGTTGTTGGTAATTATACACGCAATCTCAAAATCATAATTTTGCAAGGTCGCCAAACAACCACCTTCTTCGCTTAGGAGATGGATTCGGTCACAGGAGAGAATTACTTCAATGCACGATACGATGATCACTTCTCAAATAAAAACCACTCATATCGTAAAGGTAATGATGCCACTTCTTGATGGCATAATGCAAAATAGCCATCATCTCTTGATCATACAAATCTCCTTTTGTTGGTTGAATCTTCAGAATTTAAAGCATATCATGAAACTCATAGTTGAGCCATGCCCTCATGCATTTGTTTCTTGTTCTCAACCACCATATCATCCTCTTTGCAATGCTATAAAACAATCACACAGTCCATTAGCTTTGATTCCCAATCTCCTTCTTGGAGTTCTGAATTCTCCTATGGGCATCGGCATAATGCTTCATTGAGATTACTTTCATGTTTGCCTCGCATTTTTGGGGAGAAGAGCATTCACTATCTCCACTTTCTCTTTTGCATTTGGATTCACTCCCTTTTGCTCGACAGCTATCATGGGTGCAGTTGCCTTCTAACCATACACGATGCCTCAAAAGGTGGCATTCACCATCTAAGCATACACAGTGCCTCAAAAGGTGGCACGGCAGCATGCATTCACCTTTTCTAACTATACACAATGCCTTAGAAAGCGGCATGCCAATACTCTCACGAGATGAGGTACTATTGTAGGAAAAATGGGCTAAAGCTGACCATTCGTCCCACACACTTTTTAAGTGTAAACTTATTCGTCGTGATCTCTATTTGACCTTAAATCTCGGGATGGTAGCGATGCTTGGAGGTCGCTTGGTTTGCATAATATCAAACAAAGTAATCTAAAATGAACTCATGAATTTGACATCCTGGTCACTCGCAATGCGTTGTAGTACACCATGCAACCTGAATACATGGACTCCCAATGGCCTTGCAACCATAGATGTCGTATACTTGACATTTGTATAGATGAAATGTGATACCACAAGCCACATATAAGCTATCTCAACCTTTCTTTGTGTGTGGAAGACCTATAGTAAGATCCATAGAAATATGGATCCACTTTCCCATCGAAAATTGATAGGCAAGTTGAAGAAACCCACCCGGCTTACCTTATCAGGTTGAAAATGCATACATCTTGTGTGACAGGAGCATGTAAGTCCTTCCACATCCCTTTCCTCTAGAAGCTCTTTCTTATCTTATCAAAGGACTTGAATATTCCCAATAGCCCCACCATTGATGAAGAATGCATTTTGTATGTAGGTACCACATGTAGACTCTATCTCTGTAGTAAAAAATGAGACCATTATGGGAACCATGTAGACTCTATCTTTGTAGTAAAAATAAGACCATTACGTAGCCAAAAAACGAGGCAAGTCTTTACGAGAACCAGGTCGTAATTTCAGCACCATTTGTGACACCCCCTTATTTAAGAGATCTTCCTTTTGAAATTCCATGACCCAATGTTTGTATACTTCAGGTATAACTGATAGAGCATCAGCCACTACATTATCCTTGCCCTTTATATAGCTCATCTCAAAATCATAATTTTGCGAGGTTTCTTCTTTGCGTAGGAGATAGATTCGGTTGGGAGAGGAATTACTTCAACACACAATGATCACTTCTCACATAAAAATGACTACCATAAAGGTAATGATGCCACTTCTTGACGTCACGAAAGATAGCGCTCATCTCTTGATCAGACACATGCATATACATCTCTTTTTGTTGGTAGATTCTTTGGAATTTAAAACATATCATGAAACTCATCCAATAGTTCAGCCATGCCCTCATGCATTTGTTTCTTGTTCTCAAACATATCATACCATCCTCTCTGCTAGGCTATAAAACAAATACACAGCCCATTTGCTTCGGTTCCCTCAAGTAATTGTAGCTCCTAAAAAACATTTAATCTCCTTCTTGAAGCTCCAGAGGTGGAGTCCTATGGGCTTCGACATAATTCTTGATTCTCACTTGAGCTCGCTTTCATGTTTGCCTTGCATTGTTGGAGAAGAGCATGCACTACCTCACTTCCTCTTTCTCATTTGGATTCACTTTTTCTTACTTGACAACTATCATAGGTGCGCACCATTCACTTTCTAACCATACACGATGCCTCAGAAAGGTGGCGTGCTAATACTCTCATGATGATGAGCAGTACTATTAATAGTAGGAAAACTTGAGTAAAGCTGAGCGTTCATCCCACACATTTTGAGCATCATGGAAATGCTATCTCAAACTAAGTTTCCACGCACTTATTCACGCCCTCTATTCAACCTTTGATCTCAGGATGGTAGCGATGCTTGGCGTCAACTTGGTTTGCATGGTCTCAAACAAATTGTTTGCAAAATGAACTCATCATGCATTTGGCATTCTTGATTGCTTACAATATGTTGTGGTACACCATGTAACTTCAAGGTAGGATCCCGAAATTGCCTCGCAAAAACGATAGATGTCATATCCTTGACCTTTGTAGAGATGAAATGTGCCACCCTTGTCAACCTATCCACCACAACATGTAAGCTATCGCAACCTTTCTTTGTGTGTGTGGAAGACCCATATAGTTAAATCCATAGAAATACGAATCCACTGCATACATACATCTTGTGGGACAGAAGCATGTAAGTTCCTCACGTTCCTCTCAATTAGAAGCTCTTATCTTATCAAAGGTGTTGAAATTCCCAACTGCCCCATCGTTGTGCTGAAGAATGCATTTCTCAGATCAGCCTTTGCTTGTAATTTTTGATGATGCCTATAGGCACCATGTAGACTCTATAGATCTTTGTAGCCAGAAGTGAGGCAACTCTTTTCTAAGAACCGTGTTGTAATTCCTGCACCATTCGTGGCACCTCCTTATTTAACGGATATTCCTCTTGAATTTCCAGAACTCAATCTTTGTGTACTTTGGAAATAGTCGATAGTGAACATTTAAGCATCAGCCCCACCACATTATTCTTGCTCTTTATATAGGCAATCTCAAAATCGTAATTTTGCAAGGCTGCCACACCCACCTTCTTTGCTTAGGAGATAGACTCGGTTCAGAGAGGAATTACTTCAATGCACATGGATCACTTTTGACATAAAATGACTACCATAAAGGATCTAATACATTGCAATGTAAGAAAGGGATCAATGGCTTTAAGTAGAGCTCTGATACCAACAATGCAAGAAAGGGATCTAGTGAGAGATTAAGAAAATGCACTCATTATACATGGAGTATACTTATCATAGAGAGTACTAGTAGTCCACCCAAACATGGAAAGTCTACCATGACACCGTAAGTAAGACTTCAACTTACAAATACCCTTTCTTCCAAGGAAAAAGGACAATGTCATGTAATCATTTGTACAACAATTTGATGGTGGAACCATATTCTTTGATTACCAAGTCTTTCCTTTTTTCATCTTCTTAAAATCCCACTGCCTTGCAGCCATAGATGTCATATACTCGAACTTTCTAGAGATGAAATGTTCCACCCTTGTCAACCTATTCACAGACACACATGACCTATCCCAATGTTTCTTTGTGTGTGGAAGACCCATAGTGAAATCCATAGAAATACGAATCCACTTCCCTTCGAGAGTAGGGAAGTTGAAGTAGCCCATCGGACTTATATGTATTGGGTTCTTATTAAGTTGAGAAGGCGTATATCTTATGTGAGAAAAGCATGGAAGTCCTTCCACATTCCTTTCTAATAGAAGCCCTTTTCCTTATCCTATCAACGGTCCTGAATACTCTTGATTGCCACACCGTTGGTGAAGGCAACAGTCTTGAATATTCCTGACTGCCCCACACCATTGGTGAAGAATGTATTTGTCCGATTGGCCTTTGCTTGTAACTTTTGATGTAGGCACCATGTAGACTCTATCTTTGTAGTAAGAATGAGACCATTTCATAGCTAGAAAGAAGGCAACTCTTTATGAGAACCATATCATAATCTCAGCCGGCGGGCCGCCACATTATCCTGTTGTTGATTATACATGCGAGCTCAAAATCATAATTTTGCAAGGTTGCCAACCACCTTCTTTGCTTAGGAGACGGAAAAGGCATACATCTTGTGTGGCAAGAGCATGTTATCCCTTCCTCATCCCTTTCCTCTATAAGCTCTTTCTTATCTTATCAAAGGACTTGAATATTCCCAATTGCCCCACCATTGATGAATGATGCATTTTTTTATGTAGGTACCACATGTAGACTCTATCTCTGTAGTAAAAAATGAGACCATTATGGGAACCATGTTGTAATTTTCGACATAGGCACCATGTAGACTCTATCTTTGTAGTAAAAATGAGACCATTATGTAGCCAAAAAACGAGGCAACTCTTTATGAGAACCAAGTTGTAATTTCAGCACCATTTGTGACACCCCCTTATTTAAGAGATCTTCCTTTTGAAATTCCATGACCCAATGTTTGTATACTTTAGGTATAATTGATAGAGCATCAGCCACTACATTATCCTTGCCCTTTATATGGCTCATCTCAAAATCATAATTTTGCGAGGTTTCTTCTTTGCGTAGGAGATAGATTTGGTTGGCAGAGGAATTACTTCAACACACAATGATCACTTCTCACATAAAAATGACTACCATAAAGGTAATGATGCCACTTCTTGATGGCACGAAAGATAGCGCTCATCTCTTGATCATACACATGCATATACATCTCTTTTTGTTGGTAGATTCTTTGGAATTTAAAACATATCATGAAAAATAGTTCAGCCATGCCCTCATGCATTTGTTTCTTGTTCTCAACCATATCATACCATCCTCTCTGCTAGGCTATAAAACAAATACACAGCCCATTTGCTTCGGTTCCCTCGAGTATTTGTAGCTCCTAAAAAACATTTAATCTCCTTCTTGAAGCTCCAGAGGTGGAGTCCTATGGGCTTTGACATAATTCTTGATTCTCACTTGAGCTCGCTTTCATGTTTGCCTTGCATTGTTGGAGAAGAGCATGCACTACCTCACTTCCTCTTTCTCATTTGGATTCACTCCTTCTTACTTGACAACTATCATAGGTGCGTACCATTCACTTTCTAACCATACACGATGCCTCAGAAAGGTGGCGTGCCAATACTCTCATGATGATGAGCAGTACTATTAATAGTAGGAAAACTTGAGTAAAGCTAAGCGTTCATCCCACAAACTTTGAGCATCATGGAAATGCTATCTTAAACTAAGTTTCCACCCACTTATTCATGCCTTCTCTTTGACCTTTGATCTCAGGATGGTAGCGATGCTTGGCGTCAACTTGGTTTGCATGATCTCAAACAAATTGTTTACAAAATGAACTCATCATGCATTTAGCATTCTTGATCACTTACAATATGTTGTGGTACACCATGTAACTTCAAGGTAGGATCCTGAAATTGCCTCGCAAAAACGATAGATGTCGTATCCTTGACCTTTGTAGAGATGAAATGTGCCACCCTTGTCAACCTATCCACCACAACATGTAAGCTATCGCTACCTTTCTTTGTGTGTGTGGAACACCCATATAGTGAAATCCATAGAAATATGAATCCACTGCATACATACATCTTGTGGGACAGAAGCATGTAAGTTCCTCACATTCCTCTCAATTAGAAGCTCTTATCTTATCAAAGGTGTTGAAATTCCCAACTGTCCCATCGTTGTGCTGAAGAATGCATTTCTCAAATCAGCCTTTGCTTGTAATTTTTGATGATGCCTATAGGCACCATGTAGACTCTATAGATCTTTGTAGCCAGAAGCGAGGCAACTCTTTTCTAAGAACCGTGTTGTAATTCCTGCACCATTCGTGGCACCTCCTTATTTAACGGATATTCCTCTTGAATTTCCAGAACTCAATCTTTGTGTACTTTGAAAATAGTCAATAGTGAACATTTAAGCATCGGCCCCACCACATCATTCTTGCTCTTTATATAGGCAATCTCAAAATCATAATTTTGCAAGGCTGCCACACCCACCTTCTTTGCTTAGGAGATAGACTCGGTTTGGAGAGGAATTACTTCAATGCACATGGATAACTTCTGACATAAAATGACTACCAGAAAGCTCTAATCAATGCAATGTAAGAAAGGGATCAATGGCTTTAAGTAGAGCTCTGATACCAACAATGCAAGAAAGGGATCTAGTGAGAGATCAAGAAAATGCACTCATTATACATGGAGTATACTTATCATAGAGAGTACTAGTAGTCCACCCAAACATGGAAAGTCTACCATGACACCGTAAGTAAGACTTCAACTTACAAATACCCTTTCTTCCAAGGGAAAAGGACAACATCATGTAATCATTTGTACAACAATTTGATGGTGGAACCACATTCTTTGATTACCAAGTCTTTTCTTTTTTTATGCTCTTAAAATCCCACTGCCTTGCAGCCATAGTGTCATATACTCGAACTTTCTAGAGATGAAATGTTCCACCCTTAACCTATTTAGAGACACACATGCCCTATCCCAAAGTTTCTTTGTGTGTGGAAGACCCATAGTGAAATCCATAGAAATACGAATCCAATTCCCTTCGAGAGTAGGCAAGTTGAAGTAGCCCATCGAACTTATATGTATTGGGTTCTTATTAAGTTAAGGCGTACATCTTGTGAGAAAAGCATGGAAGTCCTTCCACATCCCTTTCTAATAGAAGCCCTTTTCCTTATCCTATCAACGGTCCTGAATACTGTTGATTGCCACACCGTTGGTCAAGGCAACGGTATTCCTAACTGCCCCACACCATTGGTGAAGAATGTATTTGTTCGATCGGCCTTTGCTTGTAACTTTTGATGTAGGCACCATGTAAACTCTATCTTTGCAGTAAAAATGAGACCATTTCATAGCTAGAAAGAAGGCAACTCTTTATGAGAACCATATCATAATCTCAGCCAGGCCGCCACATTATCCTATTGTTGATTATACACGCGATCTCAAAATCATAATTTTGCAAGGTTGCCAACCACCTTCTTCGCTTAGGACGGATTCGGTCACAGGAGAGAATTACTTCAATGCACGGTACGGTGATCACTTCTCACATAAGAATCACTCATATCCTAAAGGTAATGATGCCACTTCTTGATGGCATGCAAAATAGCCATCATCTCTTAATCATACAAATCTCCTTTTGTTGGTAGAATCTTTAGAATTTAAAGCATATGATGAAACTCATAGTTCAGCCATGTCCATTAGCTTTGATTCTTAATCTCCTTCTTGGAGTTCCGAATTGTCCTATGGGCATCGGCATAATGCTTCATTGAGATTAGTTTCATGTTTGCCTTGCATTTTTGGAGAAGAGCATTCACTATCTCCGCTTTCTCTTTTGCATTTGGATTCACTCCCTTTTGCTCGACAGCTATCATGGGTACAGTTGCCTTCTAACCATACGCGATGCCTCAAAAGGTGGCATTCACCATCTAAGCATACACAGTGCCTCAAAAGGTGGCGCGGCGGCATGCATTCACCTTTTCTAACTATACACAATGCCTTAGAAAGCGGCATGCCAATACTCTCACGAGATGAGGTACTATTGTAGGAAAAATGGGCTAAAGCCAACCATTCGTCCCACACACTTTTTAAGTGTAAACTTATTCGTCGTGATCTCTATTTGACCTTAAATCTTGGGAAGGTAGCGATGCTTGGCAGTCGCTTGGTTTGCATGATATCAAATAAAGTAATCTAAAATTAACTCATGAATTTGACATCCTGGTCACTCTCAATACGTTGTAGTACACCATGTAACCTGAATACATGGACCACCAATTGCCTTGCAACCACGGATGTGCCACCACAAGCCACATATAAGCTATCTCAACCTTTCATTGTGTGTGGAAGACCCATAGTGAGATCCATAGAAATATGGATCCACTTCCCCATCGAAAATTGATAGGCAAGTTGAAGAAACCCACCGGGCTTACCTTATCAGGTTGAAAAGGGATACATCTTGTGTGACAAGAGCATGTAAGTCCTTCCACATCCCTTTCCTCTAGAAGCTCTTTCTTATCTTATCAAAGGACTTGAATATTCCCAATTGCCCCACCATTGATGAAGAATGCATTTTTTATGTAGGTACTACATGTAGACTCTATCTCTGTAGTAAAAAATGAGACCATTATGGGAACCATGTTGTAATTTTTGACATAGGCACCATGTAGACTCTATCTTTGTAGTCAAAATGAGACCATTACGTAGCGAAAAAACGAGGTAACTCTTTATGAGAACCAGGTTGTAATTTCAGCACCATTTGTGACGCCCCCTTATTTAAGAGTGTAAGATTCCTCCCCCACCCCCTTTTTGATGTCTAGTATCTTTCCCTGTAATCAATCCCTCTTCAGAAATATAAAGACCTTGTTTCTATCTGTTTTAGCCTACAGAGAGAAAAATATTCTAGAGAGAGAATATTCAGATTTTGAATATTTTTGGATAGAAAATTATCTCTTCTAATTTAGATGAGTTCCCCTGAAACAGAAATTCAAAAAAGAATTTTCCAATGTGCAATTGGAATTAATTGAAAATAGGTATAAAGAACCTTAGCCTAAGGGTCTAGATTTTCAGAAGTCTTTAGACTATGGTCCAATTAAGGTTCCTATGGACCAATAGCATCAATCCATGTGTAGGGAGGAGATAAATCCAACTTGTAAAAAGAAAATACCCAAAAATGAGTAAATGCTCACATGAGGTGAAGAGTTGAAAATGTACAAGGTTTATTAGTAAAAAACTATGTGCAATATTAAAAATATGAGATATTTTGGGTATAATGATTTTATTATGACATATGTAAGGAAGGGGAGTCCCTTAAATACTCACATAAGATGAAGAGTTGAAAATGTACAAGGTTTATTAGTAAAAAACTATGAGCAATATTAAAATGATTCCATTATGACACATATGTAAGGAAGGGGAGTTCTTTAAAGGAGGTGCATATTTCACATAAGATGAAGAGTTGAAAATGTACAAGGTTTATTAGTAAAAAACTATGAGCAATATTAAAATGATTCCATTATGACACATATGTAAGGAAGGGGAGTTCTTTAAAGGAGGTGCATATTTCACATAAGATGAAGAGTTGAAAATGTACAAGGTTTATTAGTAAAAAAACTATGAGCAATATTAAAATGATTCCATTATGACACATATGTAAGGGAGGGGAGTTCTTTAAAGGAGGTGCATATTTCACATGCTTGAATGGTTTTAAACTCATAAAAATTGAGATATTTCATCTCTCCTCTCTCCTCATTCAAGTCTAGTTCCAAAAAGTTAGCTTAACTGACCTAAAAATGGTCAATTATTGACCAAACTGATTTAGAAAATTCTAGAATCAGTTTGTTTGGTTAGGAGCTCAATTTTTCCTATAAATAGAAGCCTCCCCCTTGTTGAAAAATATATAGTGTTTATGCATCGTTACTCTACTCCACCTAAGCCAAGAACTGTGAATTCATTTAATAATTCACTAGTTTTTGGAGCTTTCCTCTTTCTTCAATCCCCATTAGTGGCTCCATCAACATACTTAACCAATTGATTGGTTGGGGGCCTCTACCGTGAACAAAGAATAAAGCAAGTTGTAAGGTAATTAGTGAATATTGATCTTTCTATAATTTCTCAATGTTTCTCTCTTCTCAATCCCCTCTCAAGCTTGAGAAGTTTAATTGGTATGGTTTTTTTTTAAATGCTATTGAAGTTTGAATAATAGTGAAGAGTTACATAATGCTATTGAAGTTAATTTTCATTTATGTTTAAATTCTAATGATTTTTATGTAAATTCTCTCCCTCACTCAAGAAATGGTCATACTCATGACCCGTTCTCAATCCAAATCAAGCTTTTCATAAAGCTTTTTCTTAACCCAAGATTAAGCTATGCTTGAGGCCAAATTAATGGCTTTTTTCTATGCTTTTAGTTTATGTATATTAATGATTCAATCCATTATGGATTAATAATCCAATTAGAGATTATTTTAATTATTTCCTTAATGATAAGCATTATCCCTTAGAAAAATTGAGATTTATCAGTCATAGCAGCGGAGCTATGGCAAAATTTTTATAAAAATTATGCATAAAATAATCTCATTCAAAGCATAAAAAGAGGACTTCCTACCATATTCTAGGAATTATCATCCTAGATTAATTGAAAGAATTTCATTACAATTATGGAGAAATTGAATTTTAATATCATGCATAAAGGATAAGTTTTTATATCAAAAGTGTTATTTTTACCATTTTTATTTCATGCATAGAAGTATGCATAAAGTAAAATTTTTGTATCATTTTTAATTTTAATGCATAGAAGTATGCATAAAGGAAATTTTTTTATATCAAAAGTGTTACTTTTATCATTTTAATTTTCATGCATAGAAGTATGCATAAAGGAAAAAATTTTATATCAAAAGTGTTACTTTTATCATTTTTAATTTTCATGCATAGAAGTATGCATAAAGGAAAATTTTTTTATATCAAAAGTGTTACTTTTATCATTTTTAATTTTCATGCATAGAAGTATGCATAAAAGTTGATTATTTTATTATAAAAGTGTGACTTTTATCATAATTGAATTTCATGCATAGAGGTATGCATAAAAGTTGATTATTTTATTGTAAGAGTGTTACTTTTATCATATTGGATTTCATGCATAGTGGTATGCATAAAAGATATTCTTTTTATACTAAAAGTGTGATTTTCCTCATAAATGGATTTTATGCATAACTTAGATGCATAAGAGAAATTCTTTTATTCTAAAAGTGTAATTCCTACCAAATTGAACTTATGCATAAGAAGATGCATAAAAGATTGATTTTAATTTCGAAACTGTTAGTCTCCTTAAATGGAATTTATGCATAAATAAAAGTGTAGAGAAATCTTATACTAAATATAAGAATTCTCTTAAAAAAGATATGAAATGTGATAAGATGTGATAAGAGGTGTATGAGATGTGATAAGAATTGATAAGATGCGTATGGAAAGTGATAGGAGGTGATAAGAGGTGTATGAGATGTGATAAGATTTGATAAGATGCGTATGGAAAGTGATAGGATGTGATAAGAGGTGTATGAGATGTAAAAAGATGTGATAAGATGTGTATGAGATGTGATAGAATGTGTTAAGATGAGTTAGGATGTGTTAAGATGTATATGGGATGTGTTAGAACGAGAATGAATGTAATGTGGTTGTATGAATGTGATGTGGATGTATACATGTAGATGTATATGTATGAATGTGAATGTTGATGTGGATGTGGATGTATGTGAATGTGGATGTATAGATGTGAATGGGAATGTGGATGTGGATGTATATATGTATATGGATGTGGATGTGGATGTATAGATGTGAATGGGAATGTGGATGGGAATGTGGATGTATAGATGTGAATGGGAATGTGGATGTAGATGTATATGAATGTGGATGTATAGATGTGAATGGGAATGTGGATGTGGATGTTTGTATGTATGTGGATGTAGATGTGGATGTATAGATGTGAATGGGAATGTGGATGTGGATGTTTGTATGTATGTGGATGTAGATGTGGATGTATGTGAATGGGAATGTGGATGTGGATGTATATGAATGTGGATGTATAGATGTGCATGGGAATGTGGATGTGGATGTATGTGGATGTATGTGAATGTGGATGTAGATGTGGATGTATAGATGTGAATGGGAATGTGGATGTGGATGTATGTGAATGTGGATGTAGATGTGAATGGGAATGTGGATGTAGATGTGGATGTATAGATGTGAATGGGAATGTGGATGTGGATGTATGTATGTATGTGGATGTAGATGTGGATGTATAGATGTGAATGGAAATGTGGATGTGGATGTATATGAATATGGATGTAGATGTGGATGTATAGATGTGAATGGGAATATGGATGTGGATGTATATGAATGTGGATGTAGATATGGATATGGAATGTGAATGTGGATGTATGTATGTATGTGGATGTAGATGTGGATGTATAGATATGAATGGGAATGTGGATGTGGATGTATGTGTGTGGATGTGGATGTATGTGTGTGGATGAGGATGTATGAATGAGGACGTGATAGATGTGTATGTATGAATGTGGATATGAGATGTGGATGTATAAATGAGGATGTGAAAATGGAGGTTGTGAGATCCCGATCTCCACCGCGCAACGGATTCGGGTTACTAGCAGCGGAAGTAGCACATCATGCGTGGGTAGGGGTCTCACACTCGGGGCCTCGCCCGGGCATATCCGGACAAGAGACTAATCCGTCGGTTTGTCCAAAACCAAAACCGAAAAAACTTCCTTTACCCGGAAAGCATGGGCGATTCCACCAGGATAACTCTTTACTCTAACGTAGTCAAGATCATTACGGATCAACTGATCTGACTGCACCTTTAACGGTACTTGGTCAAATCAAGGAAGAAACTTGCACTTGGATCATTGGGATCAACGCTTTTTTCCCCATCAAGAGGCACAGCCGTTGATTCCTATCCATAGAACAATTTCTATCTGGGATTTACTTCATCTATCGTAATAATAGAAATTAAATCTCGATTTATGGATCCATCAGTCCAGCCTAACCCCATCCGATCCCATGGGTTAGCCAACCGCCCAACCACTGTAGTGATGGGATCCAATTTGGAATTTGGTTAGGTTTTGTCCCGGGTACCAAGGAAAAGAGTTCCAAGGCCCCCTAGCCGGAATTTCATGCAAACATAAAACTAGCCACACCACTTACACACCCAATATGAAAATTGCCTTTTTCTTAGCATCAGCTAACTTTAAAACAATCCTTTAATGAAACCATAGTACCACTGATCACAATCTCCCAATTTATCCAGTGATTCATAATTTCCCATCATTCCTTCATCAGAGTATCTATGGCATCATTGGCAACTAGAACACTCACCACCTGTCCACACAGGGGCCGTTTCAATAGTTCCTAGCCCATAATACTCAACAATATAATCACTTATCAAGATGGACTCTCGTTGAAGATCAGCAAGATCAACCAACAGATCCATATAAAAGAGCCATGGACTCATCCGTTGAGGACCAGCAAGGTCAGTCAACCAGATCCATGCCCGGTTCCAGAAAACAACTCTTACTCCTTGTTCCAATATCTTCCTCGACGCACGCGTGGGTATCCTAGGCGACCCAGAGCCCGAGCACCGTATGGTCAGCACCCTCTAGGATCCTTCGCAGGTGACCTAGCGCTTCACTCATAGGCCGCTTCCTTGGTCCCTCATCCACCGTACCGGAAGCTCACCATTTTAATCGAACCGAGGCTGGTCAAGACCTCGGCCGACCTTGCTACGTGAGACGTCCTCCATTGACTCTCCGTCAGCAGTTGCAACTTTATCAGTTAGGTCTCCACGACCTTAATCACAAGACGGTCAAAATGCTTTCCCAGCATTCTTGACATAAAACAGCCATTTACAAACAGCATTTATAAACAGTTTACAAATACAATTTCTATGTTAACTCTCATTTTTCCACATTATCCCTCATACAATCCACATTACTTATTCCACATTTCATTTATATGTGTACTCATCCAATCACATCATTTTCCATCTCTTCACTTCAGATTCCTTCACGTCACATATCATATATTCACATCCATATCCACATCCATACATCCACATCCACATCCACATTCACATCCATACATCCACATCTACATGCTTATCTCCATTTTCACATCCTCATTTATACATCCACATCCCATATCCACATTCATACATACACATCCATATCCACATCCATATCCGCATTCATACATACACATCCATATCCACATCCACATGCATACATTCATTATCACGTCCTCATTCATACATCCACATCCACATACATACATACATCCACATCCACATTCCCATTCACATCTATACATCCATATCTACATGCACATTCACATCCATACATCCACATCTATATCCTCATTCACATCCATACATCCACATTCATGTATCCACATCTACATGCATACATCCATACATACACATCCACATTTACATCCATGCATCCACATCCACATCCTCATTCACATCCATACATCCACATTCATACATCCTCATCCACATCCACATTCACATCCATACATCCACATCTACATGCTTATCTCCATTTTCACATCCTCATTTATACATCCACATCCCATATCCACATTCATACATACACATCCATATCCACATCCACATGCATACATACATCCACATCCACATTCCCATTCACATATATACATCCATATCTACATGCACATTCACATCCATACATCCACATCTATATCCTCATTCACATCCATACATCCACATTCATGCATCCACATCTACATGCTTATCTCCATTTTCACATCCTCATTTATACATCCACATCTCATATCCACATTCATACATACACATCCATATCCACATCCACATGCATACATACATCCACATCCACATTCCCATTCACATATATACATCCATATCTACATGCACATTCACATCCATACATCCACATCTATATGCTCATTCACATCCATACATCCACATTCACGCATCCACATCTACATGCATACATCCATACATCCACATCCACATTTACATCCATGCATCCACACCTACATCCTCATTCACATCCATACATCCACATTCATACATCCATACATCCACATTCATACATCCACATCCACATCCACATTCACATCCATACATCCACATCTACATGCTTATCTCCATTTTCACATCCTCATTTATACATCCACTTCCCATATCCACATTCATACATACACATCCATATCCATATCCACATGCATCTTATCATATCTTATCACTTCCCATATCTTTTATGCATACCTCTATGCATGAAATTCAATTATGCTAAAAGTAACACTTTTATAATAAAATATTCAACTTTTATGCATACCTCTATGCATGAAATCCAATATGATAAAAGTAACACTTTTGATATTAAAAAATTATCCTTTATGCATACTTCTATGCATGAAAATTAAAATGATAAAAGTAACACTTTTGATATAAAAATTTTCCTTTATGCATACTTCTATGCATGAAAATTAAAAATGATAAAAGTAACACTTTTAATATAAAAAAATTATCCTTTATGCATGATATTAAAATTCAATTTCTTCATGATTATAATGAAATTCTTTCAATTAATCTAGGATGATAATTCCTAGAATATGGTAGGAAGTCCTCTTTTTATGCTTTGAATGAAATTATTTTATGCATAATTTTTATAAAAATTTTGCCATAGCTCCGCTGCTATGACTGATAAATCTCAATTTTTTCTAAGGGATAAAGCTTATCATTAAGGAAATAATTAAAATGATCTCTAATTGGATCATTAATCTATAATGGATTGAATCATCAATATGCATAAACTAAAAGCATAGGAAAAAGCCATTAATTTGGCCTCAAGCATAGCTTAATCTTGGATTAAGGAAAAGCTTTATGAAAAGCTTCATGTGGATTGAGAATGGGTCATGAGTATGACCATTTCTTGAGTGAGAGAGAGAAATTACATAAAAACCATTAGAATTTAAACATAAATAAAAATTAACTTCAATAGCATTTATTAAATTATGTAACTCTTCACTACTATTCACCAATTAACTTTAATAGCATTTAAAAAAATCATACCAATTAAGCTTCTCAAGCTTGAGAGGGGTTGAGAAGAGAGAAACATTGAGAAATTATAGAAAAGATCAATATTCACTAATTACCTTACAAATTGCTTGATTCTTTGTTCACGGTAGAGGCCCCCAACCAATCAATTGGTTAAGTATGTTGATGGAGCCACTAATGGGGATTGAAGAAAGAGGGAAGCTCCAAAAACTAGTGAATTATTAAATGAATTCACAGTTCTTGGCTTAGGTGGAGTAAAGTAACGATGCATAAACACTATCTATTTTTCAACAGGGGGGAGGCTTCTATTTATAGGAAAAATTGAGCTCCTAACCAAACAAACTGATTCTAGAATTTTCTAAATCAGTTTGGTTAATAATTGACCATTTTTAGGTCAGTTAAGCTAACTTTTTGGAACTAGACTTGAATGAGGAGAGAGGAGAGATGAAATATCTCAATTTTTATGAGTTTAAAACTCATTCAAGCATGTGAAATATGCACCTCCTTTAAAGAACTCCCCTTCCTTACATATGTGTCATAATGGAATCATTTTAATATTGCTCATAGTTTTTTTTTACTAATAAACCTTGTACATTTTCAACTCTTCATCTTATGTGAAATATGCACCTCCTTTAAAGAACTCCCCTTCCTTACATATGTGTCATAATGGAATCATTTTAATATTGCTCATAGTTTTTTACTAATAAACCTTGTACATTTTCAACTCTTCATCTTATGTGAGCATTTAAGGGACTCCCCTTCCTTACATATGTGTCATAATAAAATCATTATACCCAAAATATCTCATATTTTTAATATTGCACATAGTTTTTTACTAATAAACCTTGTACATTTTCAATTCTTCACCTCATGTGAGCATTTACTCATTTTTGGGTATTTTCTTTTTACAAGTTGGATTTATCTCCTCCCTACACATGGATTGATGCTATTGGTCCATAGGAACCTTAATTGGACCATAGTCTAAAGATTTCTGAAAATCTAGACCCTTAGGCTAAGGTTCTTTATACCTATTTTCAATTAATTCCAATTGCACATTGGAAAATTCTTTTTTGAATTTCTGTTTCAGGGGAACTCATCTGAATTAGAAGAGATATTTTTCTATCCAAAAATATTCAAAATCTGAATATTCTCTCTCTAGAATATTTTTCTCTCTCTAGGCTAAAACAGATAGAAACAAGGTCTTTATATTTCTGAAGAGGGATTGATTACAGGGAAAGATACTAGACATCAAAAAGGGGGTGGGGGAGGAATCTTACATTCTACCCCACTTAAAAAATGCGAGATGTCCTCATCTCGCAAACTGGGATAATTTCGCAAGATGCACGAATATGAGACTTAAAGAGAAATTTTAATCAAGATTAACCACCAAGAAACGTCTTAAAGAGAGCAAGATTCAAAATAAGAACAAGATTTAAACTTTATTCATTCTCGGAACTTATACAGTAAAGATAGAAGAACTCTTTACACTTCCATAAGCCCGTCCATCATATGATCACAAAAGCAGTCCTCACAAGCTGCACAAGTATAAGGTAACTCATCTATGGGAATAATTCTGTTGGTTATTGCTGCACCTATCTCAGTGGTATGAGGTGATCTAACAAAAGGACCTCTGAGAGGTAAGCCAAAAACGGGATAAAGGCATATCTTCTCATGAGGAAGAAAACATGCCAGTAAGAAGACCCGCTCAGAAAACCCAAGATGCCTTGATCTCATGACACAGTAATATCGGGGACCCAAACCCAAAGCTTCAATAACCATGGCCAAGCGGACATTGTTACGAAAGTGCTGCTGACCCCAGGGTGTTACCCTAGTTATGTTTTGATAGGTCCGCCATTTGGTTTGCGCTACAGAAGTTCCCAAGTGAGGGAAAAGTGAGCGCTCATACTGCTCTATAAAATCCTTTTTCACAGATTCACTTGCGTCTTGAAGGTGAGGAATCATTATGGATAAAACTAGTTCTTGTTGCCAAGCCATGAAGGAGATTAAGAAAGAAAGGAGATCGATGGAAGTAAGATTACTGTGAGCGACAAGTAAAAGTTACGACTTATATAAAGGAAGGAGCTAGCGTAACTTAGAAGCCAACGATAACTTGCCACTGAAGTTTTACTGTCTTTCCAAGATTTGGGTTTGACACATTTTTCTATAGAAGGCATTAAGAATTTTGAGATGAAGAGATAAAAGAAGCTTGTAGGCTAAGTCACCTACTTTCATTGAATTCAGATATAAGGCTCACAATATCTGGGGGATAACTTCATATACTCCCCAAGAGATAAAGAACTTCTTTTGGGCCGTACTCGAATGAAGACCAAAACCTTGATATCCAAAACATCGATTCTCACTTCTGAACTCATTGTTCTAAATCCTTAAAACAGGTGGGACTCTTGAGAAGTATTCTAGAAAAAGGGTCTTCCTTTGATAAACAAAACTTTCTTTTATTTTAGAGAGGGAATAATTATAAGATCAGAAAGGGAGATTCTTACTCCTGTATACCTCGAAGGTTGGGGAGGAATCTTACATTCTACCCCACTTAAAAGGTACAAGATGTCCTCATCTCGCAAGTAGAGGACAACTCTTTTGCTTAAGATCCAATTTATTCTGGGGTTCCTTCTATTCCGGTCAACCCAACAGAATATGAGGATAAATATCCCTTATATAGAACTCATCATTAAATAATAATTCATTTAGATCATATCATTTCTACGATAATGGTCCATCAGACCAAATAATTTCCTTCTGAACATTCCTCCACGGGAATTTCAGTTAAGCAAGTTCTCAATTTGTCATCCCTTAACTTGATCTACCGTCTCAAGTATTAACAGTAGCAATTTGACAGCACAATCCACTAATCTCATAGTGATTTGCTGAAATCATTATCATCATTCCAGTTATGAATATCATCACAGGGACTCGTCCCATTCATCCTCATTGAGGTTTCACTCAGCTTATTACATTTCAACCAAATTTCAAGGATCATCATTTTTCAATCAGAATCCAAATCAATTCATCAATTCTCAAACAGAATTAAAAATCATATCAACCACATTCGAAATCATCCTCTGGATAGCATTAACGCTTATAATTTCAAGTCTTAGATTTACTCGTATATACTGTCAGTAAAGAGCTGCAGTATACTCTCGGTATATACGGGTAGTCACGGCCCTTGGAATTATAAGATAAATACCATCATGTCTAGGCCTCAAGCAAGTCAGGGATTCTATATAATTGTGGTACTTCCATCTGAAGACCCAATTACCAATTTACAAATTTTAGTTTGAATATCAAATTGTATGACTTATATCACACAATTACAACCTTTTTGTGTTCCTTGATAAATGTTTGACATATTTGTCTTCTCAGTTGATCTTTATTAACCAAATGCTCTGATACCAACTGTGAGATCCCGATCTCCACCGCGCAACGGATTCGGGTTACTAGCAGCGGAAGTAGCACATCATGCGTGGGTAGGGGTCTCACACTCGGGGCCTCGCCCGGGCATATCCGGACAAGAGACTAATCCGTCGGTTTGTCCAAAACCGAAACCGAAAAAACTTCCTTTACCCGGAAAGCATGGGCGATTCCACCAGGATAACTCTTTACTCTAACGTAGTCAAGATCATTACGGATCAACTGATCTGACTGCACCTTTAACGGTACTTGGTCAAATCAAGGAAGAAACTTGCACTTGGATCATTGGGATCAACGCTTTTTTCCCCATCAAGAGGCACAGCCGTTGATTCCTATCCATAGAACAATTTCTATCCGGGATTTACTTCATCTATCGTAATAATAGAAATTAAATCTCGATTTACGGATCCATCAGTCCAGCCTAACCCCATCCGATCCCATGGGTTAGCCAACCGCCCAACCACTGTAGTGATGGGATCCAATTTGGAATTTGGTTAGGTTTTGTCCCGGGTACCAAGGAAAAGAGTTCCAAGGCCCCCTAGCCGGAATTTCATGCAAACATAAAACTAGCCACACCACTTACACACCCAATATGAAAATTGCCTTTTTCTTAGCATCAGCTAACTTTAAAACAATCCTTTAATGAAACCATAGTACCACTGATCACAATCTCCCAATTTATCCAGTTGATTCATAATTTCCCATCATTCCTTCATCAGAGTATCTATGGCATCATTGGCAACTAGAACGCTCACCACCTGTCCACACAGGGGCCGTTTCAATAGTTCCTAGCTCATAATACTCAACAATATAATCACTTATCAAGATGGACTCTCGTTGAAGATCAGCAAGATCAACCAACAGATCCATATAAAAGAGCCATGGACTCATCCGTTGAGGACCAGCAAGGTCAGTCAACCAGATCCATGCCCGGTTCCAGAAAACAACTCTTACTCCTTGTTCCAATATCTTCCTCGACACACGCGTGGGTATCCTAGGCGACCCAGAGCCCGAGCACCGTATGGTCAGCACCCTCTAGGATCCTTCGCAGCTGCCCTAGCGCTTCACTCATAGGCCGCTTCCTTGGTCCCTCATCCACCGTACCGGAAGCTCACCATTTTAATCGAACCGAGGCTGGTCAAGACCTCGGCCGACCTTGCTACGTGAGACGTCCTCCATTGACTCTCCGTCAGCAGTTGCAACTTTATCAGTTAGGTCTCCACGACCTTAATCACAAGACGGTCAAAATGCTTTCCCAGCATTCTTGACATAAAACAGCCATTTACAAACAGCATTTATAAACAGTTTACAAATACAATTTCTATGTTAACTCTCATTTTTCCACATTATCCCTCATACAATCCACATTACTTATTTCACATTTCATTTATATGTGTACTCATCCAATCACATCATTTTCCATCTCTTCACTTCAGATTCCTTCACGTCACATATCATATATTCACATCCATATCCACATCCATACATCCACATCCACATCCACATTCACATCCATACATCCACATCTACATGCTTATCTCCATTTTCACATCCTCATTTATACATCCACATCCCATATCCACATTCATACATACACATCCATATCCACATCCATATCCGCATTCATACATACACATCCATATCCACATCCACATGCATACATTCATTATCACGTCCTCATTCATACATCCACATCCACATACATACATACATCCACATCCACATTCCCATTCACATCTATACATCCATATCTACATGCACATTCACATCCATACATCCACATCTATATCCTCATTCACATCCATACATCCACATTCATGTATCCACATCTACATGCATACATCCATACATACACATCCACATTTACATCCATGCATCCACATCCACATCCTCATTCACATCCATACATCCACATTCATACATCCTCATCCACATCCACATTCACATCCATACATCCACATCTACATGCTTATCTCCATTTTCACATCCTCATTTATACATCCACATCCCATATCCACATTCATACATACACATCCATATCCACATCCACATGCATACATACATCCACATCCACATTCCCATTCACATATATACATCCATATCTACATGCACATTCACATCCATACATCCACATCTATATCCTCATTCACATCCATACATCCACATTCATGCATCCACATCTACATGCTTATCTCCATTTTCACATCCTCATTTATACATCCACATCCCATATCCACATTCATACATACACATCCATATCCACATCCACATGCATACATACATCCACATCCACATTCCCATTCACATATATACATCCATATCTACATGCACATTCACATCCATACATCCACATCTATATGCTCATTCACATCCATACATCCACATTCATGCATCCACATCTACATGCATACATCCATACATCCACATCCACATTTACATCCATGCATCCACACCTACATCCTCATTCACATCCATACATCCACATTCATACATCCATACATCCACATTCATACATCCACATCCACATCCACATTCACATCCATACATCCACATCTACATGCTTATCTCCATTTTCACATCCTCATTTATACATCCACTTCCCATATCCACATTCATACATACACATCCATATCCATATCCACATGCATCTTATCATATCTTATCACTTCCCATATCTTTTATGCATACCTCTATGCATGAAATTCAATTATGCTAAAAGTAACACTTTTATAATAAAATATTCAACTTTTATGCATACCTCTATGCATGAAATCCAATATGATAAAAGTAACACTTTTGATATTAAAAAATTATCCTTTATGCATACTTCTATGCATGAAAATTAAAATGATAAAAGTAACACTTTTGATATAAAAATTTTCCTTTATGCATACTTCTATGCATGAAAATTAAAAATGATAAAAGTAACACTTTTAATATAAAAAAATTATCCTTTATGCATGATATTAAAATTCAATTTCTCCATGATTATAATGAAATTCTTTCAATTAATCTAGGATGATAATTCCTAGAATATGGCAGGAAGTCCTCTTTTTATGCTTTGAATGAAATTATTTTATGCATAATTTTTATAAAAATTTTGCCATAGCTCCGCTGCTATGACTGATAAATCTCAATTTTTTCTAAGGGATAAAGCTTATCATTAAGGAAATAATTAAAATGATCTCTAATTGGATCATTAATCTATAATGGATTGAATCATCAATATGCATAAACTAAAAGCATAGGAAAAAGCCATTAATTTGGCCTCAAGCATAGCTTAATCTTGGATTAAGGAAAAGCTTTATGAAAAGCTTCATGTGGATTGAGAATGGGTCATGAGTATGACCATTTCTTGAGTGAGAGAGAGAAATTACATAAAAACCATTAGAATTTAAACATAAATAAAAATTAACTTCAATAGCATTTATTAAATTATGTAACTCTTCACTACTATTCACCAATTAACTTTAATAGCATTTAAAAAAATCATACCAATTAAGCTTCTCAAGCTTGAGAGGGGTTGAGAAGAGAGAAACATTGAGAAATTATAGAAAAGATCAATATTCACTAATTACCTTACAAATTGCTTGATTCTTTGTTCACGGTAGAGGCCCCCAACCAATCAATTGGTTAAGTATGTTGATGGAGCCACTAATGGGGATTGAAGAAAGAGGGAAGCTCCAAAAACTAGTGAATTATTAAATGAATTCACAGTTCTTGGCTTAGGTGGAGTAGAGTAACGATGCATAAACACTATCTATTTTTCAACAAGGGGGAGGCTTCTATTTATAGGAAAAATTGAGCTCCTAACCAAACAAACTGATTCTAGAATTTTCTAAATCAGTTTGGTTAATAATTGACCATTTTTAGGTCAGTTAAGCTAACTTTTTGGAACTAGACTTGAATGAGGAGAGAGGAGAGATGAAATATCTCAATTTTTATGAGTTTAAAACTCATTCAAGCATGTGAAATATGCACCTCCTTTAAAGAACTCCCCTTCCTTACATATGTGTCATAATGGAATCATTTTAATATTGCTCATAGTTTTTTTTTACTAATAAACCTTGTACATTTTCAACTCTTCATCTTATGTGAAATATGCACCTCCTTTAAAGAACTCCCCTTCCTTACATATGTGTCATAATGGAATCATTTTAATATTGCTCATAGTTTTTTACTAATAAACCTTGTACATTTTCAACTCTTCATCTTATGTGAGCATTTAAGGGACTCCCCTTCCTTACATATGTGTCATAATAAAATCATTATACCCAAAATATCTCATATTTTTAATATTGCACATAGTTTTTTACTAATAAACCTTGTACATTTTTAATTCTTCACCTCATGTGAGCATTTACTCATTTTTGGGTATTTTCTTTTTACAAGTTGGATTTATCTCCTCCCTACACATGGATTGATGCTATTGGTCCATAGGAACCTTAATTGGACCATAGTCTAAAGATTTCTGAAAATCTAGACCCTTAGGCTAAGGTTCTTTATACCTATTTTCAATTAATTCCAATTGCACATTGGAAAATTCTTTTTTGAATTTCTGTTTTAGGGGAACTCATCTGAATTAGAAGAGATATTTTTCTATCCAAAAATATTCAAAATCTGAATATTCTCTCTCTAGAATATTTTTCTCTCTCTAGGCTAAAACAGATAGAAACAAGGTCTTTATATTTCTGAAGAGGGATTGATTACAGGGAAAGATACTAGACATCAAAAAGGGGGTGGGGGAGGAATCTTACAGAGGTAAACATGTAGATGTAGATGTATGGATGTGGATGTGGATGTGGATGTGGATGTGGAGATGGATGTGGATATGGATGTGTATGTATGAATGTGGATATGGGATGTGGATGTATAAATGAGGATGTAAAAATGGATGTATGCATGTAGATGTGGATGTAGGGGTGTGAATGTGAATGTGTCTGTGAATTAATGTGTCGCCGATATGAGAAAATGGATGAGAATGAGTACACATTAAATGGAATGTGGAATAAGTAATGTGGACTAAGGAGGGATAATGTGGAAAGACGAGAGTTTGATTTAGAAACTGTATTTTGTGACTGTTTGTAAATGACTGTTTTATGTCATGAATGCTGGGGAAGCATTTTGACCGTCTTATGGATTAAGGTCATGAAGACCTAACTGTGAAAGTTGCAACTGCTGACGGAGAGTCAATGGAGGACGTCTCGCGTAGCAAGGTCGACCGAGGTCTTGACCAGCCTCGGTTCGATTTAAATGGTGAGCTTCCGGTACGGTGGATGAGGGACCAAGGAAGCGGCCTATGAGTGAAGTGCTAGGTCACCTGCGAAGGATCCTAGAGGGTGCTGACCATACGGTGCTCGAGCTCTGGGTCACCGAAGATACCCACACGTGCGTCGTGGAAGATATTGGAACAAGGAGTAAGAGTTGTTTTGTGAAACCGGGCATGGATCTGGTTGATTGACCTTGCTGGTCTTCAATGGATGAGTCCATGGCTCTTTATATGGATCTGTTGGTTGATCTTGCTGATCTTCAACGAGAGTCCATCTTGATTTTTATAAGTGATTATATTGCCGAGTATTATGGGCTAGGAACTATTGAAAAGGCCCCTGTGTGGACAGGTGGTGAGCGTTCTAGTTGCCAATGATGCCATAGATACTCTGATGATGGGAAATTATGAATCAACCGGATAAATTGGAAGATTATGATCAGTGGTACTATGGTTTCATTAAAGGATTGTTTTAAAGTTAGCTGATGCTAAGAAAAAGGTAATTTCATATTGGGTGTGTAAGTGGTGTGGCTAGTTTTATGTTTGCATGAACTTCCGGCTAGGGGGCCTTGGAACTCTTTTCCTTGGTACCCGAGACAAAACCTAACCAAATTCCAAATTGGATCCAATCACTATAGTGGTTGGGTGGTTGGCTAACCCATGGGATCGGATGGGGTTAGGCTGGATTGATGGATCCGTAAATCGAGACTCAATTTCCGTTATTACGATAGATGAAGTATGTCCCGGATAGTAATTGTTCTATGGATAGGAATCAACGGCTGTGCCTCTTGATGGGGAAAAAAGCGTTGATCCCAATGATCCAAGTGCAAGTTTCTTCCTTGATCTGACCGAGTATCTTTATAGGTGCAGTCGGATCAGTTTGATCATTATTAATGGTCTTGACTACGTTAGAGTAAAAAGTTATCCTGGAGGAATCGCCCGTGCTTTCCGGATAAGGGAAGTTTTTTCGGGTTCGGTTTTGGAAAAATTGACAGATTAGTCTTTTGTCCGGATATCCGTGGACGAGGCCCTGAGTGTGGGACCCTGCCTCGCGCAAGAAGTGCTACTTCCGCTGCTAGTACCCCGAATCTGTTGCGCGGTGGGAATAGGGATCTCACAGTTGGTATCAGAGCAAATTGGTTAATAAAGATCAACTGAGAAGCCAAATATGTCAAAAATTTATCAAGAAGCACAAAAAGGTTGTAATTGTGTGATATAATTCATACAATTTGATATTCAAACTGAAATTCGTAATTAGTAATTGGGTCTTCAGATGGAAGTACCGTAATTATATAGAATCCCTGACTTGTTTGAGGCCTAGACATGATGGTATTTACCTTATAATTCCAAGGGCCGTGACTACCCGTATATACCGAGAGTATACTGCAGCTCTTTACTGACAGTATATACGAGTAAATCTAAGACTTGAAATTATAAGCATTAATGCTATCCAGTTGATGAATTCGAATGTGGTTGATATGATTTTAAATTCTGTTTGGGAACTGATGAATTGATTGGGATTCTGATTGAAAAATGATGATTTTTGAAATTTAGTTGAAATATAATAACCTGAGCAAAACCACAATGAGGATGAATGGGACGAGTCCCTGTAATGATAAATGATGATAATGATTTCAGCAAATCACTATGAGATTAGTGGATTGTGCTGTCAAATTGCTACTGTTAATACTTGAGACGGTAGATCAAGTTAAGGGATGACAAATTGAGAACTTGCTTAACTGAAATTCCCGTGGAGGAATGTTCAGAAGGAAATTATTCGGTCTGATAGACCATTATCGTAGGAATGATATGATCTAAATGAATTATTATTTAATGATGAGTTCTATATAAGGGATATTTATCCCCATATTCTGTTGGGTTGACCGGAATATAAGGAACCCCAGAATAAATTGGATCTTAAGCAAAAGAGTTGTCCTCTACTTGCGAGATGAGGACATCTTGCACCTTTTAAGTGGGGTAGAATGTAAGATTCCTCCCCAACCTTCGAGGTATACAGGAATAAGAATCTCCCTTTCTGATCTTATAATTATTCCCTCTCTAAAATAAAAGAAAGTTTTGTAGTACGGCCCAAAAGAAGTTCTTTATCTCTTGGGGAGTATATGAAGTTATCCCCCAGATATTGTGAGCCTTATATCTGAATTCAATGAAAGTAGGTGACTTAGCCTACAAGCTTCTTTTATCTCTTCACCTCAAAATTCTTAATGCCTTCTATAGAAAAATGTGTCAAACCCAAATCATGGAAAGACAGTAAAACTTCAGTGGCAAGTTATCGTTGGCTTCTAAGTTACGCTAGCTCCTTCCTTTATATAAGTCGTAACTTTTACTTGTCGCTCACAGTAATCTTACTTCCATCGATCTCCTTTCTTTCTTAATCTCCTTCATGGCTTGGCAACAAGAACTAGTTTTATCCATAATGATTCCTCACCTTCAAGACGCAAGTGAATCTGTGAAGAAGGATTTTATAGAGCAGTATGAGCGCTCACTTTTCCCTCACTTGGGAACTTCTGTAGCGCAAACCAAATGGCGGACCTATCAAAACATAACTAGGGTAACACCCTGGGGTCAGCAGCACTTTCGTAACAATGTCCGCTTGGCCATGGTTATTGAAGCTTTGGGTTTGGGTCCCCGATATTACTGTGTCATGAGATCAAGGCATCTTGGGTTTTCTGAGCGGGTCTTCTTACTGGCATGTTTTCTTCCTCATGAGAAGATATGCCTTTATCCCGTTTTTGGCTTGCCTCTCAGAGGTCCTTTTGTTAGATCACCTCATACCTCTGAGATAGGTGCAGCAATAACCAACAGAATTATTCCCATAGATGAGTTACCTTATACTTGTGCAGCTTGTGAGGACTGCTTTTGTGATCATATGATGGACGGGCTTATGGAAGTGTAAAGAGTTCTTCTATCTTTACTGTATAAGTTCCGAGAATGAATAAAGTTTAAATCTTGTTCTTATTTTGAATCTTGCTCTCTTTAAGACGTTTCTTGGTGGTTAATCTTGATTAAAATTTTTCTTTAAGTCTCATATTCGTGCATCTTGCGAAATTATCCCAGTTTGCGAGATGAGGACATCTCGCATTTTTTAAGTGGGGTAGAATGTAAGATTCCTCCCCCACCCCCTTTTTGATGTCTAGTATCTTTCCCTGTAATCAATCCCTCTTCAAAAATATAAAGACCTTGTTTCTATCTGTTTTAGCCTAGAGAGAGAAAAATATTCTAGAGAGAGAATATTCAGATTTTGAATATTTTTGGATAGAAAATTATCTCTTCTAATTCAGATGAGTTCCCCTGAAACAGAAATTCAAAAAAGAATTTTCCAATGTGCAATTGGAATTAATTGAAAATAGGTATAAAGAACCTTAGCCTAAGGGTCTAGATTTTCAGAAATCTTTAGACTATGGTCCAATTAAGGTTCCTATGGACCAATAGCATCAATCCATGTGTAGGGAGGAGATAAATCCAACTTGTAAAAAGAAAATACCCAAAAATGAGTAAATGCTCACATGAGGTGAAGAGTTGAAAATGTACAAGGTTTATTAGTAAAAAACTATGTGCAATATTAAAAATATGAGATATTTTGGGTATAATGATTTTATTATGACACATATGTAAGGAAGGGGAGTCCCTTAAATGCTCACATAAGATGAAGAGTTGAAAATGTACAAGGTTTATTAGTAAAAAACTATGAGCAATATTAAAATGATTCCATTATGACACATATGTAAGGAAGGGGAGTTCTTTAAAGGAGGTGCATATTTCACATAAGATGAAGAGTTGAAAATGTACAAGGTTTATTAGTAAAAAACTATGAGCAATATTAAAATGATTCCATTATGACACATATGTAAGGAAGGGGAGTTCTTTAAAGGAGGTGCATATTTCACATAAGATGAAGAGTTGAAAATGTACAAGGTTTATTAGTAAAAAAACTATGAGCAATATTAAAATGATTCCATTATGACACATATGTAAGGGAGGGGAGTTCTTTAAAGGAGGTGCATATTTCACATGCTTGAATGGTTTTAAACTCATAAAAATTGAGATATTTCATCTCTCCTCTCTTCTCATTCAAGTCTAGTTCCAAAAAGTTAGCTTAACTGACCTAAAAATGGTCAATTATTGACCAAACTGATTTAGAAAATTCTAGAATCAGTTTGTTTGGTTAGGAGCTCAATTTTTCCTATAAATAGAAGCCTCCCCCTTGTTGAAAAATATATAGTGTTTATGCATCGTTACTCTACTCCACCTAAGCCAAGAACTGTGAATTCATTTAATAATTCACTAGTTTTTGGAGCTTTCCTCTTTCTTCAATCCCCATTAGTGGCTCCATTAACATACTTAACCAATTGATTGGTTGGGGGCCTCTACCGTGAACAAAGAATCAAGCAAGTTGTAAGGTAATTAGTGAATATTCATCTTTCTATAATTTCTCAATGTTTCTCTCTTCTCAATCCCCTCTCAAGCTTGAGAAGTTTAATTGGTATGGTTTTTTTTAAATGCTATTGCAGTTTGAATAGTAGTGAAGAGTTACATAATGCTATTGAAGTTAATTTTCATTTATGTTTAAATTCTAATGATTTTTATGTAAATTCTCTCCCTCACTCAAGAAATGGTCATACTCATGACCCGTTCTCAATCCAAATCAAGCTTTTCATAAAGCTTTTTCTTAACCCAAGATTAAGCTATGCTTGAGGCCAAATTAATGGCTTTTTTCTATGCTTTTAGTTTATGTATATTAATGATTCAATCCATTATGGATTAATAATCCAATTAGAGATTATTTTAATTATTTCCTTAATGATAAGCATTATTCCTTAGAAAAATTGAGATTTATCAGTCATAGCAGCGGAGCTATGGCAAAATTTTTATAAAAAATATGCATAAAATAATCTCATTCAAAGCATAAAAAGAGGACTTCCTACCATATTCTAGGAATTATCATCCTAGATTAATTGAAAGAATTTCATTACAATCATGGAGAAATTGAATTTTAATATCATGCATAAAGGATAAGTTTTTATATCAAAAGTGTTATTTTTACCATTTTTATTTCATGCATAGAAGTATGCATAAAGTAAAATTTTTGTATCATTTTTAATTTTAATGCATAGAAGTATGCATAAAGGAAATTTTTTTATATAAAAAGTGTTACTTTTATCATTTTAATTTTCATGCATAGAAGTATGCATAAAGGAAAAATTTTTATATCAAAAGTGTTACTTTTATCATTTTTAATTTTCATGCATAGAAGTATACATAAAAGAAAATTTTTTTATATCAAAAGTGTTACTTTTATCATTTTTAATTTTCATGCATAGAAGTATGCATAAAAGTTGATTATTTTATTATAAAAGTGTGACTTTTATCATAATTGAATTTCATGCATAGAGGTATGCATAAAAGTTGATTATTTTATTGTAAGAGTGTTACTTTTATCATATTGGATTTCATGCATAGTGGTATGCATAAAAGATATTCTTTTTATACTAAAAGTATGATTTTCCTCATAAATGGATTTTATGCATAACTTAGATGCATAAGAGAAATTCTTTTATTCTAAAAGTGTAATTCCTACCAAATTGAACTTATGCATAAGAAGATGCATAAAAGATTGATTTTAATTTCGAAACTGTTAGTCTCCTTAAATGGAATTTATGCATAAATAAAAGTGTAGAGAAATCTTATACTAAATATAAGAATTCTCTTAAAAAAGATATGAAATGTGATAAGATGTGATAAGAGGTGTATGAGATGTGATAAGAATTGATAAGATGCGTATGGAAAGTGATAGGAGGTGATAAGAGGTGTATGAGATGTGATAAGATTTGATAAGTTGCGTATGGAAAGTGATAGGATGTGATAAGAGGTGTATGAGATGTAAAAAGATGTGATAAGATGTGTATGAGATGTGATAGAATGTGTTAAGATGAGTTAGGATGTGTTAAGATGTATATGGGATGTGTTAGAACGAGAATGAATGTAATGTGGTTGTATGAATGTGATGTGGATGTATACATGTAGATGTATATGTATGAATGTGAATGTTGATGTGGATGTGGATGTATGTGAATGTGGATGTATAGATGTGAATGGGAATGTGGATGTGGATGTATATATGTATATGGATGTGGATGTGGATGTATAGATGTGAATGGGAATGTGGATGGGAATGTGGATGTATAGATGTGAATGGGAATGTGGATGTGGATGTATATGAATGTGGATGTATAGATGTGAATGGGAATGTGGATGTGGATGTATGTGAATGTGGATGTAGATGTGGATGTATAGATGTGAATGGGAATGTGGATGTGGATGTTTGTATGTATGTGGATGTAGATGTGGATGTATAGATGTGAATGGGAATGTGGATGTGGATGTATATGAATGTGGATGTATAGATGTGAATGGGAATGTGGATGTGGATGTATGTGGATGTATGTGAATGTGGATGTAGATGTGGATGTATAGATGTGAATGGGAATGTGGATGTGGATGTATGTGAATGTGGATGTAGATGTGAATGGGAATGTGGATGTAGATGTGGATGTATAGATGTGAATGGGAATGTGGATGTGGATGTATGTATGTATGTGGATGTAGATGCGGATGTATAGATGTGAATGGAAATGTGGATGTGGATGTATATGAATATGGATGTAGATGTGGATGTATAGATGTGAATGGGAATGTGGATGTGGATGTATATGAATGTGGATGTAGATATGGATATGGAATGTGAATGTGGATGTATGTATGTATGTGGATGTAGATGTGGATGTATAGATATGAATGGGAATGTGGATGTGGATGTATGTGTGTGGATGTGGATGTATGTGTGTGGATGAGGATGTATGAATGAGGACGTGATAGTGGAGGTATACATGTGGATGTGGATGTATGGATGTGAAAATGGATGTGTATGTATGAATGTGGATATGAGATGTGGATGTATAAATGAGGATGTGAAAATGGAGGTAAACATGTAGATGTAGATGTATGGATGTGGATGTGGATGTGGATGTGGAGATGGATGTGGATATGGATGTGTATGTATGAATGTGGATATGGGATGTGGATGTATAAATGAGGATGTAAAAATGGATGTATGCATGTAGATGTGGATGTAGGGGTGTGAATGTGAATGTGTCTGTGAATTAATGTGTCGCCGATATGAGAAAATGGATGAGAATGAGTACACATTAAATGGAATGTGGAATAAGTAATGTGGACTAAGGAGGGATAATGTGGAAAGATGAGAGTTTGATTTAGAAATTGTATTTTGTGACTGTTTGTAAATGACTGTTTTATGTCATGAATGCTGGGGAAGCATTTTGACCGTCTTATGGATTAAGGTCATGAAGACCTAACTGTTAAAGTTGCAACTGCTGACGGAGAGTCAATGGAGGACGTCTCGCGTAGCAAGGTCGACCGAGGTCTTGACCAGCCTCGGTTCGATTTAAATGGTGAGCTTCCGGTACGGTGGATGAGGGACCAAGGAAGCGGCCTATGAGTGAAGCGCTAGGTCACCTGCGAAGGATCCTAGAGGGTGCTGACCATACGGTGCTCGGGCTCTGGGTCGCCGAAGATACCCACACGTGCGTCGTGGAAGATATTGGAACAAGGAGTAAGAGTTGTTTTGTGAAACCGGGCATGGATCTGGTTGATTGACCTTGCTGGTCTTCAATGGATGAGTCCATGGCTCTTTATATGGATCTGTTGGTTGATCTTGCTGATCTTCAACGAGAGTCCATCTTGATTTTTATAAGTGATTATATTGCCGAGTATTATGGGCTAGGAACTATTGAAAAGGCCCCTGTGTGGACAGGTGGTGAGCGTTCTAGTTGCCAATGATGCCATAGATACTCTGATGATGGGAAATTATGAATCAACCGGATAAATTGGAAGATTATGATCAGTGGTACTATGGTTTCATTAAAGGATTGTTTTAAAGTTAGCTGATGCTAAGAAAAAGGTAATTTCATATTGGGTGTGTAAGTGGTGTGGCTAGTTTTATGTTTGCATGAACTTCCGGCTAGGGGGCCTTGGAACTCTTTTCCTTGGTACCCGGGACAAAACCTAACCAAATTCCAAATTGGATCCAATCACTACAGTGGTTGGGTGGTTGGCTAACCTATGGGATCGGATGGGGTTAGGCTGGATTGATGGATCCGTAAATCGAGACTCAATTTCCGTTATTACGATAGATGAAGTATGTCCCGGATAGTAATTGTTCTATGGATAGGAATCAACGGCTGTGCCTCTTGATGGGGAAAAAAGCGTTGATCCCAATGATCCAAGTGCAAGTTTCTTCCTTGATCTGACCGAGTATCTTTATAGGTGCAGTCGGATCAGTTTGATCATTATTAATGGTCTTGACTACGTTAGAGTAAAAAGTTATCCTGGAGGAATCGCCCGTGCTTTCCGGATAAGGGAAGTTTTTTCGGGTTCGGTTTTGGAAAAACTGATGGATTAGTCTTTTGTCCGGATATCCGTGGACGAGGCCCTGAGTGTGGGACCCTGCCTCGCGCAAGAAGTGCTACTTCCACTGCTAGTACCCCGAATCCGTTGCGCGGTGGGAATAGGGATCTCACAAAGAGATCTTCCTTTTGAAATTTGATGACCCAATGTTTGTATACTTTAGGTATAACTGATAGAGTATTAGCCACTACATTATCCTTGCCCTTTATATAGCTCATCTCAAAATCATAATTTTGCGACGTTTCTTCTTTGCGTAGGATATAGATTCGGTTGGGAGAGGAATTACTTCAACACACAATGATCACTTCTCACATAAAAATGACTACCATAAAGGTAATGATGCCACTTCTTGACGGCACGAAAGATAGCGCTCATCTCTTGATCACACATGCATATACATCTCTTTTTGTTGGTAGATTCTTTGGAATTTAAAACATATCATGAAACTCATCCAATAGTTCAGCCATGCCCTCATGCATTTGTTTTTTGTTCTGAACCATATCATACCATCCTCTCTGCTAGGCTATAAAACAAATACACAGCCCATTTGCTTCGGTTCCCTCGAGTATTTGTAGCTCCTAAAAAACATTTAATCTCCTTCTTGAAGCTCCAGAGGTGGAGTCCTATGGGCTTCGACATAATTCTTGATTCTCACTTGAGCTCGCTTTCATGTTTGCCTTGCATTGTTGGAGAAGAGCATGCACTACCTCACTTCCTCTTTCTCATTTGGATTCACTCCTTCTTACTTGACAACTATCATAGGTACGCACTATTCACTTTCTAACCATACACGATGCCTCGGAAAGGTGGCATGCCAATACTCTCATGATGATGAGAGCAGTACTATTAATAGTAGGAAAACTTGAGTAAAGCTGAGCGTTCATCCCACACACTTTGAGCATCATGGAAATGCTATCTCAAACTAAGTTTCCACCCACTTATTCACACCCTCTGTTTGACCTTTGATCTCAAGATGGTAGCGATGCTTGGCGTCAACTTGGTTTGCATGATCTCAAACAAATTGTTTGCAAAATGAACTCATCATGCATTTGGCATTCTTGATCACTTACAATATGTTGTGGTGCACGGTGTAATTTCAAGGTAGGATCCCAAAATTGCCTCGCAAAAGCGATAGATGTCGTATCCTTGACCTTTGTAGAGATGAAATGTGCCACCCTTGTCAACCTATCCACCACCACATGTAAGCTATCGCAACCTTTCTTTGTGTGTGTGGAAGACCCATATAGTGAAATCCATAGAAATACGAATCCACTGCATACATACATCTTGTGGGACAGAAGCATGTAAGTTCCTCACGTTCCTCTCAATTAGAAGCTCTTATCTTATCAAAGGTGTTGAAATTCCCAACTGCCCCATCGTTGTGCTGAAGAATGCATTTCTCAGATCAGCCTTTGCTTGTAATTTTTGATGATGCCTATAGGCACCATGTAGACTCTATAGATCTTTGTAGCCAGAAGCGACGCAACTCTTTTCTAAGAACCGTGTTGTAATTCCTGCACCATTAGTGGCACCTCCTTATTTAACGGATATTCCTCTTGAATTTCCAAAACTCAATCTTTGTGTACTTTGAAAATAGTTGATAGTGAGCATCGGCCCCACCACATTATTCTTGCTCTTTATAATCTTGCAAGGCTGCCACACCCACCTTCTTTGCTTAGGAGATAGACTCGGTTCGGAGAGGAATTACTTCAATGCACATGGATCACTTCTGACATAAAATGACTACCATAAAGCTCTAATACATTGCAATGTAAGAAAGGGATCAATGGCTTTAAGTAGAGCTCTGATACCATCAATGCAAGAAAGGGATCTAGTGAGAGATCAAGAAAATGCACTCATTATACATGGAGTATACTTATCATAGAGAGTACTAGTAGTCCACCCAAACATGGAAAGTCTGCCATGACACCGTAAGTAAGACTTCAACTTACAAATACCCTTTCTTCCAAGGAAAAAGGACAATGTCATGTAATCATTTGTACAACAATTTGATGGTGGAACCACATTCTTTGATTACCAAGTCTTTCCTTTTTTTATGCTCTTAAAATCCCACTGCCTTGCAGCCATAGTGTCATATACTCGAACTTTCTAGAGATGAAATGTTCCAAACTTGTCAACCTATTCAGAGACACACATGCCCTATCCCAATGTTTCTTTGTGTGTGGAAGACCCATAGTGAAATCCATAGAAATACGAATCCACTTCCCTTCGAGAGTAGGCAAGTTGAAGTAGCCCATTGGACTTATATGTATTGGGTTCTTATTAAGTTGAGAAGGCGTACATCTTATGTGAGAAAAGCATGGAAGTCCTTCCATATCCATTTCTAATAGAAGCCCTTTTCCTTATCCTATCAACGATCCTGAATACTCTTGATTGCCACAGTGTTGGTGAAGGCAACGGTCTTGAATATTCCTGACTGCCCCACACCATTGGTGAAGAATGTATTTGTTCTATTGGCCTTTGCTTGTAACTTTTGATGTAGGCACCATGTAGACTCTATCTTTGTAGTAAAAATGAGACCATTTCATAGCTAGAAAGAAGGCAACTCTTTATGAGAACCATATCATAATCTCAACCGGGTCGTCACATTATCCTGTTGTTGATTATACACGCGATCTCAAAATCATAATTTTGCAATCTCTTTCTTATCTTATCAAAGGAGTTGAATATTCCCAATTGCCCCACCATTGATGAAGAATGCATTTTGTATGTAGGTACCACATGTAGACTCTATCTCTGTAGTAAATAATGAGACCATTATGGGCACCATGTAGACTATAGATCTTTGTAGCCAGAAGCGAGGCAACTCTTTTCTAAGAGCCGTGTTGTAATTCCTGCACCATTCGTGGCACCTCCTTATTTAACGGATATTCCTCTTGAATTTCCAAAACTCAATCTTTGTGTACTTTGGAAATAGTCGATAGTGAACATTTAAGCATCGGCCCCACCACATTATTCTTGCTCTTTATAATCTTGCAATGCTGCCACACCCACCTTCTTTGCTTAGGAGATAGACTCGGTTCGGAGAGGAATTACTTCAATGCACATGGATCACTTCTGACATAAAATGACTACCATAAAGGATCTAATACATTGCAATGTAAAAAAGGGATCAATGGCTTTAAGTAGAGCTCTAATACCAACAATGCAAGAAAGGGATCTAGTGAGAGATCAAGAAAATGCACTCATTATACATGGAGTATACTTATCATAGAGAGTACTAGTAGTCCACCCAAACATGGAAAGTCTACCATGACACCGTAAGTAAGACTTCAACTTACAAATACCCTTTCTTCCAAGGAAAAAGGACAATGTCATGTAATCATTTGTACAACAATTTGATGGTGGAACCATATTCTTTGATTACCAAGTTTTTCCTTTTTTCATCTTCTTAAAATCCCACTGCCTTGCAGCCATAGATGTCATATACTCGAACTTTCCAGAGATGAAATGTTCCACCCTTGTCAACCTATTCACAGACACACATGACCTATCCCAATGTTTCTTTGTGTGTGGAAGACCCATAGTGAAATCCATAGAAATACGAATCCACTTCCCTTCGAGAGTAGGGAAGTTGAAGTAGCCCATCGGACTTATATGTATTGGGTTCTTATTAAGTTGAGAAGGCATATATCTTATGTGAGAAAAGCATGGAAGTCCTTCCACATCCCTTTCTAATAGAAGCCCTTTTCCTTATCCTATCAACGGTCCTGAATACTCTTGATTGCCACACCGTTGGTGAAGGCAACGGTCTTGAATATTCCTGACTGCCCCACACCATTGGTGAAGAATGTATTTGTCCGATCGGCCTTTGCTTGTAACTTTTGATGTAGGCACCATGTATACTCTATCTTTGTAGTAAAAATGAGATTATTTCATAGCTAGAAAGAAGGCAACTCTTTATGAGAACCATATCATAATCTCAGCCGGCGGGCCGCCACATTATCCTGTTGTTGATTATACATGCGAGCTCAAAATCATAATTTTGCAAGGTTGCCAACCTCCTTCTTTGCTTAGGAGATGGAAAAGGCATACATCTTGTGTGGCAAGAGCATGTAAGTCCTTCCACATCCCTTTCCTCTATAAGCTCTTTCTTATCTTATCAAAGGACTTGAATATTCCCAATTGCCCCACCATTGATGAAGAATGCATTTTTTTATGTAGGTACCACATGTAGACTCTATCTCTGTAGTAAAAAATGAGACCATTATGGGAACCATGTTGTAATTTTCAACATAGGCACCATGTAGACTCTATCTTTGTAGTAAAAATGAGACCATTATGTAGCCAAAAAACGAGGCAACTCTTTATGAGAACCAAGTTGTAATTTCAGCACCATTTGTGACACCCCCTTATTTAAGAGATCTTCCTTTTGAAATTCCATGACCCAATGTTTGTATACTTTAGGTATAATTGATAGAGCATCAGCCACTACATTATCCTTGCCCTTTATATGGCTCATCTCAAAATCATAATTTTGCGAGGTTTCTTCTTTGCGTAGGAGATAGATTTGGTTGGCAGAGGAATTACTTCAACACACAATGATCACTTCTCACATAAAAATGACTACCATAAAGGTAATGATGCCACTTCTTGATGGCACGAAAGATAGCGCTCATCTCTTGATCATACACATGCATATACATCTCTTTTTGTTGGTAGATTCTTTGGAATTTAAAACATATCATGAAAAATAGTTCAGCCATGCCCTCATGCATTTGTTTCTTGTTCTCAACCATATCATACCATCCTCTCTGCTAGGCTATAAAACAAATACACAGCCCATTTGCTTCGGTTCCCTCGAGTATTTGTAGCTCCTAAAAAACATTTAATCTCCTTCTTGAAGCTCCAGAGGTGGAGTCCTATGGGCTTCGACATAATTCTTGATTCTCACTTGAGCTCGGTTTCATGTTTGCCTTGCATTGTTGGAGAAGAGCATGCACTACCTCACTTCCTCTTTCTCATTTGGATTCACTCCTTCTTACTTGACAAATATCATAGGTGCGCACTATTCACTTTCTAACCATACACGATGCCTCAGAAAGGTGGCGTGCCAATACTCTCATGATGATGAGAGCAGTACTATTAATAGTAGGAAAACTTGAGTAAAGCTGAGTGTTCATCCCACACACTTTGAGCATCATGGAAATGCTATCTCAAACTAAGTTTCCACCCACTTATTCACGCCCTCTGTTTGACCTTTGATCTCAGGATGGTAGCGATGCTTGGCGTCAACTTGGTTTGCATGATCTCAAACAAATTGTTTGCAAAATGAACTCATCATGCATTTGGCATTCTTGATCACTTACAATATGTTGTGGTACACCGTGTAACTTCAAGGTAGGATCCCAAAATTGCCTCGCAAAAACGATAGATGTCATATCCTTGACCGTTGTAGAGATGAAATGTGCCACCCTTGTCAACCTATCCACCACCACATGTAAGCTATCGCAACCTTTCTTTGTGTGTGTGGAAGACCCATATAGTGAAATCCATAGAAATACAAATCCACTGCATACATACATCTTGTGGGACAGAAGCATGTAAGTTCCTCACGTTCCTCTCAATTAGAAGCTCTTATCTTATCAAAGGTGTTGAAATTCCCAACTATCCCATCGTTGTGCTGAAGAATGCATTTCTCAAATCAGCCTTTGCTTGTAATTTTTGATGATGCCTATAGGCACCATGTAGACTCTATAGATCTTTGTAGCCAGAAACAAGGCAACTCTTTTCTAAGAACCGTGTTGTAATTCTTGCACCATTCGTGGCACCTCCTTATTTAACAGATATTCCTCTTGAGTTTTCAGAACTCAATCTTTGTGTACTTTGGAAATAGTCAATAGTGAACATTTAAGCATCGGCCCCACCACATTATTCTTGCTCTTTATATAGGCAATCTCAAAAACATAATTTTGCAAGGCTGCCACACCCACCTTCTTTGCTTAGGAGATAGACTCGGTTCGGAGAGGAATTACTTTAATGCACATGGATCACTTCTGACATAAAATGACTACCATAAAGCTCTAATCAATGCAATGTAAGAAAGGGATCAATGGCTTTAAGTAGAGCTCTGATACCAACAATGCAAGAAAGGGATCTAGTGAGAGATCAAGAAAATGCACTCATTATACATGGAGTATACTTATCATAGAGAGTACTAGTAGTCCACCCAAACATGGAAAGTCTACCATGACACCGTAAGTAAGACTTCAACTTACAAATACCCTTTCTTCCAAGGGAAAAGGACAACATCATGTAATCATTTGTACAACAATTTGATGGTGGAACCACATTCTTTGATTACCAAGTCTTTTCTTTTTTATGCTCTTAAAATCCCACTGCCTTGCAGCCATAGTGTCATATACTCGAACTTTCTAGAGATGAAATGTTCCACCCTTGTCAACCTATTTAGAGACACACATGCCCTATCCCAATGTTTCTTTGTGTGTGGAAGACCCATAGTGAAATCCATAGAAATACGAATCCAATTCCCTTCGAGAGTAGGCAAGTTGAAGTAGCCCATCGAACTTATATGTATTGGGTTCTTATTAAGTTGAGAAGGCGTACATCTTGTGAGAAAAGCATGGAAGTCCTTCCACATCCCTTTCTAATAGAAGCCCTTTTCCTTATCCTATCAACGGTCCTGAATACTCTTGATTGCCACACCGTTGGTGAAGGCAACGGTCTTGAATATTCCTGACTGCCCCACACCATTGGTGAAGAATGTATTTGTTCGATCGGCCTTTGCTTGTAACTTTTGATGTAGGCACCATGTAAACTCTATCTTTGCAGTAAAAATGAGACCATTTCATAGCTAGAAAGAAGGCAACTCTTTATGAGAACCATATCATAATCTCAGCCAGGCCGCCACATTATCCTATTGTTGATTATACACGCGATCTCAAAATCATAATTTTGCAAGGTTGCCAACCACCTTCTTCGCTTAGGACGGATTCGGTCACAGGAGAGAATTACTTCAATGCACGGTACGGTGATCACTTCTCACATAAGAATCACTCATATCCTAAAGGTAATGATGCCACTTCTTGATGGCATGCAAAATAGCCATCATCTCTTGATCATACAAATCTCCTTTTGTTGGTAGAATCTTCAGAATTTAAAGCATATGATGAAACTCATAGTTCAGCCATGTCCATTAGCTTTGATTCTTAATCTCCTTCTTGGAGTTCCGAATTGTCCTATGGGCATCGGCATAATGCTTCATTGAGATTAGTTTCATGTTTGCCTTGCATTTTTGGAGAAGAGCATTCACTATCTCCGCTTTCTCTTTTGCATTTGGATTCACTCCCTTTTGCTCGACAGCTCTCATGGGTACAGTTGCCTTCTAACCATACGCGATGCCTCAAAAGGTGGCATTCACCATCTAAGCATACACAGTGCCTCAAAAGGTGGCGCGGCGGCATGCATTTACCGTTTCTAACTATACACAATGCCTTAGAAAGCGGCATGCCAATACTCTCACGAGATGAGGTACTATTGTAGGAAAAATGGGCTAAAGCCAACCATTCGTCCCACACACTCTTTAAGTGTAAACTTATTCGTCGTGATCTCTATTTGACCTTAAATCTTGGGAAGGTAGCGATGCTTGGCAGTCGCTTGGTTTGCATGATATCAAATAAAGTAATCTAAAATTAACTCATGAATTTGACATCCTGGTCACTCTCAATACGTTGTAGTACACCATGTAACCTGAATACATGGACCACCAATTGCCTTGCAACCACCACGGATGTCGTATACTTGACCTTTGTAGAGATGAAATGTGCCACCACAAGCCACATATAAGCTATCTCAACCTTTCATTGTGTGTGGAAGACCCATAGTGAGATCCATAGAAATATGGATCCACTTCCCCATCGAAAATTGATAGGCAAGTTGAAGAAACCCACCGGGCTTACCTTATCAAGTTGAAAAGGGATACATCTTGTGTGACAAGAGCATGTAAGTCCTTCCACATCCCTTTCCTCTAGAAGCTCTTTCTTATCTTATCAAAGGACTTGAATATTCCCAATTGCCCCACCATTGATGAAGAATGCATTTTTTATGTAGGTACTACATGTAGACTCTTATCTCTGTAGTAAAAAATGAGACCATTATGGGAACCATGTTGTAATTTTTGACATAGGCACCATGTAGACTCTATCTTTGTACTCAAAATGAGACCATTACGAAGCAAAAAAATGAGGCAACTCTTTATGAGAACCAGGTTGTAATTTCAGCACCATTTGTGATGCCCCCTTATTTAAGAGATCTTCCTTTTAAAATTTGATGACCCAATGTTTGTATACTTTAGGTATAACTGATAGAGTATCAGCCACTACATTATCCTTGCCCTTTATATAGCTCATCTCAAAATCATAATTTTGCGAGGTTTCTTCTTTGCGTAGGATATAGATTCGGTTGGGAGAGGAATTACTTCAACACACAATGATCACTTCTCACATAAAAATGACTACCATAAAGGTAATGATCCCACTTCTTGACGGCACGAAAGATAGCGCTCATCTCTTGATCATACACATGCATATACATCTCTTTTTGTTGGTAGATTCTTTGGAATTTAAAACATATCATGAAACTCATCCAATAGTTCAGCCATGCCCTCATGCATTTGTTTCTTGTTCTGAACCATATCATACCATCCTCTCTGCTAGGCTATAAAACAAATACACAGCCCATTTGCTTCGGTTCCCTCGAGTATTTGTAGCTCCTAAAAGACATTTAATCTCCTTCTTGAAGCTCCAGAGGTGGAGTCCTATGGGCTTCGACATAATTCTTGATTCTCACTTGAGCTCGCTTTCATGTTTGCCTTGCATTGTTGGAGAAGAGCATGCACTACCTCACTTCCTCTTTCTCATTTGGATTCACTCCTTCTTACTTGACAACTATCATAGGTACGCACTATTCACTTTCTAACGATACACGATGCCTCGGAAAGGTGGCGTGCCAATACTCTCATGATGATGAGAGCAGTACTATTAATAGTAGGAAAACTTGAGTAAAGCTGAGCGTTCATCCCACACACTTTGGAGCATCATGGAAATGCTATCTCAAACTAAGTTTCCACCCACTTATTCACGCCCTCTGTTTGACCTTTGATCTCAGGATGGTAGCGATGCTTGGCGTCAACTTGGTTTGCATGATCTCAAACAAATTGTTTGCAAAATGAACTCATCATGCATTTGGCATTCTTGATCACTTACAATATGTTGTGGTGCATGGTGTAATCTCAAGGTAGGATCCCAAAATTGCCTCGCAAAAGCGATAGATGTCGTATCCTTGACCTTTGTAGAGATGAAATGTGCCACCCTTGTCAACCTATCCACCACCACATGTAAGCTATCGCAACCTTTCTTTGTGTGTGTGGAAGACCCATATAGTGAAATCCATAGAAATATGAATCCACTGCATACATACATCTTGTGGGACAGAAGCATGTAAGTTCCTCACGTTCCTCTCAATTAGAAGCTCTTATCTTATCAAAGGTGTTGAAATTCCCAACTGCCCCATCGTTGTGCTGAAGAATGCATTTCTCAGATCATCCTTTGCTTGTAATTTTTGATGATGCCTATAGGCACCATGTAGACTCTATAGATCTTTGTAGCCAGAAGCGAGGCAACTCTTTTCTAAGAACTGTGTTGTAATTCCTGCACCATTAGTGGCACCTCCTTATTTAACGGATATTCCTCTTGAATTTCCAAAACTCAATCTTTGTGTACTTTGGAAATAGTCGATAGTGAACATTTAAGCATCGGCCCCACCACATTATTCTTGCTCTTTATAATCTTGCAAGGCTGCCACACCCACCTTCTTTGCTTAGGAGATAGACTCGGTTCGGAGAGGAATTACTTCAATGCACATGGATCACTTCTGACATAAAATGACTACCATAAAGCTCTAATACATTGCAATGTAAGAAAGGGATCAATGGCTTTAAGTAGAGCTCTGATACCATCAATGCAGGAAAGGGATCTAGTGAGAGATCAAGAAAATGCACTCATTATACATGGAGTATACTTATCATAGAGAGTACTAGTAGTCCACCCAAACATGGAAAGTCTGCCATGACACCGTAAGTAAGACTTCAACTTACAAATACCCTTTCTTCCAAGGAAAAAGGACAATGTCATGTAATCATTTGTACAACAATTTGATGGTGGAACCACATTCTTTGATTACCAAGTCTTTCCTTTTTTTATGCTCTTAAAATCCCACTGCCTTGCAGCCATAGTGTCATATACTCCAACTTTCTAGAGATGAAACGTTCCACCCTTGTCAACCTATTCAGAGACACACATGCCCTATCCCAATGTTTCTTTGTGTGTGGAAGACCCATAGTGAAATCCATAGAAATACGAATCCACTTCCCTTTGAGAGTAGGCAAGTTGAAGTAGCCCATTGGACTTATATGTATTGGGTTCTTATTAAGTTGAGAAGGCATACATCTTATGTGAGAAAAGCATGGAAGTCCTTCCACATCCATTTCTAATAGAAGCCCTTTTCCTTATCCTATCAACGATCCTGAATACTCTTGATTGCCACAGCGTTGGTGAAGGCAACGGTCTTGAATATTCCTGCCTGCCCCACACCATTGGTGAAGAATGTATTTGTTTGATTGGCCTTTGCTTGTAACTTTTGATGTAGGCACCATGTAGACTCTATCTTTGTAGTAAAAATGAGACCATTTCATAGCTAGAAAGAAGGCAACTCTTTATGAGAACCATATCATAATCTCAACCGGGTCGTCACATTATCCTGTTGTTGATTATACACGCGATCTCAAAATCATAATTTTGCAAGGTTGCCAAACAACCACCTTCTTCGCTTAGGAGACGGATTCAGCCACAGGAGAGAATTACTTCAATGCATGATACGGTGATCACTTCTCACATAAAAATCACTCATATCATAAAGGTAATGATGCCACTTCTTGATGGCATAATGCAAAATAGCCATCATCTCTTGATCATACAAATCTCCTTTTGTTGGTAGAATCTTCAGAATTTAAAGCATATCATGAAACTCATAGTTCAGCCATGCCCTCATGCATTTGTTTCTTGTTCTCAACCACCATATCATCCTCTTTGCAATGCTATTAGCTTTGATTCCCAATCTCCTTCTTGGAGTTCCGAATTCTCCTATAGGCATCGGCATAATGCTTCATTGAGATTACTTTCATGTTTGCATCGCATTTTTGGGGAGAAGAGCATTCACTATCTCCACTTTCTCTTTTGCATTTGGATTCACTCCCTTTTGCTCGACAGCTATCATGGGTGCAGTTGCCTTCTAACCATACGCGATGCCTCAAAAGGTGGCATTCACCATCTAAGCATACACAGTGCCTCAAAAGGTGGCGCGGCGGCATGCATTCACCGTTTCTAACTATACACAATGCCTTAGAAAGCGGCATGCCAATACTCTCACGAGATGAGGTACTATTGTAGGAAAAATGGGCTAAAGCCGACCATTCGTCCCACACACTCTTTAAGTGTAAACTTATTCGTCGTGATCTCTATTTGACCTTAAATCTCGGGATGGTAGCGATGCTTGGCGGTCGCTTGGTTTGCATAATATCAAACAAAGTAATCTAAAATGAACTCATGAATTTGACATCCTGGTCACTCGCAATACGTTGTAGTACACCATGTAACCTGAATACATGGACCACCAATGGCCTTGCAACCATGGATGTCGTATACTTGACATTTGTAGAGATGAAATGTTTCACCACAAGCCACATATAAGCTATCTCAACCGTTCTTTGTGTGTGGAAGACCTATAGTAAGATCCATAGAAATATGGATCCACTTTCCCATCGAAAATTGATAGGCAAGTTGAAGAAACCCACCGGGCTTACCTTATCAGGTTGAAAATGCATACATCTTGTTTGACAAGAGCATGTAAGTCCTTCCACATCCCTTTCCTCTAGAAGCTCTTTCTTATCTTATCAAAGGAGTTGAATATTCCCAATTGCCCCACCATTGATGAAGAATGCATTTTGTATGTAGGTACCACATGTAGACTCTATCTCTGTAGTAAAAAATGAGACCATTATGGGCACCATGTAGACTATAGATCTTTGTAGCCAGAAGCGAGGCAACTCTTTTCTAAGAACCGTGTTGTAATTCCTGCACCATTCGTGGCACCTCCTTATTTAACGGATATTCCTCTTGAATTTCCAAAACTCAATCTTTGTGTACTTTAGAAATAGTCGATAGTGAACATTTAAGCATCGGCCCCACCACATTATTCTTTCTCTTTATAATCTTGCAATGCTGCCACACCCACCTTCTTTGCTTAGGAGATAGACTCGGTTCGGAGAGGAATTACTTCAATGCACATGGATCACTTCTGACATAAAATGACTACCATAAAGCTTTAATACATTGCAATGTAAGAAAGGGATCAATGGCTTTAAGTAGAGCTCTGATACCGACAATGCAAGAAAGGGATCCAGTGAGAGATCAAGAAAATGCACTCATACATGGAGTATACTTATCATAGAGAGTACTAGTAGTCCACCCAAACATGGAAAGTCTGCCATGACACCGTAAGTAAGACTTCAACTTACAAATACCCTTTCTTCCAAGGGAAAAGGACAACATCATGTAATCGTTTGTACAACAATTTGATGGTGGAACCACATTCTTTAAATACCAAGTCTTTCCTTTTTTTATGCTCTTAAAATCCCACTGCCTTGCAGCCATAGTGTCATATACTCGAACTTTCTAGAGATGAAATGTTCCACCCTTGTCAACCTATTCAGAGACACACATGCCCTATCCCAATGTTTCTTTGTGTGTGGAAGACCCATAGTGAAATCCATAGAAATACGAATCCACTTCCCTTCGAGAGTAGGCAAGTTGAAGTAGCCCATTAGACTTATATGTATTGGGTTCTTATTAAGTTGAGAAGGCGTACATATTATGTGAGAAAAGCATGGAAGTCCTTCCACATATGTTTCTAATAGAAGCCCTTTCCCTTATCCTATCAACGATCTTGAATACTCTTGATTGCCACACCGTTGGTGAAGGCAACGATCTTGAATATTCGTGACTGCCCCACACCATTGGTGAAGAATGTATTTGTTCGATCGGCCTTTGCTTGTAACTTTTGATGTAGGCACCATGTAGACTCTAGCTTTGTAGTAAAAATGAGACCATTTCATAGCTAGAAAGAAGGCAACTCTTTATGAGAACCATATCATAATCTCATCTGGGTCGCCACATTATCCTGTTGTTGATTATACACGCGATCTCAAAATCATAATTTTGCAAGGTTGCCAAACAACCACCTTCTTCGCTTAGGAGACGGATTCGGCCAGAGGAGAGAATTACTTCAATGCACGATACGATGATCACTTCTCAGATAAAAATCACTGCTGCCTTGCAGCCATAGTGTCATATACTCGAACTATCTAGAGATGAAATGTTCCACCCTTGTCAACCTATTCAGAGACACACATGCCCTATCCCAACGTTTCTTTGTGTGTGGAAGACCCATAGTGAAATCCATAGAAATACGAATCCAATTCCCTTCGAGAGTAGGCAAGTTGAAGTAGCCCATCGAACTTATATGTATTGGGTTCTTATTAAGTTGAGAAGGCGTACATCTTGTGAGAAAAGCATGGAAGTCCTTCCACATCCCTTTCTAATAGAACCCCTTTTCCTTATCCTATCAACGGTCCTGAATACTCTTGATTGCCACACCGTTGGTGAAGGCAACGGTCTTGAATATTCCTGATTGCCCCACACCATTGGTGAAGAATGTATTTGTTCGATCGACCTTTGCTTGTAACTTTTGATGTAGGCACCATGTAAACTCTATCTTTGCAGTAAAAATGAGACCATTTCATAGCTAGAAAGAAGGCAACTCTTTATGAGAACCATATCATAATCTCAGCCAGGCCGCCACATTATCCTATTGTTGATTATACACGCGATCTCAAAATCATAATTTTGCAAGGTTGCCGACCACCTTCTTCGCTTAGGAGATGGATTCGGTCACAGGAGAGAATTACTTCAATGCACGGTACGGTGATCACTTCTGACATAAAAATCACTCATATCGTAAAGGTAATGATGCCGCTTCTTGATGGCATGCAAAATAGCCATCATCTCTTGATCATACAAATCTCCTTTTGTTGGTAGAATCTTCAGAATTTAAAGCATATGATGAAACTCATAGTTCAGCCATGCCCTCATGCATTTGTTTCTTGTTCTTAACCACCATATCATCCTCTTTTGCAATGCTATAAAACAATCACACAGTCCATTAGATTTGATTCCCAATCTCCTTCTTGGAGTTCCGAATTCTCCTATGGGCATCGGCATAATGCCTCATTGAGATTACTTTCATGTTTGCCTTGCATTTCTGGAGAAGAGCATTCACTATCTCCACTTTCTCTTTTTCATTTGGATTCACTCCCTTTTGCTCGACAGCTATCATGGGTGCAGTTGCCTTCTAACCATACGCGATGCCTCAAAAGGTGGCATTCACCATCTACGCATACGCAGTGCCTCAAAAGGTGGCGCGACGGCATGCATTCACCTTTTCTAACTATACACAATGCCAATACTCTCACGAGATGAGGTACTATTGTAGGAAAGATGGGCTAAAGCCGACCATTCGTCCCACACACTTTTTAAGTGTAAACTTATTCGTCGTGATCTCTATTTTACCTTAAATCTCGGGAAGGTAGCGATGCTTGGCAGTCACTTGGTTTGCATGCTATCAAATAAAGTAATCTAAAATGAACTCATGAATTTATCTAAAATGTACTCATCAATTTGACATCCTGGTCACTCTCAATACGTTGTAGTACACCATGTAACCTGAATACATGGACCACCAATTGCCTTGCAACCAACGGATGTCGTATACTTGACCTTTGTAGAGATGAAATGTGCCACCACAAGCCACATATAAGCTATCTCAACCTTTCTTTGTGTTTGGAAGACCGATAGTGAGATCCATAGAAATATGGATCCACTTCACCATCGAAAATTGATAGGCAAGTTGAAGAAACCCACCGGGCTTACCTTATCAGGTTGAAAAGGCATACATCTTGTGTGAAAAGAGCATATAAGTCCTTCCACATCCCTTTCCTCTAGAAGCTCTTTCTTATCTTATCAAAGGACTTGAATATTCCCAATTGCCCCACCATTGATGAAGAATGCATTTTTTATGTAGGTACCACATGTAGACTCTATCTCTGTAGTAAAAAACGGGACCATTATGGGAAAAAATGAGACTCTATTACGTAGGCACCATGTAGACTCTATCTTTGTAGTATAAATGAGACCATTACGTAGCCACAACTCTTTATGAGAACCAGGTCGTAATTTCAGCACCATTTGTGATGCCCCCTTATTTAAGAGATCTTCCTTTTGAAATTCCATGACCCAATGTTTGTATACTTTAGGTATAACTGATAGAGTATCAGCCACTACATTATCCTTGCCCTTTATATAGCTCATCTCAAAATCATAATTTTGCAAGGTTTCTTCTTTGCATAGAAGATAGATTCGGTTGGGAGAGGAATTACTTCAACACACAATGATCACTTCTCACATAAGAATGACTACCATAAAGGTAATGATGCCACTTCTTGACGGCACGAAAGATAGCGCTCATCTCTTGATCATACACATGCATATACATCTCTTTTTGTTAGTAGATTCTTTGGAATTTAAAACATATCATGAAACTCATCCAATAGTTCAGCCATGCCCTCATGCATTTGTTTCTTATTCTTAACCATATCATACCATCCTCTCTGCTAGGCTATAAAACAAATACACAGCACATTTGCTTCGGTTCGCTCGAGTATTTGTAGCTCCTCAAAAACATTTAATCTCCTTCTTGAAGCTCCAGAGGTGGAGTCCTATGGGCTTCGACATAATTCTTGATTCTCACTTGAGCTCGGTTTCATGTTTGCCTTGCATTGTTGGAGAAGAGCATGCACTACCTCACTTCCTCTTTCTCATTTGGATTCACTCCTTCTTACTTGACAAATATCATAGGTGCGCACTATTCACTTTCTAACCATACACGATGCCTCAGAAAGGTGGCGTGCCAATACTCTCATGATGATGAGAGCAGTACTATTAATAGTAGGAAAACTTGAGTAAAGCTGAGTGTTCATCCCACACACTTTGAGCATCATGGAAATGCTATCTCAAACTAAGTTTCCACCCACTTATTCACGCCCTCTGTTTGACCTTTGATCTCAGGATGGTAGCGATGCTTGGCGTCAACTTGGTTTGCATGATCTCAAACAAATTGTTTGCAAAATGAACTCATCATGCATTTGGCATTCTTGATCACTTACAATATGTTGTGGTACACCGTGTAACTTCAAGGTAGGATCCCAAAATTGCCTCGCAAAAACGATAGATGTCATATCCTTGACCGTTGTAGAGATGAAATGTGCCACCCTTGTCAACCTATCCACCACCACATGTAAGCTATCGCAACCTTTCTTTGTGTGTGTGGAAGACCCATATAGTGAAATCCATAGAAATACAAATCCACTGCATACATACATCTTGTGGGACAGAAGCATGTAAGTTCCTCACGTTCCTCTCAATTAGAAGCTCTTATCTTATCAAAGGTGTTGAAATTCCCAACTATCCCATCGTTGTGCTGAAGAATGCATTTCTCAAATCAGCCTTTGCTTGTAATTTTTGATGATGCCTATAGGCACCATGTAGACTCTATAGATCTTTGTAGCCAGAAACAAGGCAACTCTTTTCTAAGAACCGTGTTGTAATTCCTGCACCATTCGTGGCACCTCCTTATTTAACAGATATTCCTCTTGAGTTTTCAGAACTCAATCTTTGTGTACTTTGGAAATAGTCAATAGTGAACATTTAAGCATCGGCCCCACCACATTATTCTTGCTCTTTATATAGGCAATCTCAAAAACATAATTTTGCAAGGCTGCCACACCCACCTTCTTTGCTTAGGAGATAGACTCGGTTCGGAGAGGAATTACTTTAATGCACATGGATCACTTCTGACATAAAATGACTACCATAAAGCTCTAATCAATGCAATGTAAGAAAGGGATCAATGGCTTTAAGTAGAGCTCTGATACCAACAATGCAAGAAAGGGATCTAGTGAGAGATCAAGAAAATGCACTCATTATACATGGAGTATACTTATCATAGAGAGTACTAGTAGTCCACCCAAACATGGAAAGTCTACCATGACACCGTAAGTAAGACTTCAACTTACAAATACCCTTTCTTCCAAGGGAAAAGGACAACATCATGTAATCATTTGTACAACAATTTGATGGTGGAACCACATTCTTTGATTACCAAGTCTTTTCTTTTTTTATGCTCTTAAAATCCCACTGCCTTGCAGCCATAGTGTCATATACTCGAACTATCTAGAGATGAAATGTTCCACCCTTGTCAACCTATTCAGAGACACACATGCCCTATCCCAATGTTTCTTTGTGTGTGGAAGACCCATAGTGAAATCCATAGAAATACGAATCCAATTCCCTTTGAGAGTAGGCAAGTGGAAGTAGCCCATCGAACTTATATGTATTGGGTTCTTATTAAGTTGAGAAGGCGTACATCTTGTGAGAAAAGCATGGAAGTCCTTCCACATCCCTTTCTAATAGAAGCCCTTTTCCTTATCCTATCAACGGTCCTGAATACTCTTGATTGCCACACCGTTGGTCAAGGCAACGGTATTCCTGACTGCCCCACACCATTGGTGAAGAATGTATTTGTTCGATCGGCCTTTGCTTGTAACTTTTGATGTAGGCACCATGTAGACTCTAGCTTTGTAGTAAAAATGAGACCATTTCATAGCTAGAAAGAAGGCAACTCTTTATGAGAACCATATCATAATCTCAGCCAGGCCGCCACATTATCCTATTGTTGATGATTATACACGCGATCTCAAAATCATAATTTTGCAAGGTTGCCGACCACCTTCTTCGCTTAGGACGGATTCGGTCACAGGAGAGAATTACTTCAATGCACGGTACGGTGATCACTTCTCACATAAGAATCACTCATATCCTAAAGGTAATGATGCCACTTCTTGATGGCATGCAAAATAGCCATCATCTCTTGATCATACAAATCTCCTTTTGTTGGTAGAATCTTCAGAATTTAAAGCATATGATGAAACTCATAGTTCAGCCATGTCCATTAGCTTTGATTCTTAATCTCCTTCTTGGAGTTCCGAATTCTCCTATGGGCATCGGCATAATGCTTCATTGAGATTAGTTTCATGTTTGCCTTGCATTTTTGGAGAAGAGCATTCACTATCTCCACTTTCTCTTTTGCATTTGGATTCACTCCCTTTTGCTCGACAGCTATCATGGGTACAGTTGCCTTCTAACCATATGCGATGCCTCAAAAGGTGGCATTCACCATCTAAGCATACATAGTGCCTCAAAAGGTGTCGCGGCGGCATGCATTCACCTTTTCTAACTATACACAATGCCTTAGAAAGCGGCATGCCAATACTCTCACGAGATGAGGTACTATTGTAGGAAAAATGGGCTAAAGCCGACCATTCGTCCCACACACTTTTTAAGTGTAAACTTATTCGTCATGATCTCTATTTGACCTTAAATCTCGGGAAGGTAGGGATGCTTGGCAGTCGCTTGGTTTGCATGATATCAAATAAAGTAATCTAAAATTAACTCATGAATTTATCTAAAATGAACTCATCAATTTGACATCCTGGTCACTCTCAATACGTTGTAGTACACCATGTAACCTGAATACATGGACCACCAATTGTCTTGCAACCACGGATGTCGTATACTTGACCTTTGTAGAGATGAATTGTGCCACCACAAGCCACATATAAGCTATCTCAATCTTTCTTTGTGTGTGGAAGACCCATAGTGAGATCCATAGAAATATGGATCCACTTCCCCATCGAAAATTGATAGGCAAGTTGAAGAAACCCACCGGGCTTACCTTATCACGTTGAAAAGGGATACATCTTGTGTGACAAGAGAATGTAAGTCCTTCCACATCCCTTTCCTCTAGAAGCTCTTTCTTTTCTTATCAAAGGACTTGAATATTTTCAATTGCCCCACTATTGATGAAGAATGCATTATTTGTGTAGGTACCACATGTAGACTCTATCTATGTAGTAAAAAATGAGACCATTTATGGGAACCATGTTGTAATTTTCGACATAGGCACCATGTAGACTCTATCTTTATAGTAAAAATGAGACCATTACGTAGCCAAAAAACGAGGCAACTCTTTATGAGAACCAGGTTGTAATTTCAGCACCATTTGTGACACCCCCTTATTTAAGAGATCTTCCTTTTGAAATTCCATGACCCAATGTTTGTATACTTTAGGTATAACTGATAGAGTATCAGCCACTACATTATCCTTGCCCTTTATATAGCTCATCTCAAAATCATAATTTTGCGAGGTTTCTTCTTTGCGTAGGAGATAGATTCGGTTGGGAGAGGAATTACTTCAACACACAATGATCACTTCTCACATAAAAATGACTACCATAAAGGTAATGATGCCACTTCTTGACGGCACGAAAGATAGCACTCATGTCTTGATCATACACATGCATATACATCTCTTTTTGTTGGTAGATTCTTTGGAATTTAAAACATATCATGAAACTCATCCAATAGTTCAGCCATGCCCTCATGCATTTGTTTCTTATTCTCAACCATATCATACCATCCTCTCTGCTAGGCTATAAAACAAATACACAGCCCATTTGCTTTGGTTTCCTCAAGTATTTGTAGGTCCTAAAAAACATTTAATCTCCTTCTTGAAGCTCCAGAGGTGGAGTCCTATGGGCTTTGACATAATTCTTGATTCTCACTTGAGCTCGCTTTCATGTTTGCCTTACATTGTTGGAGAAGAGCATGCACTACCTCACTTCCTCTTTCTCATTTGGATTCACTCCTTCTTACTTGACAACTATCATAGGTGCGCACTATTCACTTTCTAACCATACACGATGCCTCAGAAAGGTGGCATGCCAATACTCTCATGATGATGAGAGCAGTACTATTAATAGTAGGAAAACTTGAGTAGAGCTGAGCGTTCATCCTACACACTTTGATCATCATGGAAATGCTATCTCAAACACTTCTGACATAAAATGACTACCATAAAGCTCTAATACATTGCAATGTAAGAAAGGGATCAATGGCTTTAAGTAGAGCTCTGATAGCAACAATGCAAGAAAGGGATCCAGTGAGAGATCAAGAAAATGCACTCATTATACATGGAGTATACTTATCATAGAGAGTACTAGTAGTCCACCCAAACATGGAAAGTCTACCATGACACCGTAAGTAAGACTTCAACTTACAAATACCCTTTCTTCCAAGGGAAAAGGACAACATCATGTAATCATTTGTACAACAATTTGATGGTGGAACCACATTCTTTAAATACCAAGTCTTTCCTTTTTTTATGCTCTTAAAATCCCACTGCCTTGCAGCCATAGTGTCATATACTCGAACTTTCTAGAGATGAAATGTTCCACCCTTGTCAACCTATTCAGAGACACACATGCCCTATCCCAATGTTTCTTTGTGTGTGGAAGACCCATAGTGAAATCCATAGAAATACGAATCCAATTCCCTTTGAGAGTAGGGAAGTTGAAGTAGCCCATCGAACTTATATGTATTGGGTTCTTAGTAAGTTGAGAAGGCGTACATCTTGTGAGAAAAGCATGGAAGTCCTTCCACATCCCTTTCTAATAGAAGCCCTTTTCCTTATCCTATCAACGGTCCTGAATACTCTTGATTGCCACACCGTTGGTGAAGGCAACGGTCTTGAATATTCCTAACTGCCCCACACCATTGGTGAAGAATGTATTTGTTCGATCGGCCTTTGCTTGTAACTTTTGATGTAGGCACCATGTAAACTCTATCTTTGCAGTAAAAATGAGACCATTTCATAGCTAGAAAGAAGGCAACTCTTTATGAGAACCATATCATAATCTCAGCCAGGCCGCCACATTATCCTATTGTTGATTATACACGCGATCTCAAAATCATAATTTTGCAAGGTTGCCGACCACCTTCTTCACTTAGGAGACGGATTCGGTCAAGGGAGAGAATTACTTCAATGCACGGTACGGTGATCACTTTTGACATAAAAATCACTCATATCGTAAAGGTAATGATGCCACTTCTTGATGGCATGCAAAATAGCCATCATCTCTTGATCATACAAATCTCCTTTTGTTGGTAGAATCTTCAAAATTTAAAGCATATGATGAAACTCATAGTTTAGCCATGCCCTCATGCATTTGTTTCTTGTTCTGAACCACCATATCATCCTCTTTTGCAATGCTATAAAACAATCACACAGTCCATTAGCTTTGATTCTTAATCTCCTTCTTGGAGTTCCAAATTCTCCTATGGGCATCGGCATAATGCTTCATTGAGATTACTTTCATGTTTGCCTTGCATTTCTGGAGAAGAGCATTCACTATCTCCACTTTCTCTTTTGCATTTGGATTTGCTTCCTTTTGCTCGACAGGTATCATGGGTACAGTTGCCTTCTAACCATACGCGATGCCTCAAAAGGTGGCATTCACCATCTAAGTATACACAGTGCCTCAAAAGGTGGCGCGGCGGCATGCATTCACCTTTTCTAACTATACACAATGCCTTAGAAAGCGGCATGCCAATACTCTCACGAGATGAGGTACTATTGTAGGAAAAATGGGCTAAAGCCGACCATTCGTCCCACACACTTTTTAAGTGTAAACTTATTCGTCGTGATCTCTATTTGACCTTAAATCTCGGGAAGGTAGCGATGCTTGGCAGTCGCTTGGTTTGCATGATATCAAATAAAGTAATCTAAAATGAACTCATGAATTTATCTAAAATGAACTCATGAATTTGACATCCTGGTCACTCTCAATACGTTGTAGTACACCATGTAACCTGAATACATGGACCACCAATTGTCTTGCAGCCACGAATGTCGTATACTTTGTAGAGATGAAATGTGCCACCAACAAGCCACATATAAGCTATCTCAACCTTTCTTTGTGTGTGGAAGACCCATAGTGAGATCCATAGAAATATGGATCCACTTCCCCATCCAAAATTGATAGGCAAGGTTGAAGAAACCCACCGGGCTTACCTTATCAGGTTGAAAAGGCATACATCTTGTGTGACAAGAGCATGTAAGTCCTTCCACATCCCTCTCCTCTAGAAGCTCTTTCTTATCTTATCAAAGGACTTGAATATTCCCAATTGCCCCACTATTGATGAAGAATGCATTTTTTATGTAGGTACCACATGTAGACTCTATCTCTGTAGTAAAAAATGAGACCATTATGGGAACCATGTTGTAATTTTTGACATAGGCACCATGTAGACTCTATCTTTGTTAGTAAAAATGAGACCATTATGTAGCCAAAAAACGAGGCAACTCTTTATGAGAACGAGGTTGCCACACCCACCTTCTTTGCTTAGGAGATAGACTCGGTTCGGAGAGGAATTACTTCAATGCACATGGATCACTTCTGACATAAAATGACTACCATAAAGGATCTAATACATTGCAATGTAAGAAAGGGATCAATGGCTTTAAGTAGAGCTCTGATACCAACAATGCAAGAAAGGGATCTAGTGAGAGATCAAGAAAATGCACTCATTATACATGGAGTATACTTATCATAGAGAGTACTAGTAGTCCACCGAAACATGGAAAGTCTGCCATAACACTGTAAGTAAGACTTCAACTTACAAATACCCTTTCTTCCAAGGAAAAAGGACAATGTCATGTAATCATTTGTACAACAATTTGATGGTGGAACCACATTCTTTGATTACCAAGTCTTTCCTTTTTTTATGCTCTTAAAATCCCACTGCCTTGCAGCCATAGTGTCATATACTCCAACTTTCTAGAGATGAAATGTTCCACCCTTGTCAACCTATTCAGAGACACACATGCCCTATCCCAATGTTTCTTTGTGTGTGGAAGACCCATAGTGAAATCCATAGAAATACGAATCCACTTCCCTTCGAGAGTAGGCAAGTTGAAGTAGCCCATTGGACTTATATGTATTGGGTACTTATTAAGTTGAGAAGGCGTACATCTTATGTGAGAAAAGCATGGAAGTCCTTCCACATCCGTTTCTAATAGAAGCCCTTTTCCTTATCCTATCAACGATCTTGAATACTCTTGATTGCCACACCGTTGGTGAAGGCAACGATCTTGAATATTCCTGACTGCCCCACACCATTGGTGAAGAATGTATTTGTTCGATCGGCCTTTGCTTGTAACTTTTGATGTAGGCACCATGTAGACTCTAGCTTTGTAGTAAAAATGAGACCATTTCATAGCTAGAAAGAAGGCAACTCTTTATGAGAACCATATCATAGCAGTACATGGAGGGTCGCCACATTATCCTGTTGTTGATTATACACGCGATCTCAAAATCATAATTTTGCAAGGTTGCCAAACAACCACCTTCTTCGCTTAGGAGACGGATTCGGCCACAGAAGAGAATTACTTCAATGCACGATACGATGATCACTTCTCAGATAAAAATCACTCATATCGTAAAGGTAATGATGCCACTTCTTGATGGCATAATGCAAAATAGCCATCATCTCTTGATCATACAAATCTCCTTTTGTTGGTAGAATCTTCAGAATTTAAAGCATATCATGAAACTCATAGTTCAGCCATGCCCTCATGCATTTGTTTCTTGTTCTCAACCACCATATCATCCTCTTTGCAATGCTATAAAACAATCACACAGTCCATTAGCTTTGATTCCCAATCTCCTTCTTGGAGTTCCGAATTCTCCTATGGGCATCGGCATAATGCTTCATTGAGATTACTTTCATATTTGCCTCACATTTTTGGGGAGAAGAGCATTCACTATCTCCACTTTCTCTTTTGCATTTGGATTCACTCCCTTTTGCTCGACAGCTATCATGGGTGCAGTTGCCTTCTAACCATACGCGATGCCTCAAAAGGTGGCATTCACCATCTAAGCATACACAGTGCCTCAAAAGGTGGCGCGGCGGCATGCATTCACCTTTTCGAACTATACACACTGCCTTAGAAAGCGGCATGCCAATACTCTCACGAGATGAGGTACTATTGTAGGAAAAATGGGCTAAAGCCGACCATTCATCCCACACACTTTTTAAGTGTAAACTTATTCGTTGTGATCTCTATTTGACCTTAAATCTCGGGAAGGTAGCGATGCTTGGCAGTCGCTTGGTTTGCATGATATCAAATAAAGTAATCTAAAATGAACTCATGAATTTATCTAAAATAAACTCATGAATTTGACGTCCTGGTCACTCTCAATACGTTGTAGTACACCATGTAACCTGAATACATGGACCACTTGCAACCACGGATGTCGTATACTTTGTAGAGATGAAATGTGCCACCAACAAGCCACATATAAGTTATCTCAACCTTTCTTAGTGTGAGGAAGACCCATAGTGAGATCCATAGAAATATGGATCCACTTTCCCATCGAAAATTGATAGGCAAGTTGAAGAAACCCACCGGGCTTACCTTATCAGGTTGAAAAGGCATACATCTTGTGTGACAAGAGCATGTAAGTCCTTCCACATCCCTTTCCTCTAAAAGATCTTTCTTCTCTTATCAAAGGACTTGAATATTCCCAATTGCCCTACTATTGATGAAGAATGCATTTTTTATGTAGGTACCACATGTAGACTCTATCTCTGTAGTAAAAAATGAGACCATTATGGGAACCATGTTATAATTTTTGACATAGGCACCATGTAGACTCTATCTTTGTTAGTAAAAATGAGACCATTATGTAGCCAAAAAACGAGGCAACTCTTTATGAGAATGAGGTTGCCACACCCACCTTCTTTGCTTAGGAGATAGACTCGGTTCGCAGAGGAATTACTTCAATGCACATGGATCACTTCTGACATAAAATGACTACCATAAAGGATCTAATACATTGCAATGTAAGAAAGGGATCAATGGCTTTAAGTAGAGATCTGATACCAACAATGCAAGAAAGGGATCTAGTGAGAGATCAAGAAAATGCACTCATTATACATGGAGTATACTTATCATAGAGAGTACTAGTAGTCGACCGAAACATGGAAAGTCTGCCATGACACCGTAAGTAAGACTTCAACTTACAAATACCCTTTCTTCCAAGGAAAAAGGACAATGTCATGTAATCATTTGTACAACAATTTGATGGTGGAACCACATTCTTTGATTACCAAGTCTTTCCTTTTTTTATGCTCTTAAAATCCCACTGCCTTGCAGCCATAGTGTCATATACTCCAACTTTCTAGAGATGAAATGTTCCACCCTTGTCAACCTATTCAGAGACACACATGCCCTATCCCAATGTTTGTTTATGTGTGGAAGACCCATAGTGAAATCCATAGAAATACGAATCCACTTCCCTTCGAGAGTAGGCAAGTTGAAGTAGCCCATTGGACTTATATGTATTGGGTTCTTATTAAGTTGAGAAGGCGTACATCTTATGTGAGAAAAGCATGGAAGTCCTTCCACATCCGTTTCTAATAGAAGCCCTTTCCCTTATCCTATCAACGATCTTGAATACTCTTGATTGCCACACCGTTGGTGAAGGCAACGATCTTGAATATTCCTGACTGCCCCACACCATTGGTGAAGAATGTATTTGTTCGATCGGCCTTTGCTTGTAACTTTTGATGTAGGCACCATGTAGACTCTAGCTTTGTAGTAAAAATGAGACCATTTCATAGCTAGAAAGAAGGCAACTCTTTATGAGAACCATATCATAGCAGTACATGGAGGGTCGCCACATTATCCTGTTGTTGATTATACACGCGATCTCAAAATCATAATTTTGCAAGGTTGCCAAACAACCACCTTCTTCGCTTAGGAGACGGATTCGGCCACAGGAGAGAATTACTTCAATGCACGATACGATGATCACTTCTCAGATAAAAATCACTCATATCGTAAAGGTAATGATGCCACTTCTTGATGGCATAATGCAAAATAGCCATCATCTCTTGATCATACAAATCTCCTTTTGTTGGTAGAATCTTCAAAATTTAAAGCATATCATGAAACTCATAGTTCAGCCATGCCCTCATGCATTTGTTTCTTGTTCTCAACCACCATATCATCCTCTTTGCAATGCTATAAAACAATCACACAGTCCATTAGCTTTGATTCCCAATCTCCTTCTTGGAGTTCCGAATTCTCCTATGGGCATCGGCATAATGCTTCATTGAGATTACTTTCATATTTGCCTCACATTTTTGGGGAGAAGAGCATTCACTATCTCCACTTTCTCTTTTGCATTTGGATTCACTCCCTTTTGCTCGACAGCTATCATGGGTGCAGTTGCCTTCTAACCATACGCGACGCCTCAAAAGGTGGCATTCACCATCTAAGCATACACAGTGCCTCAAAAGGTGGCGCGGCGGCATGCATTCACCTTTTCAAACTATACACACTGCCTTAGAAAGCGGCATGCCAATACTCTCACGAGATGAGGTACTATTGTAGGAAAAATGGGCTAAAGCCGACCATTCATCCCACACACTTTTTAAGTGTAAACTTATTCGTTGTGATTTCTATTTGACCTTAAATCTCGGGAAGGTAGCGATGCTTGGCAGTCGCTTGGTTTGCATGATATCAAATAAAGTAATCTAAAATGAACTCATGAATTTATCTAAAATGTACTCATGAATTTGACATCCTGGTCACTCTTAATACGTTGTAGTACACCATGTAACCTGAATACATGGACAACCAATTGCCTTGCAACCACGGATGTCGTATACTTGACCTTTGTAGAGATGAAATGTGCCACCACAAGCCACATATAAGCTATCTCAACCTTTCTTTGTGTGTGGAAGACCCATAGTGAGATCCATAGAAATATGGATCCACTTCCCCATCCAAAATTGATAGGCAAGTTGAAGAAACCCACCGGGCTTACCTTATCAGGTTGAAAAGGCATACATCTTGTGTGACAAGAGCATGTAAGTCCTTCCACATCCCTCTCCTCTAGAAGCTCTTTCTTATCTTATCAAAGGACTTGAATATTCCCAATTGCCCCACCATTGATGAAGAATGCATTTTTTATGTAGGTACCACATGTAGACTCTATCTCTATAGTAAAAAACGAGACCATTATGGGAAAAAATGAGACTCTATTACGTAGGCACCATGTAGACTATCTTTGTAGTAAAAATGAGACCATTACGTAGCCAAAAAATGAGGCAACTCTTTATGAGAACCAGGTCGTAATTTCAGCACCATTTGTGACGCCCTCTTATTTAAGAGATCTTCCTTTTGAAATTCCATGACCCAATGTTTGTATACTTTAGGTATAAATGATAGAGTATCAGCCACTACATTATCCTTGCCCTTTATATAGCTCATCTCAAAATCATAATTTTGCGAGGTTTCTTCTTTGCGTAGGAGATAGATTCGGTTGGGAGAGGAATTACTTCAACACACAATGATCACTTCTCACATAAAAATGACTACCTTAAAGGTAATGATGCCACTTCTTGACGGCACGAAAGATAGCGCTCATCTCTTGATCATACACATGCATATACATCTCTTTTTGTTAGTAGATTCTTTGGAATTTAAAACATATCATGAAACTCATCCAATAGTTCAGCCATGCCCTCATGCACTTGTTTCTTATTCTCAACCATATCATACCATCCTCTCTGCTAGGCTATAAAACAAATACACAGCCCATTTGCTTCGGTTCCCTCGAGTATTTGTAGCTCCTAAAAAACATTTAATCTCCTTCTTGAAGCTCCAGAGGTGGAGTCCTATGGGCTTTGACATAATCCTTGATTCTCACTTGAGCTCGCTTTCATGTTTGCCTTGCATTGTTGGAGAAGAGCATGCACTACCTCACTTCCTCTTTCTCATTTGGATTCACTCCTTCTTACTTGACAACTATCATAAGTGCGCACTATTCACTTTCTAACCATACACGATGCCTCAGAAAGGTGGTGTGCCAATACTCTCATGATGATGAGAGCAGTACTATTAATAGTAGGAAAACTTGAGTAAAGCTGAGTGTTCATCCCACACACTTTGAGCATCATGGAAATGCTATCTCAAACTAAGTTTCCACCCACTTATTCATGCCCTCTGTTTGACCTTTGATCTCAGGATGGTAGCGATGCTTGGCGTCAACTTGGTTTGCATGATCTCAAATAAATTGTTTGCAAAATGAACTCATCATGCATTTGGCATTCTTGATCACTTACAATATGGTGTGGTACACCGTGTAACTTCAAGGTAGGATCCCAAAATTGCCTCGCAAAAACGATAGATGTCGTATCCTTGACCTTTGTAGAGATGAAATGCGCCACCCTTGTCAACCTATCCACCACCACATGTAAGCTATCGCAACCTTTCTTTGTGTGTGTGGAAGACCCATATAGTGAAATCCATAGAAATACGAATCCACTGCATACATACATCTTGTGGGACAGAAGCACGTAAGTTCCTCACGTTCCTCTCAATTAGAAGCTCTTATCTTATCAAAGGTGTTGAAATTCCCAACTGCCCCATCGTTGTGCTGAAGCATGCATTTCTCAGATCAGCCTTTGCTTGTAGTTTTTGATGATGCCTATAGGCACCATGTAGACTCTATAGATCTTTGTAGCCAGAAGCGAGGCAACTCTTTTCTAAGAACCATGTTGTAATTCATGCACCATTCGTGGCACCTCCTTATTTAACGGATATTCCTCTTGAATTTCCAGAACTCAATCTTTGTGTACTTTGGAAATAGTCGATAGTGAACATTTAAGCATCGGCGCCACCATATTATTCTTGCTCTTTATAATCTTGCAAGGCTGCCACACCCAGGAGATAGACTCGGTTTGTAGAGGAATTACTTCAATGCACATGGATCACTTCTGACATAAAATTACTACCATAAAGCTCTAATACATTACAATGTAAGAAAGGGATCAATGGCTTTAAGTAGAGCTCTGATACCAACAATGCAAGAAAGGGATCTAGTGAGAGATCAAGAAAATGCACTCATTATACATGGAGTATACTTATCATAGAGAGTACTAGTAGTCCACCCAAACATGGAAAGTCTGCCGCCATGACACCATAAGTAAGACTTAAACTTCCAAATACCCTTTCTTCCAAGGAAAAAGGACAACATCATGTAATCATTTGTACAACAATTTGATGGTGGAACCACATTCTTTGATTACCAAGTCTTTCCTTTTTTTATGCTCTTAAAATCCCACTGCCTTGCAGCCATAGTGTCATATACTCGAACTTTCTAGAGATGAAATGTTCCACCCTTGTCAACCTATTCTGTGAGATCCCTCCGCCCCCTCCGCGTGCGGACTCTCGGTAGCCGAACAGCGGAAGCAGCCCCCACATGCGCGCGGGGCGGGGTTTCTCACTCGGGGTCTCGCTCTCGAATGTCCGGGCACGAGACTAGGCTGGTGGTCACTCCAAAAACCGAAACCGGGAAAAATTCCCATGCCCGGAAAGCGGGGGCGATTCCGCCATTATGAATTTTTTTTATTTTTATTTTTTAACGAATTTTTCTAACGTGATCATTTCTAAGTTATCCTTTAACTGGATAAACCAGATAGAAGGAAACTATCACTGATATAATTTGATCATTTTAGTAAATTCAACGCTTTTTTCCTGATCCAGGTCAGGCAGCACAGCCGTTGATCTACTTATTGAAAAATTTATCAGGAGATTATTTAACTACTCGAATCTTAGCATAATCCTAAGATTTTGCAATTTGATTATTAAAACTCCACTGATTCCAGCCTAACTCCATCCGGCCCATGGGTTAGCCACCACCCTACCACTGGAATCGGTGGAACCAAATAAGTACTCACCCACCCATAATTGAATTGCCTTTCTTAACTTTAGCTTTAGAAAACAGATACGCACGCACTCCTCTTTATTAAAACTTTAATAAAAACAATCCTTGATAAACAATTTACGATTTATACATGTCATACTTCAAAATTTTCATTGAGTCCTTGTTTCTCAACAAAACAGTATCACTCTGGACTCTCCGTTGAGACCAGCAAGTCAACAACGAGATCCAGTGATAGATTATAAAAAAAAAAAACATAGGTCCATCATATAATATCTTCCTCGACATACACATGGATGTCCTCGGCACCGCGAGCCCGTGCATCGCCTGGTCAGAACCCTCCAGGATCCTCCTTAGGTATCCTGGCACTTCACTCAGGGACCGCTTCGTCGGCCCTCGTCCATCGTACCGGAAGCGCACCATTTTAACCATACCGAGGCTGGTCAAGACCTCGGCAAGCCTTGCCGCGTGAGCTGTCCCTCGAACACTCCCCGCCAGCTGTTGCAACCGAACTTCCCTCAGATAAACATATATGCCAAATGCTCCCTCCAGCATTCTGGCGTAAGACAGTCTTTTAAGAAGGCAGGGTTTCTATGCAAGTTTATAGTTTTGATTTTTGTTTGACTACCATGAGTATATCATAAATCCCTAGATTCAATTTTCAATTCCAAACAGAATTCTTCAAATTCTGTTAACTTGATTCTTAGATCAAGTCACAAGTCTTAACTTAGTTTTGTTGAAATATACAAGAGAAAAGGGTGTGTGTGGGAACAAGCTCTTGGATAGAGGCTGTAAAAGAGGAGATGTAATTGTAAAAGAACCTGTGAAAAGGTGAGAAGAATCTACTGGGAGAGAATAATGGGTAGCATGAGGGAATTTAGGAGTGTGGAGTTATTCTGGGAGATAATCAGGGAAAAGAGAAGAGGTGGAGAGAATCAGGCAAAAGGTGGAGATATTCTGGGAGTGAATCATGGAGAAATCAATGGGATTAGATGCTTGATGTAAACTCTATAAATTGAGGCATAGCCCTAATGAGAATTTGCTGGTTTTTGAGTATCCATGCCTACATTAATCTATGTGCTAATTATTCACTAATTACGTCTTAATCACTTGCTAATCACTTTGTTAATTATGTTGATTCTAGTGTTTGATCCACCATAGCTCATCATTTTGCTCAAATTTCAACATGGTATCAGAGCCATGCCTAGAATCAACCAGATTTATGAGCCCATTAGTGAGTTAATTAGGATTAGTAAAATAATTAGCAAAAATCAATTTTTTAGTAAGCTTTCACTCTTCCCCTTCACCCCCAGCCAGTGGAGGGTCTCTAGCACTTAGCATACTTCAAATTAGGTCATGAGCTTCTAGCTTAAGCTAGCTAAGGTCCTTGGCTACCAGCCCATCTACTCCACGCAGCAAACCGCCGGCGGAAGCATCGATTTTTCGCTAATTAACAGGCGCCGTTTTTCTGCAGAAGAATTAAGATTTCTCTTTGCTCAGTTCAAATGTCTTCAATTCCTCTTAGCACAAAGGGTAATCAAGCATGCTCTACAAGCTGGTGAAGTCAGAATTGAGTTTCATCAAGTCTACAGTGAGATCCAAGCTCTTCATCAAATCTGCAGGTGACTTTGGTAAAACAGAGATTAAGCTTTCATTATTTGGTCAAATCTTGTGTTTCTTGGCTTAATCCTCTACTAGACTCATTGCTATTGATGCCTTTCAAAGCATTTGAGCTCATTTGAAGTGGAAGGCACCAGATCTGGGCTCCCCGCATACTCTGTTTTCTGCACACAAACCAGAGCATTAATTTGCTAATCAGTGATTAATCAATGCTAATCACTGTACTTTGGTGCAATTGAGGGTTCAAATTAACCATTAGGTATCTGATACAGATCCCTAAAGCTTCAGATTGCAAATCGGAGTTGGTTTGATACTCCAACCATCCCGTACAAATTGGTTACTCTCAATTTAATGTAATTTCTGGTGATTTTATGCTGATAAAATTGTTGTAATCATCTATTAAACACCAGATTGAGTTGTAAAAGGGTAGACACTGCCCTTGAATCTTGAATTTGGATCAAGAGGTAAGACCCCCTTCACATCACCATGAATTCAGCACAGGAAATAGCCAAATTTAATGGAGAACAGTTTTATACATGGCAAACAAAAACCATGTATTTGCTGATGAGGAAAAATCTGTGGGGATTAGTTGAAGGGAGAGATGAATGCCCAGAGAGAGGGGAAAATGAGTGGAAGAGTAGGAATGAAAAAGCATTGGGGCTTATTGCACTCAGTTTAAATGATGAGATCATCCATCATATCACAGGGATACAGTGGGCAAAAGATGCATGGGATGAACTCAATAAATTATTTGGTACACAAGCAAAAAATTCCAAGATAAATCTATTAATGCAATTTTACAAATTGGACATGAAGGAAAGTGAACCCTTAATCACACACTTGAACAAATATAAAAGCATTAAGCAACAGCTGGCAGCTATTGGCAAAAAGGTAGAAGATGATGAAGCATTAGCTGTACTTTTGAAGAGTGTGGATAAAGGAGATTATGAAAACATTGTAGCAACACTAAAGAATGTGCCTGAACTGAAGATACATGAGATAGAAGCAGCTCTACTGGAGCAAGAGAGCAGAGGCAAAGAGAAGAAAGAGCTCGACTCAACAGCAGGAGAGGAAAAAGCATTCTTCACCCGAGGAGGATTCTCTCGAGGACGAGGACGAGGAAGAGGCAGAGTAGGAGGGAGGACCTTCACTTGCCACAAATGTGGAAAGCCAGGACACATGGCGAGAGACTGCTACAGCAAACCCAGTGAAGAAGGAACGACATCGGCAAACTTCATGGAGGCTCCAAGAGAAGTGGAGTCGGATCATCTTTTCTGAGAGAGAGAGAGAGAGAACCCACAACCCAATGTAACCTGCCCCAATAAAGTAAAACCACCTCTGAGCCACCGATGATGTAGGCCAAGTGGTAGATGTATGTGTGAGCACTTTAGTCAAGGTCGCGGGCACTTATAGTAGCCTTGGACACATAGAGAGAGAGAGTGTCAAGGACTATGGAGTTTAGGGACTTGAGGCACTGGTCGCGGGCTATCAAGTAAGAGGGAAACTTGATACAGGGTCCAGGTGTGTTAGGATTATTCACTTGAGGGGAGGTGTTGAAATATACAAGAGAAAAGGGTGTGTGTGGGAACAAGCTCTTGGATAGAGGCTGTAAAAGAGGAGATGTAATTGTGAAAGAACCTGTGAAAAGGTGAGAAGAATCTACTGGGAGAGAATAATGGGTAGCATGAGGGAATTTAGGAGTGTGGAGTTATTCTGGGAGATAATCAGGGAAAAGAGAAGAGGTGGAGAGAATCAGGCAAAAGGTGGAGATATTCTGGGAGTGAATCATGGAGAAATCAATAGGATTAGATGCTTGATGTAAACTCTATAAATTGAGGCATAGCCCTAATGAGAATTTGCTGGTTTTTGAGTATCCATGCCTACATTAATCTATGTGCTAGTTATTCACTAATTACGTCTTAATCACTTGCTAATCACTTTGTTAATTATGCTGATTCTAGTGTTTGATCCACCATAGCTCATCATTTTGCTCAAATTTCAACAAGTTTTTGATTCGATGGATGATTGAATACATTTTCCCCGAACTGGGCACATCGTCATTGATTGAAACTCACGAAGGAATTAGGCCTTGATCAATAATCTAAGTCCAAGTTTAGGTCTGAAAGGTTCTCTCTAAATTTATCTTCTCGAAAGGTACTATGTTAGTTTCTCTTTTTCTAAAATTTCCTACAATGAATATTTGTTTACAATTTCAAAACATGGATTTCTCAAGGAATATTCATTTACGTCGATCTCCGATTAAAATTTATCTTTTTTTTTAAAATACCTCTATACATTAAAATCAATTTTTATAAAAGTAACACTTTTATAATAAAAATATATCTTTATACATACTCTTATGTATGAAAATAAAAATGATAAAAGTAACACTTTTGATATAAAAATTTAACCATTATGCATACTTCTATGCATGAAATAAAAATGATAAAAGTAACACTTTTGATATAAAATTTTATCCTTTATGCATACTTCTATGCATGAAAATAAAAATGATAAAAATAACACTTTTGATATAAAAATTTATCCTTTATGCATACTTCTATGCATGAAAATAAAAATTGTTAAAAATAACACTTTTGATATAAAAATTTATCCATTATGCATACTTCTATGCATGAAAATAAAAATTGATAAAAATAACACTTTTGATATAAAAATTTATCCTTTATGCATACTTCTATGCATGAAAATAAAAATTGATAAAAATAGCACTTTTGATATAAAAATTTATCCATTATGCATACTTCTAAGCATGAAAATAAAAATTGATAAAAATAACACTTTTGATATAAAAATTTATCCTTTATGCATACTTCTATGCATGAAAATAAAAATTGATAAAAATAACACTTTTGATATAAAAATTTATCCATTATGCATACTTCTATGCATGAAAATAAAAAATGATAAAAATAACACTTTTGATATAAAAATTTATCCTTTATGCATACTTCTATGCATGAAAATAAAAAATGATAAAAATAACACTTTTGATATAAAAATTTATCCTTTATGCATACTTCTATGCATGAAAATAAAAATTGATAAAAATAACACTTTTGATATAAAAATTTAACCATTATGCATACTTCTATGCATGAAATAAAAATGGTAAAAATAACACTTTTGATATAAAAATTTATCCATTATGCATACTTCTATGCACGAAAATAAAAATTGATAAAAATAACACTTTTGATATAAGAATTTATCCTTTATGCATACTCCTATGCATGAAAATGAAAATTGCTAAAAATAACACTTTTGATATAAAAATTTATCCATTATGCATACTTCTATGCATGAAAATAAAAATGGTAAAAGTAACACTTTTGATATAAAAATTTAACCATTATGCATACTTCTATGTATGAAATAAAAATGGTAAAAATAACACTTTTGATATAAAAATTTATCCATTATGCATACTTCTATGCATGAAAATAAAAATGGTAAAAGTAACACTTTTGATATAAAAATTTATCCATTATGCATACTTCTATGCATAAAATAAAAATGGTAAAATAACACTTTTGATATAAAAACTTATCCTTTATGCATGATATTAAAATTCAATTTCTCCATGATTATAATGAAATTTTTTCAATTAATCTAAGATGATAATTCCTAGAATATGGTAGGAAGTCCTCTTTTTATGCTTTGAATGAAATTATTTTATGCATAATTTTTATAAAAATTTTGCCATAGCTCCGCTGCTATGACTGATAAATCTTAATTTTTCTAAGGGATAAAGCTTATTATTAAGGAAATAATTAAAATGATCTCTAATTGGATCATTAATCCATAATGGATTGGATCATCAATATACATAAACTAAAAGCATAGAAAAAAGCCATTAATTTGGCCTCAAGCATAGCTTAATCTTGGGTTAAGGAAAAGCTTTATGAAAAGCTTGATTTGGATTGAGAATGGGTCATGAGTATGACCATTTCTTGAGTGAGAGAGAGAATTTACATAAAAATCATTAGAATTTAAACATAAATAAAAATTAACCTCAACAGCATTTATTAAATTATGTAACTCTTCACTACTATTCACCAATAAACTTCAATAGTATTTAAAAAAAACATACCAATTAAGCTTCTCAAGCTTGAGAGGGGTTGAGAAGAGAGAAACATTGAGAAATTATAGAAAGATCAATATTCACTAATTACCTTACAACTTGCTTGATTCTTTGTTCACGGTAGAGGCCCCCAACCAATCAATTGGTTAAGTATGTTGATGGAGCCACTAATGGGGATTGAAGAAAGAGGGAAGCTCCAAAAACTAGTGAATTATTAAATGAATTCACAGTTCTTGGCTTAGGTGGAGTAGAGTAACGATGCATAAACACTATATATTTTTCAACAAGGGGGAGGCTTCTATTTATAGGAAAAATTGAGCTCCTAACCAAACAAACTGATTCTAGAATTTTCCAAATCAGTTTGGTCAATTTTTGACCATTTTTAGGTCAGTTAAGCTAACTTTTTAGAACTAGACTTGAATTAGGAGAGAGGAGAGATGAAATATCTCAATTTTTATGAGTTTAAAACTCATTCAAGCATGTGAAATATGCACCTCCTTTAAAGAACTCTCCTTCCTTACATATGTGTCATAATGGAATCATTTTAATATTGCTCATAGTTTTTTTACTAATAAACCTTGTACATTTTCAACTCTTCATCTTATGTGAAATATGCACCTCCTTTAAAGAACTCCCCTTCCTTACATATGTGTCATAATGGAATCATTTTAATATTGCTCATAGTTTTTTTACTAATAAACCTTGTACATTTTCAACTCTTCATCTTATGTGAAATATGCACCTCCTTTAAAGAACCCCCCTTCCTTACATATGTGTCATAATGGAATCATTTTAATATTGCTCATAGTTTTTTTACTAATAAACCTTGTACATTTTCAACTCTTCATCTTATGTGAGCATTTACTCATTTTTGGATACCCAAAATATCTCATATTTTTAATATTGCTCATAGTTTTTTACTAATAAACCTTGTACATTTTCAACTCTTCATCTTATGTGAGCATTTACTCATTTTTGGGTATCTTCTTTTACAAATTGGATTTATCTCCTCCCTACACATGGATTGATGCTATTGGCCCATAGGAACCTTAATTGGACCATAATCCAAAAATTTCTGAAAATCTAGACCCTTAGACTAAGGTCCTTTATACCTATTTCCAATTAATTCCAATTGTACATTGGAAATTCTTTTTGAATTTCTGTTTCAGGGAAACTTATTTTAATAGGATGAGTTATTTTTCTATCCAAAAATATTCATAATCTGAATATTCTCTCTCTAGAATAATTTTCTCTCTCTAGGCTAAAACACTTAAAAATAAGATCTTTTATATTTCTGAAGAGGGATTTGATTACACGGGAAGATGCTGGACATCTTGAGAGGCTGGGGAGGAATCTTACATTCTCTCCCACTTGAAAAACGCGAGATGTCCTCATCTCGCAAACTGGGGATAATCCCGCAACAGATCGGCTTCATTCTCCCAGGTGGCATCTTCAAAAGGATAGAACTTCCATTTTACTAATAATTCTTTGAGAATTCTGTTCCTGAGAAGCTTTTCTCGAACATCGAGAATTTCTTCAGGTTGGAGTTCCATCTGTCCTTGGGTTGAAGAGGTTAGGATTTCATCATCAAGCATATGATTTGAGTTTGGAACATATTCCTTTAGAAGGCTTACATGAAATACATTATGAATTTTGAGATTAGGAGGCAGAAGAAGCTCGCAGGCTAAGTCACCTACTTTCTTTGTAATCAGATATGGCCCACAATATCTGGGTGATAACTTCTTGTACTTCCTAAGAGATAAGGAACTTCTTTTGGGCCGTACTCGAATGAAGACCATATCTGCTTCTTTGAATTCTCTATTTGTCCTCTTCTTATCCGCATATTGCTTCTGTCTATCCTGGGCAGCTTTAATATCTTTACGAATTGACTGCATCTGTTGCTCCATGTCGTCAAGCATCTGTCTGGACATCTCGACCTTAATCAATGGGTCAGACCAAGTTAATGGAGTTAAGCAATCTTGTCCATACAGAGCTTTAAAAGGGCTCATCCCGATACTTCGGTGATAAGAAGCATTGTAGGCGAACTCGACTAGATGCAGATAGCTTAGCCACTTCTTGGGTTCCCTGCCACAGCATGTCCGAAGTATATCTTCAATTACTTGGTTTACCCTTTCAGTTTGACCATCGGTCTCAGGGTGATAAGCTGTGCTGAGATCCAAGAAAGTTCCCACTGCTTCAAAAAATGCAGTCCAAAACCTTGAAGTAAATTTGGGATCTCGGTCACTTACTATTCTCCTCGGTAGGCCATGCAATCTGAAGATTTCTTTGAGGAACATTCTGGCCACATCCACTGCAGTGTAGGTTTCTTTTACTGGAATCAGATGGGCAACTTTGGTTAGTCTGTCGACTACCACGAAGATGGAGTTGTAACCTGATTGCACCGAAGGTAATCCAGTAATGAAGTCCATACTGATACATTCCCACTTCATCTGGGGGATGTCCAATGGATGTAACTTCCCAGGCATTTTTACTCTTTCAGCTTTGTCTTTTTGGCATGTCAGACATTGACGTACATGATTCATCACATCCTTTTTCAAACCAGGCCAAAAGAAACTTTTCTTTACGGACATGTAGGTCTTAATGAAACCTGGATGTCCTGCAATAAGGCTGTCGTGGGCTTCATTCAGAATTTGGTTCTTGGTTCCCTCATCATTGGGAATGCATAACCTGCGGTTATAATACATAATGCCATCATCCAGGCTGTACCCTTGAACTCTGTTCAACTCTTGCGGAGTTTTGCTTTCCTGCATAAGTAGGGTAGCAATAGGGCCAAAGAATCTATCTTGCATGATCTTCTCACTTGCTTGAGTAATCAAAGGATTTGATATTACAGTAATTGCAAGCAAGGAGGTTTTTCTGCTGAGAGCATCTGCTACCACATTCTCTTTGCCTGGGCGGTACTTGATTTCAAAATCAAATTCCTGCAAGGTCTGCATCCACCTTCTTTGGCGCATGTTGAGGTCCTTCTGAGTAAAGATCCACTTTAAGCTCTGATGATCTGTCATCAAAGTAAACCTTTTACCCAGTAGGTAATGTCTCCACAACTTTAAGGCATAGACTACTGAAAGCAATTCCAAGTCGTGGAGAGCATAATTCCTCTCATGTGTTCTGAGCTTTCGGGATTCATAGGCCACTCCATGACCTTCCTGCATGAGTGCACCTCCCAAGGCAAAACCACTTGCATCAGTTACTACCTCAAAGGGTAGAGAAAAATCTGGCAGTTTCAGAATGGGACTGGTTACCAAGGCGGTCTTCAGCTTATCAAAAGCACTTTGGCACTTGGCAGACCATTGAAATGGGATATTCTTTTTGAGAAGGTTAGTCAGGGGGGAAGCTATGAGAGCATATTTTGGTATAAAAATTCTATACCAACCAGTCAATCCCAAGAATCCTCTGACTTCTTTCACTGTCTTTGGTTCGGGCCAATCTATGACAGCTTGGATTTTTGCAGAATCTGGAGAAATTCCATCTTTGGATACCAGGAAACCCAAGTATTCAACGTGGTCGGCAGAGAAAGTGCATTTGCTCTTTTTGGCAAAGAGTTGATGCTTCCTTAGAACCTCAAGAACTTTTCGGACATGAGTCTCATGGTCGGCTGCATTTCTTGAGTAAATCAAAATGTCATCAAAGAAAACTAGAACAAAGTCATCCAAGTATTCTCTGAGGATGTCCTGCATTAGGCGATTGAATGTAGCTGGGGCATTAGTTAATCCGAACGGCATGACAGTAAATTCATAATGCCCATAGCGAGTATTGATGGCTGTTTTTGGTATATCTGGATCATTGATCCTGATCTGGTAATACCCGGATTTGAGATCTATTTTTGTGAAGATCTGGGCTCCATTTAACCTGTCCAAAAGCTCATCAATCCTTGGGATAGGATACTTATTCTTAACTGTCAGCTGATTTAGACCTCTGTAGTCCACACAGAGTCTAAGTGTTCCATGTTTCTTTTTCTGAAAGAGAACTGGCGCACCCCAAGGCGAAACACTGGGTCTTACAAACCCTTGTTCTAACAGCTGCCTAAGCTGTTCCTTGAGTTTGATGGCTTCAAGAACTGGCATTTTGTAAGAGTGTAGGGCTACTGGTTGAGCTCCGGGGGTCAATTCAATCACATGATCTAATTCCCGAATTGGAGGCATTTCAGTTAGCTCTGATGGGAATAGATCATCAAATTCACTTAACCATTTTGGTTCTTTAGCTTTAAGTTTTGAGTCTACTGGGTTCATTTTGACAACATAAATTTGCTGCTTCTTCCTAAGTCCTTTCAGTAACCTGGAAGCTTTTACTAACTGAAGGTTTGGGGATCCGAAAACTCCAGTTCCATGGACTTTGTTCCCGTGAAGGTCATGGAAGGAAATGGTTCCATTGTGATAGTGTATGTCAGCTTGATATTTGTGGAGCCAATCCATTCCAAGGATTCCGTCAAAAACTCCTAGAGGTAAGACTTTGAACTGACAGTCGGTTACATTACCATCTAGATTGAACTGGATAAGATCTGTCTCATGGTGAGTGAAAAGAGTCTTCCCACTGGCCAATTCAACTTGCATAGGTTTCCCTGATTTCTGTTCTAAGACTAGCTTACGCAAGCATCCAGGGGAAATGAATGAATGAGAACTGCCTGAATCAATCAAAAGCTTGAAAGGCTTACCCTGATACTCTGCTGGAGTATGGATGACTGAGAACTGCTGGTTAGGCCCTTGATTTTCAATTGCAGCATAGATCTGCCCTTTCTCCTCTTCTACTACATCTGAAATTGTGACTGCTCTGGCTGCTGCAGTCTGAGGTAGAACTCTTTCTCTTTTGTTGTTCCAATTCTGGGAAGGAGTTCTGAGATTACTCTGGATAGAGGCAGATGGCTGGGCTGGAATTCTTCTGGGGTTTCCCTGGCTAGGGCGAGACGGAACCTGATTAGACTGGAATGAAGGGGTTGGTCTCTGAATTCGGGGTTCTTGACTTCCCTATCCCCTTGACATGGTAGGAGTCGGGCAGTCTTTTAACTGGTGACCAAAACCCTGGCATCCAAAACATCGATTTTCAGTTCTGAGCTCATCCTTTTGATTTTTTGAAAGTGGTGAGGTTCCTGAGAAATTACTCTGGGGGAAGGGTCTTCCTTCACTTCTGAATCTTCCTGCATCCTGATTCTGATTCAGGCCTTGCTGCCTCTTTGGGGGTGGAAAGTTGGAAGTACTTCCCTGGGCTTGGAATCTCTTAAAGTTAGAGGGTGCAGGTTTTGGTGGGACCTTTACTACAAAAGCTTTGGCAAAATCTTTTGCCATTCTTACTGCTTCAGCCATGGACACTGGCTTGGCATTTTTGACCAGTGTGTCCAAGGGTTCGTTCATTCCTCGAATGAACCTGGCCATGAGTTGCTCTTCATCAAGAGGTGGTGAATATTTGAGTAGAAGGGCAAAGGCCTGGTGATATTCCTCGATGGTTTTGCTCTCCTGCTTTAGTTCTAAGAATTCGTTCATTTTGGTTTCTAAAAATCCAGGAGGGCAAAATCTCTTTCTTAGATAGGTTTTTAGATCATTCCAGGATTGAGTATTTCTGTCCAAATGATTGGTGTCACAGTGGTTCCTCCATGCTACCCTGGCTGTTTCCACTATTTTCAGCCGGCCAAGAGCCATTTTGCTCCGCTGATTGTATCCTGTGACGTCAAAATACTCTTCCATGGCTTCCACCCATTTCTCCACAGCCTCGCCCAAGTTCTCCCCTTCTCCTTTGAAGGGTCCTGGCTGAGTCCTATGAAGAGCCTTGCGAACATCAAGGTCAAGCTCGTCATCTTCAGAGACAGGGTCTGGCTGACGACCACGGTTTCCTCGTCTCATGATTCTGCCAAAATTTATATATTAATAAATTTTTATTTGGATATTATTCATGAGATCCTATGACTTAAGAGTTCAAAAAAAAACAATTTCTTAAACAAGACAAGATCTTATTGGAGATCTATGACATATGTCCGATAATAGATTTTTCTTTATCAGCAGATTGTCCACTGCTGTAAACAATCATTTATATAACAGGAATTTTTTTTTCCCGGAAAACATTTTTTTATTTATATAAAAGTTGCATTATGTACATAGAGCACCTCGGCTCCAGAATTTAAAATCTCCTCAGGAAACGCATATGACGACGGTATTGGGCCATAGCCATGCCCTGATACAAATGTCCACTTACTGACAAGGGAGCTATTATATTCCATTTAGGAATAAAACAACTAAGAAGTCTGTAGACTTGGCATGCAAGCCTGAAATTCCGAGGCGTTGAATGATACAAAATGACGCCACGTACGATTTTCAGCTTTAACAAGATCATAGCCAATGAGAGGTTCTCCCACAGCATTGCACGGCAGTCGCAAGAGGCATGGACATATTGCCCTGCAAACCACTTATGCTGAATTCTCTCCGCTGGGGTAGGAAAATATAAATCCTCGAAATGGCGCGCGAGTCTTGTTCGGCTTATTCGAGTTGAAGCGGAAGAGATGAGATGCTCGAAGGCAAATGCAATCATATCTTGAGACTGGGTGAGGTCGAAAATACCAGATAAATGGGGAACTTCCATCTATAAAAATAATTTCTTTGATTAAAATTTCTTCATTAAAGAAACTTACGGAATAAAAATACATTATGAAAATGCTGTTTCTGAATTCTTTTACCAATTTCAGATAAGAATTTAATTATCTTTATTAGCTTTCAATTTCGCTCTGATACCAACTGTGAGATCCCTCCGTCCCCTCCGCGTGCGGACTCTCGGTAGCCGAACAGCGGAAGCAGCCCCCACATGCGCGCGGGGCGAGGTTTCTCACTCGGGATCTCGCTCTCGAATGTCCGGGCACGAGACTAGGCTGGTGGTCACTCCAAAAACCGAAACCGGGAAAAATTCCCATGCCCGGAAAGCGGGGGCGATTCCGCCATTATGAATTTTTTTTATTTTTATTTTTTAACGAATTTTTCTAACGTGATCAATTCTAAGTTATCCTTTAACTGGATAAACCAGATAGAAGGAAACTATCACTGATATAATTTGATCATTTTAGTAAATTCAACGCTTTTTTCCTGATCCAGGTCAGGCACAGCCGTTGATCTACTTATTGAAAAATTTATCAGGAGATTATTTAACTACTCGAATCTTAGCGTAATCCTAAGATTTTGCAATTTGATTATTAAAACTCCACTGATTCCAGCCTAACCCCATCCGGCCCATGGGTTAGCCACCACCCTACCACTGGAATCGGTGGAACCAAATAAGTACTCACCCACCCATAATTGAATTGCCTTTCTTAACTTTAGCTTTAGAAAACAGATACGCACGCACTCCTCTTTATTAAAACTTTAATAAAAACAATCCTTGATAAACAATTTACGATTTATACATGTCATACTTCAAAATTTTCATTGAGTCCTTGTTTCTCAACAAAACAGTATCACTCTGGACTCTCCGTTAAGACCAGCAAGTCAACAACGAGATCCAGTGATAGATTATTAAAAAAAAAAAACATAGGTCCATCATATAATATCTTCCTCGACATACGCATGGATGTCCTCGGCACCGCGAGCCCGTGCATCGCCTGGTCAGAACCCTCCAGGATCCTCCTTAGGTATCCTGGCACTTCACTCAGGGACCGCTTCGTCGGCCCTTGTCCATCGTACCGGAAGCGCACCATTTTAACCATACCGAGGCTGGTCAAGACCTCCGCAAGCCTTGCCGCGTGAGCTGTCCCTCGAACACTCCCCGCCAGCTGTTGCAACCGAACTTCCCTTAGATAAACATATATGCCAAATGCTCCCTCCAGCATTCTGGCGTAAGACAGTCTTTTAAGAAGGCAGGGTTTCTATGCAAGTTTATAGTTTTGATTTTTGTTTGACTACCATGAGTATATCATAAATCCCTAGATTCAATTTTCAATTCCAAACAGAATTCTTCAAATTCTGTTAACTTGATTCTTAGATCAAGTCACAAGTCTTAACTTAGTTTTTGATTCGATGGATGATTGAATACATTTTCCCCGAACTGGGCACATCGTCATTGATTGAAACTCACGAAGGAATTAGGCCTTGATCAATAATCTAAGTCCAAGTTTAGGTCTGAAAGGTTCTCTCTAAATTTATCTTCTCGAAAGGTACTATGTTAGTTTCTCTTTTTCTAAAATTTCCTACAATGAATATTTGTTTACAATTTCAAAACATGGATTTCTCAAGGAATATTCATTTACGTCGATCTCCGATTAAAATTTATCTTTTTTTTTTAAATACCTCTATACATTAAAATCAATTTTTATAAAAGTAACACTTTTATAATAAAAATATATCTTTATACATACTCTTATGTATAAAAATAAAAATGATAAAAGTAACACTTTTGATATAAAAATTTAACCATTATGCATACTTCTATGCATGAAATAAAAATGATAAAAGTAACACTTTTGATATAAAATTTTATCCTTTATGCATACTTCTATGCATGAAAATAAAAATGATAAAAATAACACTTTTGATATAAAAATTTATCCTTTATGCATACTTCTATGCATGAAAATAAAATTTGATAAAAATAACACTTTTGATATAAAAATTTATCCATTATGCATACTTCTATGCATGAAAATAAAAATTGATAAAAATAACACTTTTGATATAAAAATTTATCCTTTATGCATACTTCTATGCATGAAAATAAAAATTGATAAAAATAGAACTTTTGATATAAAAATTTATCCATTATGCATACTTCTAAGCATGAAAATAAAAATTGATAAAAATAACACTTTTGATATAAAAATTTATCCTTTATGCATACTTCTATGCATGAAAATAAAAATTGGTAAAAATAACACTTTTGATATAAAAATTTATCCATTATGCATACTTCTATGCATGAAAATAAAAAATGATAAAAATAACACTTTTGATATAAAAATTTATCCTTTATGCATACTTCTATGCATGAAAATAAAAAATGATAAAAATAACACTTTTGATATAAAAATTTATCCTTTATGCATACTTCTATGCATGAAAATAAAAATTGATAAAAATAACACTTTTGATATAAAAATTTAACCATTATGCATACTTCTATGCATGAAATAAAAATGGTAAAAATAACACTTTTGATATAAAAATTTATCCATTATGCATACTTCTATGCATGAAAATAAAAATTGATAAAAATAACACTTTTAATATAAGAATTTATCCTTTATGCATACTCCTATGCATGAAAATGAAAATTGCTAAAAATAACACTTTTGATATAAAAATTTATCCATTATGCATACTTCTATGCATGAAAGTAAAAATGGTAAAAGTAACACTTTTGATATAAAAATTTAACCATTATGCATACTTCTATGTATGAAATAAAAATGGTAAAAATAACACTTTTGATATAAAAATTTATCCATTATGCATACTTCTATGCATGAAAATAAAAATGGTAAAAGTAACACTTTTGATATAAAAATTTAACCATTATGCATACTTCTATGTATGAAATAAAAATGGTAAAAATAACACTTTTGATATAAAAATTTATCCATTATGCATACTTCTATGCATGAAAATAAAAATGGTAAAAGTAACACTTTTGATATAAAAATTTATCCATTATGCATACTTCTATGCATAAAATAAAAATGATAAGATAACACTTTTGATATAAAAATTTATCCATTCTGCATACTTCTATGCATGAAAATAAAAAATGATAAAAATAACACTTTTGATATAAAAATTTATCCTTTATGCATACTTCTATGCATGAAAATAAAAAATGATAAAAATAACACTTTTGATATAAAAATTTATCCTTTATGCATACTTCTATGCATGAAAATAAAAATTGATAAAAATAACACTTTTGATATAAAAATTTAACCATTATGCATACTTCTATGCATGAAATAAAAATGGTAAAAATAACACTTTTGATATAAAAATTTATCCATTATGCATACTTCTATGCATGAAAATAAAAATTGATAAAAATAACACTTTTGATATAAGAATTTATCCTTTATGCATACTCCTATGCATGAAAATGAAAATTGCTAAAAATAACACTTTTGATATAAAAATTTATCCATTATGCATACTTCTATGCATGAAAATAAAAATGGTAAAAGTAACACTTTTGATATAAAAATTTAACCATTATGCATACTTCTATGTATGAAATAAAAATGGTAAAAATTACACTTTTGATATAAAAATTTATCCATTATGCATACTTCTATGCATGAAAATAAAAATGGTAAAAGTAACACTTTTGATATAAAAATTTAACCATTATGCATACTTCTATGTATGAAATAAAAATGGTAAAAATAACACTTTTGATATAAAAATTTATCCATTATGCATACTTCTATGCATGAAAATAAAAATGGTAAAAGTAACACTTTTGATATAAAAATTTATCCATTATGCATACTTCTATGCATAAAATAAAAATGGTAAAATAACACTTTTGATATAAAAACTTATCCTTTATGCATGATATTAAAATTTAATTTCTCCATGATTATAATGAAATTTTTTCAATTAATCTAAGATGATAATTCCTAGAATATGGTAGGAAGTCCTCTTTTTATGCTTTGAATGAAATTATTTTATGCATAATTTTTATAAAAATTTTGCCATAGCTCCGCTGCTATGACTGATAAATCTCAATTTTTCTAAGGGATAAAGCTTATTATTAAGGAAATAATTAAAATGATCTCTAATTGGATCATTAATCCATAATGGATTGGATCATCAATATACATAAACTAAAAGCATAGAAAAAAGCCATTAATTTGGCCTCAAGCATAGCTTAATCTTGGGTTAAGGAAAAGCTTTATGAAAAGCTTGATTTGGATTGAGAATGGGTCATGAGTATGACCATTTCTTGAGTGAGAGAGAGAATTTACATAAAAATCATTAGAATTTAAACATAAATGAAAATTAACCTCAACAGCATTTATTAAATTATGTAACTCTTCACTACTATTCACCAATAAACTTCAATAGCATTTAAAAAAAACATACCAATTAAGCTTCTCAAGCTTGAGAGGGGTTGAGAAGAGAGAAACATTGAGAAATTATAGAAAGATCAATATTCACTAATTACCTTACAACTTGCTTGATTCTTTGTTCACGGTAGAGGCCCCCAACCAATCAATTGGTTAAGTATGTTGATGGAGCCACTAATGGGGATTGAAGAAAGAGGGAAGCTCCAAAAACTAGTGAATTATTAAATGAATTCGCAGTTCTTGGCTTAGGTGGAGTAGAGTAACGATGCATAAACACTATATATTTTTCAACAAGGGGGAGGCTTCTATTTATAGGAAAAATTGAGCTCCTAACCAAACAAACTGATTCTAGAATTTTCCAAATCAGTTTGGTCAATTTTTGACCATTTTTAGGTCAGTTAAGCTAACTTTTTGGAACTAGACTTGAATTAGGAGAGAGGAGAGATGAAATATCTCAATTTTTATGAGTTTAAAACTCATTCAAGCATGTGAAATATGCACCTCCTTTAAAGAACTCTCCTTCCTTACATATGTGTCATAATGGAATCATTTTAATATTGCTCATAGTTTTTTTACTAATAAACCTTGTACATTTTCAACTCTTCATCTTATGTGAAATATGCACCTCCTTTAAAGAACTCCCCTTCCTTACATATGTGTCATAATGGAATCATTTTAATATTGCTCATAGTTTTTTTACTAATAAACCTTGTACATTTTCAACTCTTCATCTTATGTGAAATATGCACCTCCTTTAAAGAACTCCCCTTCCTTACATATGTGTCATAATGGAATCATTTTAATATTGCTCATAGTTTTTTTACTAATAAACCTTGTACATTTTCAACTCTTCATCTTATGTGAGCATTTACTCATTTTTGGATACCCAAAATATCTCATATTTTTAATATTGCTCATAGTTTTTTACTAATAAACCTTGTACATTTTCAACTCTTCATCTTATGTGAGCATTTACTCATTTTTGGGTATCTTCTTTTACAAATTGGATTTATCTCCTCCCTACACATGGATTGATGCTATTGGCCCATAGGAACCTCAATTGGACCATAATCCAAAAATTTCTGAAAATCTAGACCCTTAGACTAAGGTCCTTTATACCTATTTCCAATTAATTCCAATTGTACATTGGAAATTCTTTTTGAATTTCTGTTTCAGGAAAACTTATTTTAATAGGATGAGTTATTTTTCTATCCAAAAATATTCATAATCTGAATATTCTCTCTCTAGAATAATTTTCTCTCTCTAGGCTAAAACACTTAAAAATAAGATCTTTTATATTTCTGAAGAGGGATTTGATTACACGGGAAGATGCTGGACATCTTGAGAGGCTGGGGAGGAATCTTACATATTCAGAGACACACATGCCCTATCCCAATGTTTCTTTGTGTGTGGAAGACACATAGTGAAATCCATAGAAATACGAATCCAATTCCCTTCGAGAGTAGGGAAGTTGAAGTAGCCCATCGAACTTATATGTATTGGGTTCTTATTAAGTTGAGAAGGCGTACATCTTGTGAGAAAAGCATGAAAGTCCTTCCACATCCCTTTCTAATAGAAGCCCTTTTCCTTATCCTATCAACGGTCCTGAATACTCTTGATTGCCACACCGTTGGTGAAGGCAACGGTCTTGAATATTCCTGACTGCCCCACACCATTGGTGAAGAATGTATTTGTTTGATCGACCTTTGCTTGTAACTTTTGATGTAGGCACCATGTAAACTCTATCTTTGCAGTAAAAATGAGACCATTTCATAGCTAGAAAGAAGGCAACTCTTTATGAGAACCATATCATAATCTCAGCCAGGCCGCCACATTATCCTATTGTTGATTATACATGCGATCTCAAAATCACAATTTTGCAAGGTTGCCGACCACCTTCTTTGCTTAGGAGACGGATTCAGTCACAGGAGAGAATTACTTCAATGCACGGTACGGTGATCACTTCTCACATAAAAATCACTCATATCGTAAAGGTAATGATGCCACTTCTTGATGGCATGCAAAATAGCCATCATCTCTTGATCATACAAATCTCCTTTTGTTCGTAGAATCCTCATAATTTAAAGCATATGATGAAACTTATAGTTCAGCCATGCCCTCATGCATTTGTTTCTTGTTCTTAACCACCATATCATGCTCTTTTGCAATGCTATAAAACAATCACATAGTCCATTAGCTTTGATTCCCAATCTCCTTCTTGAAGTTCCGAATTCTCCTATGGGCATCGGCATAATGCTTCATTGAGATTACTTTCATGTTTGCCTTGCATTTTTGGAGAGAAGGGCATTCACTATCTCCAGTTTCTCTTTTGCATTTGGATTCGCTCCCTTTTGCTCGACAGCTATCATGGGTGCAGTTGCCTTCTAACCATACGCGATGCCTCAAAAGGTGGCATTCACCATCTAAGCATACACAGTGCCTCAAAAGGTGGCGTGGCGGCATGCATTCACCTTTTCTAACTATACACAATGCCTTAGAAAGCGGCATGCCAATACTCTCACGTGATGAGGTACTATTGTAGGAAAAATGGGCTAAAGCCGACCATTCATCCCACACACTTTTTAAGTGTAAACTTATTCGTCGTGATCTCTATTTGACCTTAAATCTCGGGAAGGTAGCGATGCTTGGCAGTCGCTTGGTTTGCATAATATCAAATAAAGTAATCTAAAATGAACTCATGAATTTATCTAAGATGTACTCATGAATTTGACATCCTGGTCACTCTCAATACGTTGTAGTACACCATGTAACCTGAATACATGGACCACCAATTGCCTTGCAACCACAGATGTCGTATACTTGACCTTTGTAGAGATGAAATGTGCCACCACAAGCCACATATAAGCTATCTCAACCTTTCTTTGTGTATGGAAGACCCATAGTGAGATCCATAGAAATATGGATCCACTTCCCCATCGAAAATTGATAGGCAAGTTGAAGAAACCCACTGGGCTTACCTTATCAGGTTGAAAAGGCATACATCTTGTGTGACAAGAGCATGTAAGTCGTTCCACATCCCTTTCCTCTAGAAGCTCTTTCTTATCAAAGGACACCATCTAGAAACCCACTGGGCTTACCTTATCAGGTTGAAAAGGCATACATCTTGTGTGACAAGAGCATGTAAGTCCTTCCACATCCCTTTCCTCTAGAAGCTCTTTCTTATCAAAGGACACCATGTAGACTCTATCTTTGTTAGTAAAAATGAGACCATTATGTAGCCAATAACGAGGCAACTCTTGATGAGAACCAGGTCGTAATTTTAGCACCATTTGTGACACCCCCTTATTTAAGAGATCTTCCTTTTGAAATTCCATGACCCAATGTTTGTATACTTTAGGTATAGCTGATAGAGCATCTGCCACTACATTATCCTTAGCGCTCATCTCTTGATCATACACATGCATATACATCTCTTTTTGTTGGTAGATTCTTTGGAATTTAAAACATATCATGAAACTCATCCAATAGTTCAGCCATGCCCTCTGCATTTGTTTCTTGTTCTCAACCATATCATACCATCCTCTCTGCTAGGCTATAAAACAAATACACAGCCCATTTGCTTCGATTCCCTTGAGTATTTGTAGCTCCTAAAAAACATTTAATCTCCTTCTTGACGCTCCCCAGAGGTGGAGTCCTATGGGCTTCGACATAATTCTTGATTCTCACTTGAGCTCGCTTTCATGTTTGCCTTGCATTGTTGGAGAAGAGCATGCACTACCTCACTTCCTCTTTCTCATTTGAATTCACTCCTTCTTACTTGAAAACTATCATAGGTGCGCACCATTCACTTTCTAACCATACACGATACCTCAGAAAAGTGGCGTGCCAATACTCTCATGATGATGAGCAGTACTATTAATAGTAGGAAAACTTGAGTAAAGCTGAGCCTTCATCCCACACACTTTGAGCATCATGGAAATGCTATCTCAAACTAAGTTTCCACCCACTTATTCACGCCCTTTGTTTGGACCTTTGATCTCAGGATGGTAGCGATGCTTGGCGTCAACTTGGTTTGCATGATCTCAAACAAATTGTTTGCAAAACGAACTCATCATGCATTTGGCATTCTTGATCACTTACAATATGTTATGGTACACCATGTAACTTCAAGGTAGGATCTCAAAATTGCCTCGCAAAAATGATAGATGTCGTATCCTTGACCTTTGTAGAGATGAAATGTGCCACCCTTGTCAACCTATCCACCACAACATGTAAGCTATCGCAACCTTTCTTTGTGTGTGTGGAAGACCCATATGGTGAAATCCATAGAAATACGAATCCACTGCATACACACATCTTGTGGGACAAAAGCATGTAAGTTCCTCACGTTCCTCTCAATTAGAAGCTCTTATCTTATCAAAGGTGTTAAAATTCCCAGCTGCCCCATCGTTGTGCTAAAGAATGCATTTCTCAGATCAGCCTTTGCTTGTAATTTTTGATGATGCCTATAGGCACCATGTAGACTCTATAGATCTTTGTAGCCAGAAGCGAGGCAACTCTTTTCTAAGAACCGTGTTGTAATTCCTGCACCATTCATGTCACCTCCTTATTTAACGGATATTCCTCTTGAATTTCCAGAACTCAATCTTTGTGTACTTTGGAAATATCGATAGTGACCATTTAAGCATCGGCCCCACCACATTATTCTTGCTCTTTATATAGGCAATCTCAAAATCATAATTTTGCAAGGCTGCCACACCCACCTTCTTTGCTTAGGAGATAGACTCGGTTCGGAGAGGAATTACTTCAATGCACATGGATCACTTCTGACATAAAATGACTACCATTAAGCTCTAATACATTGCAATGTAAGAAAGGGATCAATGGCTTTAAGTAGAGCTCTGATACCAACAATGCAAGAAAGGGGTCTAGTGAGAGATCAAGAAAATGCACTCATTATACATGGAGTATACTTATCATAGAGAGTACTAGTAGTCCGCCCAAACATGGAAAGTCTGCCATGACACCATAAGTAAGACTTCAACTTACAAATACCCTTTCTTCCAAGGGAAAAGGACAACATCATGTAATCATTTGTACAACAATTTGATGGTGGAACCACATTCTTTGATTACCAAGTCTTTCCTTTTCTTATGCTCTTAAAATCCCACTGCCTTGCAGCCATAGTGTCATATACTCGAACTTTCTAGAGATGAAATGTTCCACCCTTGTCAACCTATTTAGAGACACACATGCCCTATCCCAATGTTTCTTTGTGTGTGGAAGACCCATAGTGAAATCCATAGAAATACGAATCCAATTCCCTTCGAGAGTAGGCAAGTTGAAGTAGCCCATCAAACTTATATGTATTGGGTTCTTATTAAGTTGAGAAGGCGTACATCTTGTGAGAAAAGCATGGAAGTCCTTTCACATCCCTTTCTAATAGAAGCCCTTTTCCTTATCCTATCAACGGTCCTGAATACTCTTGATTGCCACACCGTTGGTCAAGGCAACGGTATTCCTGACTACCCCACACCATTGGTGAAGAATGTATTTGCTCGATCGGCCTTTGCTTGTAACTTTTGATGTAGGCACCATGTAAACTCCATCTTTGCAGTAAAAATGACACCATTTCATAGCTAGAAAGAAGGCAACTCTTTATGAGAACCATATCATAATCTTAGCCAGAGGCCGCCACATTATCCTATTGTTGATTATACACGCGATCTCAAAATCATAAATTTGCAAGGTTGCCAACCACCTTCTTCGCTTAGAAGACGGATTCGGTCACAGGAGAGAATTACTTCAATGCATGGTACGGTGATCACTTCTCACATAAAAATCACTCATATCACCATATCATCCTCTTTTGCAATGCTATAAAACAATCACACAGTCCATTAGCTTTGATTCTTAATCTCCTTCTTGGAGTTTCGAATTCTCCTATGGGCATCGGCATAATGCTTCATTGAGATTACTTTCATGTTTGCCTCGCATTTTTGGGGAGAAGAGCATTCACTATCTCCACTTTCTCTTTTGCATTTGGATTCACTCCCTTTTGCTCGACAGCGATCATGGGTGCACTTGCCTTCTAACCATACGCGATGCCTCAAAAGGTGGCATTCACCATCTAAGCATACACAGTGCCTCAAAAGGTGGTGCGACGGCATGCATTCACCTTTTCTAACTATACACAATGCCTTAGAAAGCGGCATGCCAATCCTCTCACGAGATGAGGTACTATTGTAGGAAAAATGGGCTAAAGCCGACCATTCGTCGCTTGGTTTGCATGATATCAAACAAAGTAATCAAAATTGAACTCATGAATTTGACATCCTGGTCACTCGCAATACGTTGTAGTACACCATGCAACCTGAATACATGGACCACCAATAGCCTTGCAACCATGGATGTCGTATACTTGACATTTGTAGAGATGAAATGTGACACCCAAGCCACATATAAGCTATCTCAACCTTTCTTTGTGTGTTGAAGACCTATAGTAAGATCCATAGAAATATGGATCCACTTCCCCAAAGAAAATTGATAGGCAAGTTGAAGAAACCCACCGGGCTTACCTTATCAAGTTGAAAAGGCATACATCTTGTGTGACAAGAGCATGTAAGTCCTTCCACATCCCTTTCCTCTAGAAGCTCTTTCTTATCTTATTAAAGGACTTGAATATTCCCAATTGCCCCACCATTGATGAAGAATGCATTTTGTATGTAGGTACCACATGTAGACTCTATCTCTGTAGTAAAAAATGAGACCATTATGGGAACCATGTTATAATTTTCAACATAGGCACCATGTAGACTCCATCTTTGTAGTAAAAATGAGACCATTATGTAGCCAAAAAACGAGGCAACTCTTTATGAGAACCAGGTCGTAATTTCAGCACCATTTGTGACACCCCCTTATTTAAGAGATCTTCCTTTTGAAATTCCATGACCGAATGTTTGTATACTTCAGGTATAGCTAATAGAGCATCAGCTAGTACATTATCCTTTCCCTTTATATAGCTCATCTCAAAATCATAATTTTGCGAGGTTTCTTCTTTGCACGAAAGATAGCGCTCATCTCTTGATCATACACATGCATATACATCTCTTTTTTGTTGGTAGATTCTTTGGAATTTAAAACATATCATGAAACTCATCCAATAGTTCAGCCATGCCCTCATGCATTTCTCAAATCAGCCTTTGCTTGTAATTCTTGATTCTCAGTTGAGCTCACTTTCATGTTTGCCTTGCATTGTTGGAGAAGAGCATGCACTACCTCACTTCCTCTTTATCATTTGGATTCACTCCTTCTTACTTGACAACTATCATAGGTGCGCACCATTCACTTTCTAACCATACACGATACCTCAGAAAAGTGGCGTGCCAATACTCTCATGATGATGAGCAGTACTATTAATAGTAGGAAAACTTGAGTAAAGCTGAGCCTTCATTCCACACACTTTGAGCATCATGGAAATGCTATCTCAAACTAAGTTTCCACCCACTTATTCACGCCCTTTGTTTGGACCTTTGATCTCAGGATGGTAGCGATGCTTGGCGTCAACTTGGTTTGCATGATCTCAAACAAATTGTTTGCAAAACGAACTCATCATGCATTTGGCATTCTTGATCACTTACAATATGTTATGGTACACCATGTAACTTCAAGGTAGGATCCCGAAATTGCCTCGCAAAAACGATAGGTGTCGTATCCTTGACCTTTGTAGAGATGAAATGTGCCACCCTTGTCAACCTATCCACCACAACATGTAAGCTATCGCAACCTTTCTTTGTGTGTGTGGAAGACCCATATAGTGAAATCCATAGAAATACGAATCCACTACATACATACATCTTGTGGGACAGAAGCATGTAAGTTCCTCACGTTCCTCTCAATTAGAAGCTCTTATCTTATCAAAGGTGTTGAAATTCCCAACTGCCCCATCGTTGTGCTGAAGAATGCATTTCTCAGATCAGCCTTTGCTTGTAATTTTTGATGATGCCTACTATAGGCACCATGTAGACTCTATAGATCTTTGTAGCCAGAAGCGAGGCAACTCTTTTCTAAGAACCGTGTTGTAATTCCTGCACCATTCGTGGCACCTCCTTATTTAATGTATGTTCCTCTTGAATTCTCCTATAGGCATCGGCATAATGCTTCATTGAGATTACTTTCATGATTGCCTTGCATTTTTGGGGAGAAGAGCATTCACTATCTCCACTTTCTCTTTTGCATTTGGATTCACTCCCTTTTGCTCGACAGCTATCATGGGTGCAGTTGCCTTCTAACCATACGCGATGCCTCAAAAGGTGGCATACACAGTGCCTCAAAAGGTGGCGCGACGGCATGCCAATACTCTTACAAGATGAGGTACTATTGTAGGAAAAATGGGCTAAAGCCGACCATTCATCCCACACACTTTTTAAGTGTAAACTTATTCATCGTGATCTCTATTTGACCTTAAATCTCGGGAAGGTAGCGATGCTTGGTAGTCGCTTGGTTTGCATGATATCAAATAAAGTAATATAAAATGAACTCATGAATTTGACATCCTGGTCACTCTCAATACGTTGTAGTACACCATGTAACCTGAATACATGGACCACCAATTGCCTTGCAACCACGGATGTTGTATACTTGACCTTTGTAGAGATGAAATGTGCCACCACAAGCCACATATAAGCTATCTCAACCTTTCTTTGTGTGTGGAAGACCCATAGTGAGATCCATAGAAATATGGATCCACTTACCCATCGAAAATTGATAGGCAAGTTGAAGAAACCCACCGGGCTTACCTTATCAGGTTGAAAAGGCATACATCTTGTGTGACAAGAGCATGTAAGTCCTTCCACATCCCTTTCCTCTAGAAGCTCTTTCTTATCTTATCAAAGGACTTGAATATTCCCAATTGCCCCACCATTGATGAAGAATGCATTTTTTATGTAGGTACCACATGTAAACTCTATCTCTATAGTAAAAAACGAGACCATTATGGGAAAAAATGAGACTCTATTACGTAGGCACCATGTAGACTCTATCTTACATCTCTTTTTTGTTGGTTGATTCTTTGGAATTTAAAACATATCATGAAACTCATCCAATAGTTCAGCCATGCCCTCTGCATTTGTTTCTTATTCTCAACCATATCATACCATCCTCTCTGCTAGGCCATAAAACAAATACACAACCCATTTGCTTCGGTTCCCTCGAGTATTTGTAGCTCCTAAAAAACATTTAATCTCCTTCTTGAAGCTCCAGAGGTGGAGTCCTATGGGCTTTGACATAATTCTTGATTCTCAGTTGAGCTCACTTTCATGTTTGCCTTGCATTGTTGGAGAAGAGCATGCACTACCTCACTTCCTCTTTCTCATTTGGATTCACTCCTTCTTACTTGTTAACTATCATAGGGCGCACCATTCACTTTCTAACCATACACGATACCTCAGAAAAGTGGCGTGCCAATACTCTCATGATGATGAGCACATGTAGACTCTATCTCTATAGTAAAAAACGTGACCATTATGGGAAAAAATGAGACTCTATTACGTAGGCACCATGTAGACTCTATCTTTGTCGTAAAAATGAGACCATTACATAGCCAAAAAACGAGGCAACTCTTTATGAGAACCAGGTCGTAATTTCAGCACCATTTGTGACACCCCCTTATTTAAGAGATCTTCCTTTTGAAATTCCATGACCGAATGTTAATATACTTCAGGTATAGCTAATAGAGCATCAACTAGTACATTATCCTTACCCTTTATATAGCTCATCTCAAAATCATAATTTTGCGAGGTTTCTTCTTTGCGTAGGAGATAGATTCGGTTGGGAGAGGAATTACTTCAACACACAATGATCACTTCTTACATAAAAATGACTACCATAAAGGTAATGATGCCACTTCTTGACGGCACGAAAGATAGCGCTCATCTCTTGATCATACACATGCATGCGTATACATCTCTTTTTGTTGGTAGATTCTTTGGAATTTAAAACATATCATGAAACTCATCCAATAGTTCAGCCATGCCCTCGTGCATTTGTTTCTTGTTCTCAACCATATCATACCATCCTCTTTGCTAGGCTATAAAACAAATACACAGCCCATTTGCTTCGGTTCCCTCGAGTATTTGTAGCTCCTAAAAAACATTTAATCTCCTTCTTGAAGCTCCAGAGGTGGAGTCCTATGGGCTTCGACATAATTCTTGATTCTCAGTTGAGCTCGCTTTCATGTTTGCCTTGCATTGTTGGAGAAGAGCATGCACTACCTCACTTCCTCTTTCTCATTTGGATTCACTCCTTCTTACTTGACAACTATCATAGGTGCGTACCATTCACTTTCTAACCATACACGATGCCTCAGAAAGGTGGCGTGCCAATGCTCTCATGATGATGAGCAGTACTATTAATAGTAAGAAAACTTGAGTAAAGTTGAGCATTCATCCCACACACTTTGAGCATCATGGAAATGCTATCTCAAACTAAGTTTCCACCCACTTATTCATGCCTTCTCTTTGACCTTTGATCTCACGATGGTAGCGATGCTTGGTGTCAACTTGGTTTGCATGATCTCAAACAAATTGTTTACAAAATGAACTCATCATGCATTTAGCATTCTTGATCACTTACAATATGTTGTGGTACACCATGTAACTTCAAGGTAGGATCCCGAAATTGCCTCGGAAAAACGATAGATGTCGTATCCTTGACCTTTGTAGAGATGAAATGTGCCACCCTTGTCAGCCTATCCACCACAACATGTAAGCTATCGCTACCTTTCTTTGTGTGTGTGGAAGACCCATATAGTGAAATCCATAGAAATACAAACCCACTGCATACATACATCTTGTGGGACAGAAGCATGTAAGTTCCTCACATTCCTCTCAATTAGAAGTTCTTATCTTATCAAAGGTGTTGAAATTCCCAACTGTCCCATCGTTGTGTGAAGAATGCATTTCTCAAATCAGCCTTTGCTTGTAATTTTTGATGATGCCTATAGGCACCATGTAGACTCTATAGATCTTTGTAGCCAGGCAACTCTTTTCTAAGAATCGTGTTATAATTCCTGCACCATTCGTGGCACCTCCTTATTTAACGGATATTCCTCTTGAATTTTCAGAACTCAATCTTTGTGTACTTTGGAAATAGTCAATAGTGAACATTTAAGCATCGGCCCCACCACATTATTCTTGCTCTTTATATAGGCAATCTCAAAATCATAATTTTGCAAGGCTGCCACACCCACCTTCTTTGCTTAGGAGATAGACTCGGTTCGGAGAGGATAACTTCTGACATAAAATGACTACCATAAAGCTCTAATCAATGCAATGTAAGAAAGGGATCAATGGCTTTAAGTAGAGCTCTGATACCAACAATGCAAGAAAGGGATCTAGTGAGAGATCAAGAAAATGCACTCATTATACATGGAGTATACTTATCATAGAGAGTACTAGTAGGTCCACCCAAACATGGAAAGTCTACCATGACACCGTAAGTAAGACTTCAACTTACAAATACCCTTTCTTCCAAGGGAAAAGGACAACATCATGTAATCATTTGTACAACAATTTGATGGTGGAACCACATTCTTTGATTACCAAGTCTTTCCTTTTTTTATGCTCTTAAAATCCCACTGCCTTGCAGCCATAGTGTCATATACTCGAACTTTCTAGAGATGAAATGTTCCACCCTTGTCAACCTATTTAGAGACACACATGCCCTATCCCAATGTTTCTTTGTATGTGGAAGACCCATAGTGAAATCCATAGAAATACGAATCCAATTCTCTTTGAGAGTAGGCAAGTTGAAGTAGCCCATCGAACTTATATGTATTGGGTTCTTATTAAGTTGAGAAGGCATACATCTTGTGAGAAAAGCATGGAAGTCCTTCCACATCCCTTTCTAATAGAAGCCCTTTTCCTTATCCTATCAACGGTCCTGAATACTCTTGATTGCCACACCGTTGGTCAAGGCAATGGTATTCCTGACTACCCCACACCATTGGTGAAGAATGTATTTGTTCGATCGGCCTTTGCTTGTAACTTTTGATGTAGGCACCATGTAAACTCTATCTTTGCAGTAAAAATGAGACCATTTCATAGCTAGAAAGAAGGCAACTCTCAATGCATGGTACGGTGATCACTTCTCACATAAAAATCACTCATATCACCATATCATCCTCTTTTGCAATGCTATAAAACAATCACACAGTCCATTAGCTTTGATTCTTAATCTCCTTCTTGGAGTTTTGAATTCTCCTATGTGCATCGGCATAATGCTTCATTGAGATTACTTTCATGTTTGCCTCGCATTTTTGGGGAGAAGAGCATTCACTATCTCCACTTTCTCTTTTGCATTTGGATTCACTCCCTTTTGCTCGACAGCGATCATGGGTGCACTTGCCTTCTAACCATACGCGATGCCTCAAAAGGTGGCATTCACCATCTAAGCATACACAGTGCCTCAAAAGGTGGCGCGGCGGCATGCATTCACCTTTTCTAACTATACACAATGCCTTAGAAAGCGGCATGCCAATACTCTCACGAGATGAGGTACTATTGTAGAAAAATGGGCTAAAGCCAACCATTCGTCCCACACACTTTTTAAGTGTAAACTTATTCGTCGTGATCTCTATTGGACCTTAAATCTCGGGATGGTAGCGATGCTTGGCGGTCGCTTGGTTTGTATGATATCAAACAAAGTAATCTAAATTGAACTCATGAATTTGACATCCTGGTCACTCGCAATACGTTGTAGTACACCATGCAACCTGAATACATGGACCACCAATAGCCTTGCAACCATGGATGTCGTATACTTGACATTTGTAGAGATGAAATGTGACACCCAAGCCACATATAAGCTATCTCAACCTTTCTTTGTGTGTTGAAGACCTATAGTAAGATCCATAGAAATATGGATCCACTTCCCCATCAAAAATTGATAGGCAAGTTGAAGAAACCCACCGGGCTTACCTTATCAAGTTGAAAAGGCATACATGTGTGACAAGAGCATGTAAGTCCTTCCACATCCCTTTCCTCTAGAAGCTCTTTCTTATCTTATTAAAGGACTTGAATATTCCCAATTGCCCCACCATTGATGAAGAATGCATTTTGTATGTAGGTACCACATGTAGACTCTATCTCTGTAGTAAAAAATGAGACCATTATGGGAACCATGTTATAATTTTCAACATAGGCACCATGTAGACTCTATCTTTGTAGTAAAAATGAGACCATTATGTAGCCAAAAAACGAGGCAACTCTTTATGAGAACCAGGTCGTAATTTCAGCACCATTTGTGACACCCCCTTATTTAAGAGATCTTCCTTTTGAAATTCCATGACCGAATGTTTGTATACTTCAGGTATAGCTAATAGAGCATCAGCTAGTACATTATCATTTCCCTTTATATAGCTCATCTCAAAATCATAATTTTGCGAGGTTTCTTCTTTGCGTAGGAGATAGATTCGGTTGGGAGAGGAATTACTTCAACACACAATGATCACTTCTCACATAAAAATGACTACCATAAAGGTAATGATGCCACTTCTTGACGGCACGAAAGATAGCGCTCATCTCTTGATCATACACATGCATATACATCTCTTTTTTGTTGGTAGATTCTTTGGAACTTAAAACATATCATGAAACTCATCCAATAGTTTAGCCATGCCCTCGTGCATTTGTTTCTTGTTCTCAACCATATCATACCATCCTCTCTGCTAGGCCATAAAACAAATACATAGCCCATTTGCTTCGGTTCCCTTGAGTATTTGTAGCTCCTAAAAAACATTTAATCTCCTTCTTGAAGCTCCAGAGTTGGAGTCCTATGGGCTTCGACATAATTCTTGATTCTCAGTTGAGCTCACTTTCATGTTTGCCTTGCATTGTTGGAGAAGAGCATGCACTACCTCACTTACTCTTTATCATTTGGATTCACTCCTTCTTACTTGACAACTATCATAGGTGCACACCATTCACTTTCTAACCATACACGATACCTCAAAAAAGTGGCGTGCCAATACTCTCATGATGATGAGCAGTACTATTAATAGTAGGAAAACTTGAGTAAAGCTGAGCCTTCATCCCACACACTTTGAGCATCATGGAAATGCTATCTCAAACTAAGTTTCCACCCACTTATTCACGCCCTTTGTTTGGACCTTTGATCTCAGGATGGTAGCGATGCTTGGCGTCAACTTGGTTTGCATGATCTCAAACAAATTGTTTGCAAAACGAACTCATCATGCATTTGGCATTCTTGATCACTTACAATATGTTATGGTACACCATGTAACTTCAAGGTAGGATCCCGAAATTGCCTCGCAAAAACAATAGATGTCGTATCCTTGACCTTTGTAGAGATGAAATGTGCCACCCTTGTCAACCTATCCACCACAACATGTAAGCTATCGCAACCTTTCTTTGTGTGTGTGGAAGACCCATATAGTGAAATCCATAGAAATACGAATCCACTGCATACATACATCTTGAGGGACAGAATCATGTAATTTCCTCACGTTCCTCTCAATTAGAAGCTCTTATCTTATCAAAGGTGTTGAAATTCCCAACTGCCCCATCGTTGTGCTGAAGAATGCATTTCTCAGATCAGCCTTTGCTTGTAATTTTTGATGATGCCTATAGGCACCATGTAGACTCTATAGATCTTTGTAGCCAGAAGCGAGGCAACTCTTTTCTAAGAACCGTGTTGTAATTCCTGCACCATTCGTGGCACCTCCTTATTTAACGTATATTCCTCTTGAATTCTCCTATAGGCATCGGCATAATGCTTCATTGAGATTACTTTCATGATTGCCTTGCATTTTTGGGGAGAAGAGCATTCACTATCTCCACTTTCTCTTTTGCATTTGGATTCACTCCCTTTTGCTCGACAGCTATCATGGGTGCAGTTGCCATCTAACCATACGCGATGCCTCAAAAGGTGGCATACACAGTGCCTCAAAAGGTGGCGCGACGGCATGCCAATACTCTTATGAGATGAGGTACTATTGTAGGAAAAATGGGCTAAAGCCGACCATTCATCCCACACACTTTTTAAGTGTAAACTTATTCATCGTGATCTCTATTTGACCTTAAATCTCGGGAAGGTAGCGATGCTTGGTAGTCGCTTGGTTTGCATGATATCAAATAAAGTAATCTAAAATGAACTCATAAATTTGACATCCTGGTCACTCTCAATACGTTGTAGTACACCATGTAACCTGAATACATGGACCACCAATTGCCTTGCAACCATGGATGTCGTATACTTGACCTTTGTAGAGATGAAATGTGCCACCACAAGCCACATATAAGCTATCTCAACCTTTCTTTGTGTGTGGAAGACCCATAGTGAGATCCATAGAAATATGGATCCACTTACCCATCGAAAATTGATAGGCAAGTTGAAGAAACCCACCGGGCTTACCTTATCAGGTTGAAAAGGCATACATCTTGTGTGACAAGAGCATGTAAGTCCTTCCACATCCCTTTCCTCTAGAAGCTCTTTCTTATCTTATCAAAGGACTTGAATATTCCCAATTGCCCCACCATTGATGAAGAATGCATTTTTTATGTAGGTACCACATGTAGACTCTATCTCTATAGTTAAAAACGAGACCATTATGGGAAAAAATGAGACTCTATTACGTAGGCACCATGTAGACTCTATCTTTGTCGTAAAAATGAGACCATTACATAGCCAAAAAACGAGGCAACTCTTTATGAGAACCAAGTCATAATTTCAGCACCATTTGTGACACCCCCTTATTTAAGAGATCTTCCTTTTGAAATTCCATGACCGAATGTTTGTATACTTCAGGTATAGCTAATAGAGCATCAGCTAGTACATTATCCTTGCCCTTTATATAGCTCATCTCAAAATCATAATTTTGCGAGGTTTCTTCTTTGCGTAGGAGATAGATTCGGTTGGGAGAGGAATTACTTCAACACACAATGATCACTTCTCACATAAAAATGACTACCATAAAGGTAATGATGCCACTTCTTGACGGCACGAAAGATAGCGCTCATCTCTTGATCATACACATGCATGCATATACATCTCTTTTTTGTTGGTAGATTCTTTGGAATTTAAAACATATCATGAAACTCATCCAATAGTTCAGCCATGCCCTCTACATTTGTTTCTTGTTCTCAACCATATCATACCATCCTCTCTGCTAGGCCATAAAACAAATACACAGCCCATTTGCTTCGGTTCCCTCGAGTATTTGTAGCTCCTAAAAAACATTTAATCTCCTTCTTGAAGCTCCAGAGGTGGAGTCCTATGGGCTTCGACATAATTCTTGATTCTCAGTTGAGCTCACTTTCATGTTTGCCTTGCATTGTTGGAGAAGAGCATGCACTACCTCACTTCCTCTTTCTCATTTGGATTCACTCCTTCTTACTTGACAACTATCATAGGGCGCACCATTCACTTTCTAACCATACACGATACCTCAGAAAAGTGGCGTGCCAATACTCTCATGATGATGAGCACATGTAGACTCTATCTCTATAGTAAAAAACGAGACCATTATGGGAAAAAATGAGACTCTATTACGTAGGCACCATGTAGACTCTATCTTTGTCGTAAAAATGAGACCATTACATAGCCAAAAAAACGAGGCAACTCTTTATGAGAACCAAGTCGTAATTTCAGCACCATTTGTGACACCCCCTTATTTAAGAGATCTTCCTTTTGAAATTCCATGACCGAATGTTTGTATACTTCAGGTATAGCTAATAGAGCATCAGCTAGTACATTATCCTTGCCCTTTATATAGCTCATCTCAAAATCATAATTTTGCGAGGTTTCTTCTTTGCGTAGGAGATAGATTCGGTTGGAAGAGGAATTACTTCAACACACAATGATCACTTCTCACATAAAAATGACTACCATAAAGGTAATGATGCCACTTCTTGATGGCACGAAAGATAGCGCTCATCTCTTGATCATACACATGCATGCATATACATCTCTTTTTGTTGGTAGATTCTTTGGAATTTAAAACATATCATGAAACTCATCCAATAGTTCAGCCATGCCCTCGTGCATTTGTTTCTTGTTCTCAACCATATCATACCATCCTCTTTGCTAGGCTATAAAACAAATACACAGCCCATTTGCTTCGGTTCCCTCGAGTATTTGTAGCTCCTAAAAAACATTTAATCTCCTTCTTGAAGCTCCAGAGGTGGAGTCCTATGGGCTTCGACATAATTCTTGATTCTCACTTGAGCTCGCTTTCATGTTTGCCTTGCATTGTTGGAGAAGAGCATGCACTACCTCACTTCCTCTTTCTCATTTGGATTCACTCCTTCTTACTTGACAACTATCATAGGTGCGTACCATTCACTTTCTAACCATACACGATGCCTCAGAAAGGTGGCGTGCCAATACTCTCATGATGATGAGTAGTACTATTAATAGTAGGAAAACTTGAGTAAAGCTCAGCATTCATCCCACACACTTTGAGCATTATAGAAATGCTATCTCAAACTAAGTTTCCACCCACTTATTCATGCCTTCTCTTTGACCTTTGATCTCAGGATGGTAGCGATGCTTGGCATCAACTTGGTTTGCATGATCTCAAACAAATTGTTTACAAAATGAACTCATCATGCATTTAGCATTCTTGATCACTTACAATATGTTGTGGAACACCATGTAACTTCAAGGTAGGATCCCGAAATTGCCTTGCAAAAATGATAGATGTCGTATCCTTGACCTTTGTAGAGATTAAATGTGCCACCCTTGTCAACCTATCCACCACAACATGTAAGCTATCGCTACCTTTCTTTGTGTGTGTGGAAGACCCATATAGTGAAATCCATAGAAATACGAATCCACTACATACATACATCTTGTGGGACAGAAGCATGTAAGTTCCTCACATTCCTCTCAATTAGAAGCTCTTATCTTATCAAAGGTGTTGAAATTCCCAACTGTCCCATCGTTGTGCTGAAGAATGCATTTCTCAAATCAGCCTTTGCTTGTAATTTTTGATGATGCCTATAGGCACCATGTAGACTCTATAGATCTTTGTAGCCAGAAGCGAGGCAACTCTTTTCTAAGAACCGTGTTGTAATTCCTGCACCATTCGTGGCACCTCCTTATTTAACGGATATTCCTCTTGAATTTTCAAAACTCAATCTTTGTGTACTTTGGAAATAGTCAATAGTGAACATTTAAGCATCGGCCCCACCACATTATTCTTGCTCTTTATATAGGCAATCTCAAAATCATAATTTTGCAAGGCTGCCACACCCACCTTCTTTGCTTAGGAGATAGACTCGGTTCGGAGAGGAATTACTTCAATGCACATGGATAACTTCTGACATAAAATAACTACCATAAAGCTCTAATCAATGCAATGTAAGAAAGGGATCAATGGATTTAAGTAGAGCTCTGATACCAACAATGCAAGAAAGGGATCTAGTGAGAGATCAAGAAAATGCACTCATTATACATGGAGTATACTTATCATAGAGAGTACTAGTAGGTCCACCCAAACATGGAAAGTCTACCATGACACTGTAAGTAAGACTTCAACTTACAAATACCCTTTCTTCCAAGGAAAAAGGACATCATCATGTAATCATTTGTACAACAATTTGATGGTGGAACCACATTCATTGATTACCAAGTCTTTCCTTTTTTTATGCTCTTAAAATCCCACTGCCTTGCAGCCATAGTGTCATATACTCGAACTTTCTAGAGATGAAATGTTCCACCCTTGTCAACCTATTTAGAGACACACATGCCCTATCCCAATGTTTCTTTGTATGTGGAAGACCCATAGTGAAATCCATAGAAATACGAATCCAATTCCCTTCGAGAGTAGGCAAGTTGAAGTAGCCCATCGAACTTATATGTATTGGGTTCTTATTAAGTTGAGAAGGCATACATCTTGTGAGAAAAGCATGGAAGTCCTTCCACATCCCTTTCTAATAGAAGCCCTTTTCCTTATCCTATCAACGGTCCTGAATACTCTTGATTACCACACCATTGGTCAAGGCAACGGTATTCCTGACTGCCCCACACCATTGGTGAACAATGTATTTGTTCGATCAGCCTTTGCTTGTAACTTTTGATGTAGGCACCATGTAAACTCTATCTTTGCAGTAAAAATGAGACCATTTCATAGCTAGAAAGAAGGCAACTCTTTATGAGAAATTTTTCCTATAAATAGAAGCCTCCCCCTTGTTGAAAAATATATAGTGTCTATGCATCGTTACTCTACTCCACCTAAGCCAAGAACTGTGAATTCATTTAATAATTCACTAGTTTTTGGAGCTTCCCTCTTTCTTCAATCCCCATTGGTGGCTCCATCAACATACTTAACCAATTGATTGGTTGGGGGCCTCTACCGTGAACAAAGAATCAAGCAATTTGTAAGGTAATTAGTGAATATTGATCTTTTTTATAATTTCTCAAGGTTTCTCTCTTCTCAACCCCCCTCTCAAGCTTGAGAAGCTTAATTGGTATGGTTTTTTAAATGCTATTGAAGTTAATTGGTGAATAGTAGTGAAGAGTTACATAATTTAATAAATGCTATTGAAGTTAATTTCCATTTATGTTTAAATTCTAATGGTTTTTATGTAATTTCTCTCTCTCACTCAAGAAATGGTCATACTCATGACCCATTCTCAATCCAAATGAAGCTTTTCATAAAGCTTTTCCTTAATCCAAGATTAAGCTATGCTTGAGGTCAAATTAATGGTTTTTTTTCTATGCTTTTAGTTTATGTATATTGATGATTCAATCCATTAGGGATTGATGATCCAATTAGAGACCATTCAAATTATTTCCTTAATGATAAGCTTTATCTCTTAGAAAAATTGAGATTTATCAGTCATAGCAGCGGAGCTATGGTATAATTTTTATAAAAATTATGCATAATATAATTTTATTCAAAGCATGAAAAGAGGACTTCCTACCATATTCTAGGAATTATCATCCTAGATTAATTGAAAGATATTCATTGTAATCATAGAGAAATTGATATTATGCATAATTGATTTTCATGCATAGAGGTATGCATAAAAGATTATTATTTTAACATAAAAGTGTTACTTTTATCAATTTTCATTTTCATGCATAAAAGTATGCATAAAGGATATTTTTTTAATATTAAAACTGTTACTTTTATTAAAAGAAAATTTTTATATCAAAAGTGTTACTTTTATCATTTTTAATTTTCATGCATAGAAGTATGCATAAAGGATAAATTTTTTTTATATCAAAAGTGTTACTTTTATCATTTTTAATTTTCATGTAAAGAAGTATGCATAAAGGATATTTTTTTTATAGTAAAAGTGTTGCTTTTATCACATTTGAAATTATTGCATAGAGGTATGCATAAAAGATGATTATTATATTGTAAAAATGTTACTTTTGTCATAATTGGTTTTGATGCATAGGGTTATGCATAAAAGATATTTTTATACTAAAAGTGTGATTTTCATCATAAATAGATTTTATGCATAAATTAGATGCATAAGAGAAATTCTTTTATTCTAAAAGTGTAATTCCTACTAAATTGAATTTATGCATAAGAAGATGCATAAAAGATTGATTTTAATTCAAAAGTGTCTTTCTCATCTAAATTGAATCTATGCATAAGAAGATGCATAAAAGATTGATTTTAATTCAAAAGTGTCATTCTCATCTAAAATGAATTTATGTATAGGAAGATGCATAAAAGATTGAATTTTAATTCAAAGTGTCATTCTCATTTAAAATGAATTTATGCATAGGAAGATGCATAAAAGATTGATTTTTATTTCGAAAGTGTTAGTATCCTTAAATGGAATTTATGCATAAATAAATGTGTAAAGAAATCTTATATCAAATATAAGAATTCTCTTATATTCTATAAATAGAAATGAGATGTGATAAGAGGTGTATAAGATGTGATAAGAGGTGATAAGATGCTTATGAAATAAGTTAGGAGGTGATAAGATGAATTAAGATGTGTATGGGATGAGGTAAGAAGTGTATGTGATAGGATAAGATGTATATGGGTTGTGATAGGGCGAGAATGGATGTGATGAAAAAGATTAGATGTGACGGCATATGGGGTTATATGAATGGGAATGTGAAAATGGGGATGTATGTATGTGGATGTGTGGATGTGGAGATGGGAGTGTGGATGTATGAATGTGAAAATGGATGTATGCATGAAGATGTATATGCATAGATGTGAATGTGGATGTAGATGTATGCATGAGGATGTATATGCATAGATGTGAATGTGGATGTAGATGTGGATGTATAGATGTGAATGTGAATGTGGATGTATGCATGAGGATGTATATGCATAGATGTGAATGTGGATGTAGATGTATGCATGAGGATGTATATGCATAGATGTGAATGTGGATGTAGATGTGGATGTATAGATGTGAATGTGAATGTGGATGTATGCATGAGGATGTATATGCATAGATGTGAATGTGGATGTAGATGTGAATGGGAATGTGGATGTGGATGTATGTGAATGTGGATGTAGATATGAATGTGGAATGTGGATGTGGATGTATGTATGTATGTGGATGTAGATGTGGATGTATAGATGTGAACGGGAATGTGGATGTGGATGTATAGATGTGGATGTGGATGTATAGATGTGAATGTGGATGTGGATGTGGATGTATAGATGTGAATGTGGATGTATGTATGTATGTGGATGTAGATGTGGATGTATAGATGTGAATGGAAATGTGGATGAGGATGTATGTATGTATGTGGATGGGAATGGGAATGTGGAATGTGAATGGGAATGTGGATATGGATGTATGTATGTATGTGGATGTGGATGTATGAAGAGGACGTGATAGTGGATGTATGCATGTGGGTGTGGATGGGAATGGGAATGTGGAATGTGAATGGGAATGTGGATATGGATGTATGTATGTATGTGGATGTGGATGTATGAAGAGGACCTGATAGTGGATGTATGCATGTGGGTGTGGATGTATGGATGTGGATATGGATGTGTATGTATGAATGTGGATACGGGATGTAGATGTATAAATGAGGATGTGAAAATGGAGGGTAAGCATGTAGATGTGGATGTATGGATTGAATGTGGATGTGGATGTGGATGTATGGATGTGGATATGGATGTGAATATATGATATGAAGGAATCTGAAGTGAAGAGATGGAAAATGATGTGATTGGATGAGTACATATATAAATGGAATGTGGAATAAGTAATGTGGATTAATGAGGGATAATGTGGAAAAATGAGAGTTAATATAGAAACTGTATTTGTAAACTGTTGTAAATGCTGTTTGTAAATGGCTGTTTTATGTCAAGAATGCTGGGGAAGCATTTTGACCGTCTTGTGATTAAGGTCGTGGAGACCTAACTGATAAAGTTGCAACTGCTGACGGAGAGTCAATGGAGGACGTCTCGCGTAGCAAAGTCGGCCGAGGTCTTGACCAGCCTCGGTTCGATTAAAATGGTGAGCTTCCGGTATGGTGGATGAGGGACCAAGGAAGCGGCCTATGAGTGAAGCGCTAGGTCACCTGCAAAGGATCCTAGAGGGTGCTGACCATACGGTGCTCGGGCTCTGGGTCGCCTAGGATACCCACGCGTGCGTCGAGGAAGATATTGGAACAAGGAGTAAGAGTTGTTTTCTGAAACCGGGCATGGATCTGGTTGATTGACCTTGCTGGTCTTCAATGGATGAGTCCATGACTCTTTTTATGGATCTGTTGGTTGATCTTGCTGATCTTCAATGAGAGTCCATCTTGATTTTTATAAGTGATTATATTGCCGAGTATTATGGGCTAGGAACTATTGAAAAGGCCCCTGAGTGGACAGGTGGTGAGCGTTCTAGTTGCCAATGATGCCATAGATACTCTGATGAAGGAATGATGGGAAATTATGAATCAACCGGATAAATTGGAAGATTGTGATCAGTGGTACTATGGTTTCATTAAAGGATTGTTTTAAAGTTAGCTGATGCTAAGAAAAAGGCAATTTCATATTGGGTGTGTAAGTGGTGTGGCTAGTTTTATATTTGCATGAACTTCCGGCTAGGGGGCCTTGGAACTCTTTTCCTTGGTACCCGGGACAAAACCTAACCAAATTCCAAATTGGATCCCATCACTACAATGGTTGGGCGGTTGGCTAACCCATGGGATCGGATGGGGTTAGGCTGGACTGATGGATCCATAAATCGAGACTCAACTTTTGTTATTACGATAGATAAAGTAAATCTCGGATAGTAATTGTTCTATGGATAGGAATCAACGGCTGTGCCTCTTAAATGGGGAAAAAAGCGTTGATCCCAATGATCCAAGTGCAAGTTTCTTCCTTGATCCGACCAAATATCTTATAGATGCAATTGGATCAATTTGATCAGAAATGATCTTGACTACGTTAGAGTAAAAAGTGATCCTGGTGGAATCGCCCGTGCTTTCCGGTAAAGGAAGTTTTTCCGGGTTCGGTTTTGGAACAACCCCGACGGATTAGTCTCTTATCCGGATATCCGTGGGCGAGGCCCCGAGTGTGGGTCCCTGCCCCGCGCATGAAGTGCTACTTCCGCTGCTAGTACCCCGAATCCGTCGCATGGTGGGGACATGGATCTCACAGTTGGTATCAGAGCGAATTGGTTAATAAAGATCAACTGAGAAGCCAATTATGTCAAAAATTTATCAAGAAGCACAAAAAGGTTGTAATTGTGTGATATAATTCATACAATTTGATATTCAAACTGAAATTCGTAATTTGGTAATTGGGTCTTCAGATGGAAGTACCGTAATTATATAAAATCCCTGACTTGCTTGAGGCCTAGACATGATGGTATTTACCTTATAATTCCAAGGGCCGTGACTACCCATATATACCGAGAGTATACTACAGCTCTTTACTGAGAGTATATACGAGTAAATCTAAGACTTGAAATTATAAGCATTACTGCTATCTAGAGGATGATTTTGAATGTGGTTGATACGATTTTTAATTCTGTTTGAGAATTGATGAATTGATTTGGATTCTGATTGAAAAATGATGATTCTTGAAAATTGGTTGAAATGTAATAAGCTGAGCGAAACCTCAATGAGGATGAATGGGACGAGTCCCTATGATGATATTCATAACTAGAATGATAATAATGATTTCAGCAAATCACTATGAGATTAGTGGATTGTGCTGTCAGATTGCTATTGTTAACACTTGACCCGTAGATCAAGTTAAGGGATGGCAAATTGAGAACTTGCTTAACTGAAATTTCCGTGGAGGAACCTTCAGAAGGGAAATTTTTGGTCTAATGGACCATTATTATGTTAAAGATATGAATGATATGATTTGAATGAATTGTCATTTAATGATGAGTTCCATTTAAGGGATAATTATCCCAGTATTCTGTTGGGTTGACCAGAATATAAGGAACCCAGGAAAAAAATTGGATCTTAAGAAAAAGAGTTGTCCTCTACCTTGCAAGATGAGGACATCTCGCACTTTTCAAGTGGGGTAGAATGTAAGATTCTCCCCCAACCTTCGGGGTATACAGGAGTAAGAATCTCCCTTTCTGATCTTATAATTATTCTCTCTCTAAAATAAAAGAAAGATTCTATTTAAAAAAAGGAAGAACCTTTTCCCTGAATACTTCTCAAGAGTCCCACCTGTTTTAAGGATTCAGAACAATGAGTTCAGAAGTGAGAATCGATGTTGTGGATATGAAGGTTTTGGTCTTCATTCGAGTACGGCCCAAAAGAAGTTCTTTATCTCTTGGGAAGTATAAGAAGTTATCTCCCAGATATTGTGGACCAAAGAAAGTAGGTGATTTAGCTTACGAACTTCTTTTATCTCCTCATCTCAAAGTTCTGAATGCCTTCTATAAAAAAATGTGCCAAACCCAAATCATGGAAAGATGGTAAAACTTCAGTGGCAAGTTACCGTTGGCTTCTAAGTTACGCTAGCTCCTTCCTTTATATAAGTCGTAACTTTTACTTGTCATTCACAGTAATCTTACTCCCATCGATCTCCTTTCTTTCTTAATCTCCTTCATGGCTTGGCAAGAAGAATTAGTTTTATCCATAATGATTCCTCACCTTCAAGACGCAAGTGAGTCTGTGAAGAAGGATTTTATAGAACAGTATGAGCGCTCACTTTTTCCTCACCTAGGAACTTCTGTAGCGCAGACCAAATGGCGGACCTATCAAGACATAACTAGGGTAACACCCTGGGGTCAGCAGCACTTTCGTAACAATGTCTGCTTGGCCATGGTTATCGAAGCCTTGGGTTTGGGTCCTCGATACTACTGCGTCATGAGATCAAGACATCTTGGGTTTTCTGAGCGGGTCTTCTTACTGGCGTGTTTTCTTCCTCATGAGAAGATATGCCTTTACCCCGTTTTTGGCTTGCCTCTCTCAGAGGTCCTTTTGTTAGAACACCTCATACCACTGAGATAGGCGCAGCAATAACCAACAGAATCATTCCCATAGATGAGTTACCTTATACGTGCGCAGGTTGTGAGTGCTGCTTTTGTGATCATATGATGGACGGGCTTATGGAAGTGTAATGAGTTCTTCTATCTTTACTGTATGTGTTCAAAGAATGAATAAAGTTTAAATCTTGTTCTTGTCTTGACCCTTACTCTCTTTGAGACTTTTTTAATTGGTGATTAATCTTAATTAAAAAATTTCTCTCAGTCTCATACTTGTGCATCTTGCGAAATTACCCCCAGTTTGCGAGATGAGGGCATCTCGCATTTTTCAAGTGGGAGAGAATGTAAGATTCCTCCCCAGCCTCTCAAAATGTCCAGCATCTTCTCCTATAATCAATCCCTCTTCAGAAATATAAAAGACCTTGTCTCTAACTGTTTTAATCTAGAGAGAGAAAATATTCTAGAGAGAGAATATTCAGATTTTTTATATTTTTGGATATAAAATTATCTCATCTTATTGAAATAAGTTCCCCTGAAATAGAAATTCAAAAAGAACTTTCCAATGTGCAATTGGAATTAATTGGAAATGGGTATAAAGGACCTTAGCCTAAGGGTTTAGATTTTCAAAAAATTTTGGATTATGGTCCAATTAAGGTTCCTATGGGCCAATAGCATCAATCCATGTGTAGGGAGGAGATAAATCCAATTTGTAAAAGAAGATACCCAAAAATGAGTAAATGCTCACATAAGATGAAGAGTTGAAAATGTACAAGGTTTATTAGTAAAAAACTATGAGCAATATTAAAAATATGAGATATTTTGGGTATCCAAAAATGAGTAAATGCTCACATAAGATGAAGAGTTGAAAATGTACAAGGTTTATTAGTAAAAAACTATGAGCAATATTAAAATGATTCCATTATGACACATATGTAAGGAAGGGGAGTTCTTTAAAGGAGGTGCATATTTCACATAAGATGAAGAGTTAAAAATGTATAAGGTTTATTAGTAAAAAACTATGAGCAATATTAAAATGATTCCATTATGACACATATGTAAGGAAGGGGAGTTCTTTAAAGGAGGTGCATATTTCACATAAGATGAAGAGTTGAAAATGTACAAGGTTTATTAGTAAAAAACTATGAGCAATATTAAAATGATTCCATTATGACACATATGTAAGGAAGGGGAGTTCTTTAAAGGAGATGCATATTTCACATAAGATGAAGAGTTGAAAATGTACAAGGTTTATTAGTAAAAAAAAACTATGAGCAATATTAAAATAATTCCATTATGACACATATGTAAGGAAGGGGAGTTCTTTAAAGGAGGTGCATATTTCACATGCTTGAATGAGTTTTAAACTCATAAAAATTGAGATATTTCATCTCTCCTCTCTCCTCATTCAAGTCTAGTTCCAAAAAGTTAGCTTAACTGACCTAAAAATGGTCAAATATTGACCAAACTGATTTAGAAAATTCTAGAATCAGTTTGTTTGGTTAGGAGCTCAATTTTTCCTATAAATAGAAGCCTCCCCCTTGTTGAAAAATATATAGTGTCCATGCATCGTTACTCTACTCCACCTAAGCCAAGAACTGTGAATTCATTTAATAATTCACTAGTTTTTGGAGCTTCCCTCTTTCTTCAATCCCCATTGGTGGCTCCATCAACATACTTAACCAATTGATTGGTTGGGGGCCTCTACTGTGAACAAAGAATCAAGCAATTTGTAAGGTAATTAGTGAATATTGATCTTTTCTATAATTTCTCAAGGTTTCTCTCTTCTCAACCCCTCTCAAGCTTGAGAAGCTTAATTGGTATGGTTTTTTAAATGCTATTGAAGTTAATTGGTGAATAGTAGTGAAGAGTTACATAATTTAATAAATGCTATTGAAGTTAATTTCCATTTATGTTTAAATTCTAATGGTTTTTATGTAATTTCTCTCTCTCTCTCAAGAAATGGTCATACTCATGACCCATTCTCAATCCAAATGAAGCTTTTCATAAAGCTTTTCCTTAATCCAAGATTAAGCTATGCTTAAGGCCAAATTAATGGTTTTTTTTTCTATGCTTTTAGTTTATGTATATTGATGATTCAATCCATTAGGGATTGATGATCCAATTAGAGACCATTCAAATTATTTCCTTAATGATAAGCTTTATCTCTTAGAAAAATTGAGATTTATCAGTCATCATAGCAGCGGAGCTATGACAAAATTTTTATAAAAATTATGCATAATATAATTTTATTCAAAGCATGAAAAGAGGACTTCCTACCATATTCTAGGAATTATCATCCGAAATAGATATTCATTGTAATCATAGAGAAATTGATATTATGCATAATTGATTTTCATGCATAGAGGTATGCATAAAAGATTATTATTTTAACATAAAAGTGTTACTTTTATCAATTTTCATTTTCATGCATAGAAGTATGCATAAAGGATATTTTTTTAATATTAAAACTGTTACTTTTATTAAAAGAAAATTTTTATATCAAAAGTGTTACGTTTATCATTTTTAATTTTCATGCATAGAAGTATGCATAAAGGATAAATTTTTTTAATATCAAAAGTGTTACTTTTATCATTTTTAATTTTCATGTAAAGAAGTATGCATAAAGGATATTTTTTTTATAGTAAAAGTGTTGCTTTTATCACATTTGAAATTATTGCATAGAGGTATGCATAAAAGATGATTATTATATTGTAAAAATGTTACTTTTGTCATAATTGGTTTTGATGCATAGGGTTATGCATAAAAGATATTTTTATACTAAAAGTGTGATTTTCATCATAAATAGATTTTATGCATAAATTAGATGCATAAGAGAAATTCTTTTATTCTAAAAGTGTAATTCCTACTAAATTGAATTTATGCATAAGAAGATGCATAAAAGATTGATTTTAATTCAAAAGTGTCTTTCTCATCTAAATTGAATCTATGCATAAGAAGATGCATAAAAGATTGATTTTAATTCAAAAGTGTCATTCTCATCTAAAATGAATTTATGTATAGGAAGATGCATAAAAGATTGAATTTTAATTCAAAGTGTCATTCTCATTTAAAATGAATTTATGCATAGGAAGATGCATAAAAGATTGATTTTTATTTCGAAAGTGTTAGTATCCTTAAATGGAATTTATGCATAAATAAATGTGTAAAGAAATCTTATATCAAATATAAGAATTCTCTTATATTCTATAAATAGAAATGAGATGTGATAAGAGGTGTATAAGATGTGATAAGAGGTGATAAGATGCTTATGAAATAAGTTAGGAGGTGATAAGATGAATTAAGATGTGTATGGGATGAGGTAAGAAGTGTATGTGATAGGATAAGATGTATATGGGTTGTGATAGGGCAAGAATGGATGTGATGAAAAAGATTAGATGTGACGGCATATGGGGTTATATGAATGGGAATGTGAAAATGGGGATGTATGTATGTGGATGTGTGGATGTGGAGATGGGAGTGTGGATGTATGAATGTGAAAATGGATGTATGCATGAAGATGTATATGCATAGATGTGAATGTGGATGTAGATGTATGCATGAGGATGTATATGCATAGATGTGAATGTGGATGTAGATGTGGATGTATAGATGTGAATGTGAATGTGGATGTAGATGTGGATGTAGATGTGGATGTATAGATGTGAATGTGAATGTGGATGTGTGCATGAGGATGTATATGCGTAGATGTGAATGTGGATGTAGATGTGAATGGGAATGTGGATGTGGATGTATGTGAATGTGGATGTAGATATGAATGTGGAATGTGGATGTGGATGTATGTATGTATGTGGATGTAGATGTGGATGTATAGATGTGAACGGGAATGTGGATGTGGATGTATAGATGTGGATGTGGATGTATAGATGTGAATGTGGATGTGGATGTGGATGTATAGATGTGAATGTGGAATTATGTATGTATGTGGATGTAGATGTGGATGTATAGATGTGAATGGAAATGTGGATGAGGATGTATGTATGTATGTGGATGGGAATGGGAATGTGGAATGTGAATGGGAATGTGGATATGGATGTATGTATGTATGTGGATGTGGATGTATGAAGAGGACGTGATAGTGGATGTATGCATGTGGGTGTGGATGGGAATGGCAATGTGGAATGTGAATGGGAATGTGGATATGGATGTATGTATGCATGTGGATGTGGATGTATGAAGAGGACGTGATAGTGGATGTATGCATGTGGGTGTGGATGTATGGATGTGGATATGGATGTGTATGTATGCATGTGGATACGGGATGTAGATGTATAAATGAGGATTATAAAATGGAGGGTAAGCATGTAGATGTGGATGTATGGATGCGAATGTGGATGTGGATGTGGATGTATGGATGTGGATATGGATGTGAATATATGATATGAAGGAATCTGAAGTGAAGAGATGGAAAATGATGTGATTGGATGAGTACATATATAAATGGAATGTGGAATAAGTAATGTGGATTAATGAGGGATAATGTGGAAAAATGAGAGTTAATATAGAAACTGTATTTGTAAACTGTTGTAAATGCTGTTTGTAAATGGCTATTTTATGTCAAGAATGCTGGGGAAGCATTTTGACTGTCTTGTGATTAAGGTCGTGGAGACCTAACTGATAAAGTTGCAACTGCTGACGGAGAGTCAATGGAGGACGTCTCGCGTAGCAAAGTCGGCCGAGGTCTTGACCAGCCTCGGTTCGATTAAAATGGTGAGCTTCCGGTATGGTGGATGAGGGACCAAGGAAGCGGCCTATGAGTGAAGCGCTAGGTCACCTGCAAAGGATCCTAGAGGGTGCTGACCATACGGTGCTCGGGCTCTGGGTCGCCTAGGATACCCACGCGTGCGTCGAGGAAGATATTGGAACAAGGAGTAAGAGTTGTTTTCTGAAACCGGGCATGGATCTGGTTGATTGACCTTGCTGGTCTTCAATGGATGAGTCCATGACTCTTTTTATGGATCTGTTGGTTGATCTTGCTGATCTTCAATGAGAGTCCATCTTGATTTTTATAAGTGATTATATTGCCGAGTATTATGGGCTAGGAACTATTGAAAAGGCCCCTGAGTGGACAGGTGGTGAGCGTTCTAGTTGCCAATGATGCCATAGATACTCTGATGAAGGAATGATGGGAAATTATGAATCAACCGGATAAATTGGAAGATTGTGATCAGTGGTACTATGGTTTCATTAAAGGATTGTTTTAAAGTTAGCTGATGCTAAGAAAAAGGCAATTTCATATTGGGTGTGTAAGTGGTGTGGCTAGTTTTATATTTGCATGAACTTCCGGCTAGGGGGCCTTGGAACTCTTTTCCTTGGTACCCGGGACAAAACCTAACCAAATTCCAAATTGGATCCCATCACTACAATGGTTGGGCGGTTGGCTAACCCATGGGATCGGATGGGGTTAGGCTGGACTGATGGATCCATAAATCGAGACTCAACTTTTGTTATTACGATAGATAAAGTAAATCTCGGACAGTAATTGTTCTATGGATAGGAATCAACGGCTGTGCCTCTTAAATGGGGAAAAAAGCGTTGATCCCAATGATCCAAGTGCAAGTTTCTTCCTTGATCCGACCAAATATCTTATAGATGCAATTGGATCAATTTGATCAGAAATGATCTTGACTACGTTAGAGTAAAAAGTGATCCTGGTGGAATCGCCCGTGCTTTCCGGTAAAGGAAGTTTTTCCGGGTTCGGTTTTGGAACAACCCCGACGGATTAGTCTCTTATCCGGATATCCGTGGGCGAGGCCCCGAGTGTGGGTCCCTGCCCCGCGCATGAAGTGCTACTTCCGCTGCTAGTACCCCGAATCCGTCGCATGGTGGGGACATGGATCTCACAGTTGGTATCAGAGCGAATTGGTTAATAAAGATCAACTGAGAAGCCAATTATGTCAAAAATTTATCAAGAAGCACAAAAAGGTTGTAATTGTGTGATATAATTCATACAATTTGATATTCAAACTGAAATTCGTAATTTGGTAATTGGGTCTTCAGATGGAAGTACCGTAATTATATAGAATCCCTGACTTGCTTGAGGCCTAGACATGATGGTATTTACCTTATAATTCCAAGGGCCGTGACTACCCGTATATACCGAGAGTATACTACAGCTCTTTACAGAGAGTATATACGAGTAAATCTAAGACTTGAAATTATAAGCATTACTGCTATCCAGAGGATGATTTTGAATGTGGTTGATACGATTTTTAATTCTGTTTGAGAATTGATGAATTGATTTGGATTCTGATTGAAAAATGATGATTCTTGAAAATTGGTTGAAATGTAATAAGCTGAGCGAAACCTCAATGAGGATGAATGGGACGAGTCCCTATGATGATATTCATAACTAGAATGATAATAATGATTTCAGCAAATCACTATGAGATTAGTGGATTGTGCTGTCAGATTGCTATTGTTAACACTTGACCCGTAGATCAAGTTAAGGGATGGCAAATTGAGAACTTGCTTAACTGAAATTTCCGTGGAGGAACCTTCAGAAGGGAAATTTTTGGTCTAATGGACCATTATCATGTTAAAGATATGAATGATATGATTTGAATGAATTGTCATTTAATGATGAGTTCCATTTAAGGGATAATTATCCCAGTATTCTGTTCGGTTGACCAGAATATAAGGAACCCAGGAAAAAAATTGGATCTTAAGAAAAAGAGTTGTCCTCTACCTTGCGAGATGAGGACATCTCGCACTTTTCAAGTGGGGTAGAATGTAAGATTCTCCCCCAACCTTCGGGGTATACAGGAGTAAGAATCTCCCTTTCTGATCTTATAATTATTCTCTCTCTAAAATAAAAGAAAGATTCTGTTTAAAAAAAGGAAGAACCTTTTCCCTGAATACTTCTCAAGAGTCCCACCTGTTTTAAGGATTCAGAACAATGAGTTCAGAAGTGAGAATCGATGTTGTGGATATGAAGGTTTTGGTCTTCATTCGAGTATGGCCCAAAAGAAGTTCTTTATCTCTTGGGAAGTATAAGAAGTTATCTCCCAGATATTGTGGACCAAAGAAAGTAGGTGATTTAGCTTACGAACTTCTTTTATCTCCTCATCTCAAAGTTCTGAATGCCTTCTATAGAAAAATGTGCCAAACCCAAATCATGGAAAGATGGTAAAACTTTAGTGGCAAGTTACCGTTGGCTTCTAAGTTACGCTAGCTCCTTCCTTTATATAAGTCGTAACTTTTACTTGTCATTCACAGTAATCTTACTCCCATCGATCTCCTTTCTTTCTTAATCTCCTTCATGGCTTGGCAACAAGAATTAGTTTTATCCATAATGATTCCTCACCTTCAAGACGCAAGTGAGTCTGTGAAGAAGGATTTTATAGAACAGTATGAGCGCTCACTTTTTCCTCACCTAGGAACTTCTGTAGCACAGACCAAATGGCGGACCTATCAAGACATAACTAGGGTAACACCCTGGGGTCAGCAGCACTTTCGTAACAATGTCCGCTTGGCCATGGTTATCGAAGCCTTGGGTTTGGGTCCTCGATACTACTGCATCATGAGATCAAGACATCTTAGGTTTTCTGAGCGGGTCTTCTTACTGGCGTGTTTTCTTCCTCATGAGAAGATATGCCTTTACCCCGTTTTTGGCTTGCCTCTCTCAGAGGTCCTTTTGTTAGAACACCTCATACCACTGAGATAGGCGCAGCAATAACCAACAGAATCATTCCCATAGATGAGTTACCTTATACGTGCGCAGCTTGTGAGTGCTGCTTTTGTGATCATATGATGGACGGGCTTATGGAAGTGTAATGAGTTCTTCTATCTTTACTGTATGTGTTCAAAGAATGAATAAAGTTTAAATCTTGTTCTTGTCTTGACCCTTACTCTCTTTGAGACTTTTTTAATTGGTGATTAATCTTAATTAAAAAATTTCTCTTAGTCTCATACTTGTGCATCTTGCGAAATTACCCCCACTTTGCGAGATGAGGGCATCTCGCGTTTTTCAAGTGGGAGAGAATGTAAGATTCCTCCCCAGCCTCTCAAAATGTCCAGCATCTTCCCCTATAATCAATCCCTCTTCAGAAATATAAAAGACCTTGTCTCTAACTGTTTTAATCTAGAGAGAAAAAATATTCTAGACAGAGAATATTCAGATTTTTAATATTTTTGGATATAAAATTATCTCATCTTATTAAAATAAGTTCCCCTGAAATAGAAATTCAAAAAGAACTTTCCAATGTGCAATTGGAATTAATTAGAAATGGGTATAAAGGACCTTAGCCTAAGGGTCTAGATTTTCAGAAATTTTTGGATTATGGTCCAATTAAGGTTCCTATGGGCCAATAGCATCAATCCATGTGTAGGGAGGAGATAAATCCAATTTGTTTTAAAGAAGATACCCAAAAATGAGTAAATGCTCACATAAGATGAAGAGTCGAAAATGTACAAGGTTTATTAGTAAAAAACTATGAGCAATATTAAAAATATGAGATATTTTGGGTATCCAAAAATGAGTAAATGCTCACATCAGATGAAGAGTTTAAAATGTACAAGGTTTATTAGTAAAAAACTATGAGCAATATTAAAATGATTCCATTATGACACATATGTAAGGAAGGGGAGTTCTTTAAAGGAGGTGCATATTTCACATAAGATGAAGAGTTGAAAATGTATAAGGTTTATTAGTAAAAAACTATGAGCAATATTAAAATGATTCCATTATGACACATATGTAAGGAAGGGGAGTTCTTTAAAGGAGGTGCATATTTCACATAAGATGAAGAGTTGAAAATGTACAAGGTTTATTAGTAAAAAACTATGAGCAATATTAAAATGATTCCATTATGACACATATTTAAGGAAGGGGAGTTCTTTAAAGGAGGTGCATATTTCACATAAGATGAAGAGTTGAAAATGTACAAGGTTTATTAGTAAAAAAAAACTATGAGCAATATTAAAATAATTCCATTATGACACATATGTAAGGAAGGGGAGTTCTTTAAAGGAGGTGCATATTTCACATGCTTGAATGAGTTTTAAACTCATAAAAATTGAGATATTTCATCTCTCCTCTCTCCTCATTCAAGTCTAGTTCCAAAAAGTTAGCTTAACTGACCTAAAAATGGTCAAATATTGACCAAACTGATTTAGAAAATTCTAGAATCAGTTTGTTTGGTTAGGAGCTCAATTTTTCCTATAAATAGAAGCCTCCCCCTTGTTGAAAAATATATAGTGTCCATGCATCGTTACTCTACTCCACCTAAGCCAAGAACTGTGAATTCATTTAATAATTCACTAGTTTTTGGAGCTTCCCTCTTTCTTCAATCCCCATTGGTGGCTCCATCAACATACTTAACCAATTGATTGGTTGGGGGCCTCTACCGTGAACAAAGAATCAAGCAATTTGTAAGGTAATTAGTGAATATTGATCTTTTCTATAATTTCTCAAGGTTTCTCTCTTCTCAACCCCTCTCAAGCTTGAGAAGCTTAATTGGTATGGTTTTTTAAATGCTATTGAAGTTAATTGGTGAATAGTAGTGAAGAGTTACATAATTTAATAAATGCTATTGAAGTTAGTTTCCATTTATGTTTAAATTCTAATGGTTTTTATGTAATTTCTCTCTCTCTCTCAAGAAATGGTCATACTCATGACCCATTCTCAATCCAAATGAAGCTTTTCATAAAGCTTTTCCTTAATCCAAGATTAAGCTATGCTTGAGGCCAAATTAATGTTTTTTTTTTCTATGCTTTTAGTTTATGTATATTGATGATTCAATCCATTAGGGATTGATGATCCAATTAGAGACCATTCAAATTATTTCCTTAATGATAAGCGTTATCTCTTAGAAAAATTGAGATTTATCAGTCATCATAGCAGCGGAGCTATGACAAAATTTTTATAAAAATTATGCATAATATAATTTTATTCAAAGCATGAAAAGAGGACTTCCTACCATATTCTAGGAATTATCATCCTAGATTAATTGAAAGATATTCATTGTAATCATAGAGAAATTGATATTATGCATAATTGATTTTCATGTATAGAGGTATGCATAAAAGATTATTATTTTAACATAAAAGTGTTACTTTTATCAATTTTCATTTTCATGCATAGAAGTATGCATAAAGGATATTTTTTAATATTAAAAGTATTACTTTTATTAAAAGAAAATTTTTATATCAAAAGTGTTACTTTTATCATTTTTAATTTTCATGCATAGAAGTATGCATAAAGGATAAAATTTTTTTATATCAAAAGTGTTACTTTTATCATTTTTAATTTTCATGTAAAGAAGTATGCATAAAGGACATTTCTTTTATAGTAAAAGTGTTGCTTTTATCACATTTGAAATTATTGCATAGAGGTATGCATAAAAGATGATTATTATATTGTAAAAATGTTACTTTTGTCATAATTGGTTTTGATGCATAGGGTTATGCATAAAAGATATTTTTATACTAAAAGTGTGATTTTCATCATAAATAGATTTTATGCATAAATTAGATGCATAAGAGAAATTCTTTTATTCTAAAAGTGTAATTCCTACTAAATTGAATTTATGCATAAGAAGATGCATAAAAGATTGATTTTAATTCAAAAGTGTCTTTCTCATCTAAATTGAATCTATGCATAAGAGGTTGCATAAAAGATTGATTTTAATTCAAAAGTGTCATTCTCATCTAAAATGAATTTATGTATAGGAAGATGCATAAAAGATTGAATTTTAATTCAAAGTGTCATTCTCATTTAAAATGAATTTATGCATAGGAAGATGCATAAAAGATTGATTTTTATTTCGAAAGTGTTAGTATCCTTAAATGGAATTTATGCATAAATAAATGTGTAAAGAAATCTTATATCAAATATAAGAATTCTCTTATATTCTATAAATAGAAATGAGATGTGATAAGAGGTGTATAAGATGTGATAAGAGGTGATAAGATGCTTATGAAATAAGTTAGGAGGTAATAAGATGAATTAAGATGTGTATGGGATGAGGTAAGAAGTGTATGTGATAGGATAAGATGTATATGGGTTGTGATAGGGCGAGAATGGATGTGATGAAAAAGATTAGATGTGACGGCATATGGGGTTATATGAATGGGAATGTGAAAATGGGGATGTATGTATGTGGATGTGTGGATGTGGAGATGGGAGTGTGGATGTATGAATGTGAAAATGGATGTATGCATGAAGATGTATATGCATAGATGTGAATGTGGATGTAGATGTATGCATGAGGATGTATATGCATAGATGTGAATGTGGATGTAGATGTGGATGTATAGATGTGAATGTGAATGTGGATGTAGATGTGGATGTATAGATGTGAATGTGAATGTGGATGTATGCATGAGGATGTATATGCATAGATGTGAATGTGGATGTAGATGTATGCATGAGGATGTATATGCATAGATGTGAATGTGGATGTAGATGTGGATGTATAGATGTGAATGTGAATGTGGATGTATGCATGAGGATGTATATGCATAGATGTGAATGTGGATGTAGATGTGAATGGGAATGTGGATGTGGATGTATGTGAATGTGGATGTAGATATGAATGTGGAATGTGGATGTGGATGTATGTATGTATGTGGATGTAGATGTGGATGTATAGATGTGAACGGGAATGTGGATGTGGATGTGGATGTATAGATGTGAATGTGGATGTGGATGTGGATGTATAGATGTGAATGTGGATGTATGTATGTATGTGGATGTAGATGTGGATGTATAGATGTGAATGGAAATGTGGATGAGGATGTATGTATGTATGTGGATGGGAATGGGAATGTGGAATGTGAATGGGAATGTGGATATGGATGTATGTATGTATGTGGATGTGGATGTATGAAGAGGACGTGATAGTGGATGTATGCATGTGGGTGTGGATGGGAATGGGAATGTGGAATGTGAATGGGAATGTGGATATGGATGTATGTATGTATGTGGATGTGGATGTATGAAGAGGACGTGATAGTGGATGTATGCATGTGGGTGTGGATGTATGTATGTGTATGTATGAATGTGGATACGGGATGTAGATGTATAAATGAGGATGTGAAAATGGAGGGTAAGCATGTAGATGTGGATGTATGGATGTGAATGTGGATGTGGATGTGGATGTATGGATGTGGATATGGATGTGAATATATGATATGAAGGAATCTGAAGTGAAGAGATGGAAAATGATGTGATTGGATGAGTACATATATAAATGGAATGTGGAATAAGTAATGTGGATTAATGAGGGATAATGTGGAAAAATGAGAGTTAATATAGAAACTGTATTTGTAAATTGTTGTAAATGCTGTTTGTAAATGGCTGTTTTATGTCAAGAATGCTGGGGAAGCATTTTGACCGTCTTGTGATTAAGGTCGTGGAGACCTAACTGGTAAAGTTGCAACTACTGATGGAGAGTCAATGGAGGACGTCTCGCGTAGCAAAGTCGGCCGAGGTCTTGACCAGCCTCGGTTCGATTAAAATGGTGAGCTTCCGGTACGGTGGATGAGGGACCAAGGAAGCGGCCTATGAGTGAAGCGCTAGGTCACCTGCAAAGGATCCTAGAGGGTGCTGACCATACGGTGCTCGGGCTCTGGGTCGCCTAGGATACCCACGCGTGCGTCGAGGAAGATATTGGAACAAGGAGTAAGAGTTGTTTTCTGAAACCGGGCATGGATCTAGTTGATTGACCTTGCTGGTCTTCAATGGATGAGTCCATGGCTCTTTTTATGGATCTGCTGGTTGATCTTGCTGATCTTCAACGAGAGTCCATCTTGATTTTTATAAGTGGTTATATTGCCGAGTATTATGGGCTAGGAACTATTGAAAAGGCCCCTGAGTGGACAGGTGGTGAGCGTTCTAGTTGCCAATGATGCCATAGATACTCTGATGAAGGAATGATGGGAAATTATGAATCAACCGGATAATTTGGAAGACTGTGATCAGTGGTACTATGGTTTCATTAAAGGATTGTTTTAAAGTTAGCTGATGCTAAGAAAAAGGCAATTTCATATTGGGTGTGTAAGTGGTGTGGCTAGTTTTATATTTGCATGAACTTCCGGCTAGGGGACCTTGGAACTCTTTTCCTTGGTACCCGGGACAAAACCTAACCAAATTCCAAATTGGATCCCATCACTACAGTGGTTGGGCGGTTGGCTAACCCATGGGATCGGAAGGGGTTAGGCTGGACTGATGGATCCATAAATCGAGACTCAACTTTTGTTATTACGATAGATAAAGTAAATCCCAGACAGTAATTGTTCTATGGATAGGAATCAACGGCTGTGCCTCTTAAATGGGAAAAAAAGCGTTGATCCCAATGATCCAAGTGCAAGTTTCTTCCTTGATCCGACCAAATATCTTATAGATGCAATTGGATCAGTTTGATCAGAAATGATCTTGACTACGTTAGAGTAAAGAGTTATCCTGGTGGAATCGCCCGTGCTTTCCGGTAAAGGAAGTTTTTTCGGGTTCGGTTTTGGAACAACCGACGGATTAGTCTGTTATCCGGATATCCATGGGCGAGGCCCCGAGTATGGGTCCCTGCCCCGCGCATGAAGTGCTACTTTCGCTGCTAGTACCCCGAATCCGTCGCATGGTGGGGACAGGGATCTCACATGAGTAGTACTATTAATAGTAGGAAAACTTGAGTAAAGCTGAGCATTCATCCCACACACTTTGAGCATCATGGAAATGCTATCTCAAACTAAGTTTCCACCCACTTATTCATGCCCTCTATTTGACCTTTGATCTCAGGATGGTAGCGATGCTTGGCGTCAACTTGGTTTGCATGATCTCAAACAAATTGTTTGCAAAATGAACTCATCATGCATTTGGCATTCTTGATCACTTACAATATGTTGTGGTACACCATGTAACTTCAAAGTAGGATCCCGAAATTGCCTCACAAATACGATAGATGTTGTATCCTTGACCTTTGTAGAGATGAAATGTGCCACCCTTGTCAACCTATCCACCACATGTAAGCTATCGCAACCTTTCTTTGTGTGTGTGGAAGACCCATATAGTGAAATCCATAGAAATACGAATCCACTGCATACATACATCTTGTGGGACAGAAGCATGTAAGTTCCTCACGTTCCTCTCAATTAGAAGCTCTTATCTTATCAAAGGTGTTGAAATTCCCAACTGCCCCATCGTTGTGCTGAAGAATGCATTTCTCAGATCAGCCTTTGCTTGTAATTTTTGATGATGCCCTATAGGCACCATGTAGACTCTATAGATCTTTGTAGCTAGAAGTGAGGCAACTCTTTTCTAAGAACCGTGTTGTAATTCCTGCACCATTCGTGGCACCTCCTTATTTAACGGATATTCCTCTTGAATTTCCAGAACTCAATCTTTGTGTACTTCGGAAATAGTCGATAGTGAACATTTAAGCATTGGTTCCACCACATTATTCTTGCTCTTTGTATAGGCAATCTCAAAATCATAATTTTGCAAGGCTGCCACACCCACCTTCTTTGCTTAGGAGATAGACTCGGTTCGGAGAGGAATTACTTCAATGCACATGGATCACTTCTGACATAAAATGACTACCATAAAGAATCTAATACATTGCAATGTAAGAAAGGGATCAATGGCTTTAAGTAGAGCTCTGATACCAACAATGCAAGAAAGGGATCTAGTGAGAGATCAAGAAAATGCACTCATTATACATGGAGTATACTTATCATAGAGAGTACTAGTAGTCCACCCAAACATGGAAAGTCTGCCATGACACCGTAATAAGTAAGCCTTCAACTTACAAATACCCTTTCTTCCAAGGAAAAAGGACAATGTCATGTAATCATTTGTACAACAATTTGATGGTGGAACCATATTCTTTGATTACCAAGTCTTTCCTTTTTCGAATGTATTTGTTCGATCGGCCTTTGCTTGTAACTTTTGATGTAGGCACCATGTAGACTCTATCTTTGCAGTAAAAATGAGACTATTTCATAGCAAGAAAGAAGGCAACTCTTTATGAGAACCGTATCATAATCTCAGCCGGCGGGCTGCCACATTATCCTGTTGTTGTTGATTATACACGCGATCTCAAAATCATAATTTTGCAAGGTCGCCAAACAACCACCTTCTTCGCTTAGGAGACGGATTCGGTCACAGGAGAGAATTACTTCAATGCACAATATGATGATCACTTCTCACATAAAAATCACTCATATCGTAAAGGTAATGATGCCACTTCTTGATGGCATAATGCAAAATAGCCATCATCTCTTGATCATACAAATCTCCTTTTGTTGGTTGAATCTTCAGAATTTAAAGCATATCATGAAACTCATAGTTCAGCCATGCCCTCATGCATTTGTTTCTTGTTCTCAACCACCATATCATCCTCTTTGCAATGCTATAAAACAATCACTCAGTCCATTAGCTTTGATTCCCAATCTCCTTCTTGGAGTTCCGAATTCTCCTATGGGCATCGGCATAATGCTTCATTGAGATTACTTTCATGTTTGCCTCGCATTTTTGGGGAGAAGAGCATTCACTATCTCCACTTTCTCTTTCGCATTTGGATTCACTCCGTTTTTATAAGATTCCTCCCCCAACCCCTTTTTGATGTCTAGCATATTCCCCTGTAATCAATTCCTTTTCTGAAATATAAGAGATCTTGTTTGTGGCTGTTTTAACCTAGAGAGAGAAAATATTCGAGAGAGAGAATATTCAGATTTTAAATATTTTTGGATAGAAAAATATCTCATCTTATTAAAATAAGTTCCCCTGAAGCAGAAATTCAAAAAGAATTTTCCAATGTGCAATTGGAATTAATTGGAAATAGGTATAAAGGACCTTAGTCTAAAGGTCTAGATTTTCAAAAATTTTGGATTATGGTCCAGTTAAGGTTCCTATGGGCCAATAGCATCAATCCATGTGTAGGGAGGAGATAAATCCCATTTGTAAAAGAAGATACCCAAAAATGAGTAAATGCTCACATTGAAAATGTACAAGGTTTATTAGTAAAAAACTATGAGCAATAAAATTTTGACACATATGTAAGGAAGGGGAGTTCTTTAAAGAAGGTGCATATTTCACATAAGATGAAGAGTTGAAAATGTACAAGGTTTATTAGTAAAAAACTATGAGCAATAAAATTTTGACACATATGTAAGGAAGGAGAGTTCTTTAAAGAAGGTGCATATTTCACATAAGATGAAGAGTTGAAAATGTACAAGGTTTATTAGTAAAAAAAACTATGAGTAATAGAATTTTGACACATATGTAAGGAAGGGGAGTTCTTTAAAGGAGGTGCATATTTCACATGCTTGAATGAGTTTTAAACTCAAAAATAATGTGATATTTTTATCTCTCATATCTCTTGAACCAAACCAAATCAAAATGGAACCAAATCGAATCAAAAAGTAACCAAACTAGGTCCAAATCTAGTCCAAATTCAACCAAACTGACTTGGAAAATTCTAGAATCAGTTTGTTTGGTTAGGAGCTCAATTTTTCCTATAAAAAGAAGCCTTCCCTTGTTGAAAAAGATATAGTGTCTTATGCATTGTTACTCTACTCCACCTAAGCCAAGAACTGTGAATTCTTTAATAATTTACTAGTTTTTGACACTTCTCTCTTCTTCAATCTCCATTGGTGGCTCCATCAACATACTAAACCAATTGATTGGTTGGGGGCCTCTACCGTGAACAAAGAATCAAGCAAATTATAAGATAAGTATAGTGAATTTTGATCTTTTCTATAATTTCTCAATGATTCTCTCTTCTCAATCCCTCTCAATGTAAGATTCCTCCCCCAACCCCTTTTTGATGTCTAGCATATTCCCCTGTAATCGATTCCTTTTCTGAAATATAAGAGATCTTGTTTGTGGCTGTTTTAACCTAGAGAGAGAAAATATTCTAGAGAGAGAATATTCAGATTTTGAATATTTTTGGATAGAAAAATATCTCACCTTATTAAAATGAATTCCCCTGAAACAGAAATTCAGAAAGAATTTTTCAATGTGCAATTAGAATTAATTGGAAATAGGTATAAAGAACCTTAGTCTAAGGGTCTAGATTTTCAGAAATTTTTGGATTATGGTCCAATTAAGGTTCCTATGGGCCAATAGCATCAATCCATGTATAGAAAGGAGATAAATCCTATTTGTAAGTGAAGATACCCAAAAATGAGTAAATGCTCACATAAGATGAAGAGTTGAAAATGTACAAGGTTTATTAGTAAAAAACTATGAGCAATAAAATTTTGACACATATGTAAGGAAGGGGAGTTCTTTAAAGAAGGTGCATATTTCACATAAGATGAAGAGTTGAAAATATACAAGGTTTATTAGTAAAAAACTATGAGCAATAAAATTTTGACACATATGTAAGGAAGAGGAGTTCTTTAAAGAAGGTGCATATTTCACATAAGATGAAGAGTTGAAAATGTACAAGGTTTATTAGTAAAAAACTATGAGTAATAAAATTTTGACACATATGTAAGGAAGGGGAGTTCTTTAAAGAAGGTGCATATTTCACATAAGATGAAGAGTTGAAAATGTACAAGGTTTATTAGTAAAAAAAACTATGAGCAATAAAATTTTTACACATATGTAAGGAAGGGGAGTTCTTTAAAGGAGGTGCATATTTCACATGCTTGAATGAGTTTTAAACTAAAAAATAATGTGATATTTTTATCTCTCATCTCTCTTGAACCAAACCAAATCAAAATGGAACCAAATCAAATAAAAAAGTAACCAAACTAGGTCCAAATCTAGTCCAAATTCAACCAAACTTGTAATGTCCCTCCCAAGCCATGTATGTATGTGTCTTTTTTAATATAGATTTCAATAAGAAAAGAGAGTGTAATTAGAAAGAGTGAGACAATAAGGCTAGAAACATTAGAAAAGTGTTACAATAAAAATATTAGCTCCAAAAATCCTAAAAGAAATAAGAACATAAGAATAGTTCTATTAAGAGATAAGTATCCCCAAAAATAGAATTTCGATTTTAGGTGATAAGAGGTCATATTTAGAGTACTTTTACACATTTAGAGTCCATGCATACTAAAAATGTGGAAAAACAATGCGTTTCTAAAGATGGTGCGTTTGCGGCTATATACAGACGTTTTTGCCTATTCTGCCCGCGTAGGCTTGTAGACCAGATGCCTTCCCGTTCTTTTGACTGGTTATATGACTATATTCTGAGTTTTTATTAGAGAGTTATGGTCGAAACAGTTTGCTGTTTCTGTCAGGGTCTCTACACAGAGAAAACTGTGAGAAGGCAGCAAGTAGCCTCAAGGTAATCCTAGAGTTTGAGATGTATATGTCCCTTCATTCTTATCTAATATCTTAGAAAATAAGCTTAGATTGCTATGGTCTTTCGAAGAAAGAGACCAAAACTCCATAGCTTTTCTTGTAGAGAAAGAATAGTAGACCGTAGTCCTGTAAGAGAAGGCTATTTTGCCATAGACCTTAGAAAGAGAGAAGAGTCACAGTATGAGTAAGAGAAGATAAAGCTTGGACATTATTAGATGATTTCAATCAAAAGACAAGGTATTCAAAGACTCTATTCTCATATGTCAAGTTCTAAAGCTCTTGTTAATATACGAGCAAAGACAACGATAAACGACAAATTTCTATAAGGTATATATATATTTTGTTTTTCGATTATATATCATTCTTAGGGGTTGAGGTATGGCCCCGGCTTCTCTATTGATTGTTACAGTGATCTATTTGATTGATTTACCTTTTAAAGTTTGTATTCTTTTAAACAACAGCATATGCCTTAATAAAGAATGTCTTATCTTCGCAATCTCAAGTTGAAATGCTAAAATCTGTGTGAGAAAAGGATTGTTTTCTTAAGAAGGTAACATGGATTCTAGTCATATGGTTTAGTGAGTAAATGGATTGTTATCTTGGTTAAATTAAGGTACAGGTACAACTTCTCCCTGCCTTGACGCTGCCCCGTTCTTGTGCTTGTATAGTCGGACGGTGGAGACGTTAGTAAGGCCCGGAGTTGGCCCATGGTATCCCTCATACCATTGGGAGAATGAGGTTTGCCGATTGAGGCAAGTGATTGTGATGATGCTGCCTAGTTCTGAGGGCCCAGGCTAGTGCGGTGAATTAGCCCACCCTAGTGCGCAGACATCCCTCTGAGGGGCGGGAGGATCGAGCGATGGAGCCTGAGAGGGCGACAGGCCGGCTTGAGTCCTCGCCAGCGGCCGACGATGAGGTGTATGGTCCCGTAGGGTTATGCCCAGCATGTAGAGGCTGGAAGGTCGAATTCTAGATCATCGGCAGAATAAGAATAAGAGAGCCGGATTGACTTGTATGAAAATGGATTCATGTATAAACTTTTCTTTTAAATCTTGTCTTGGCATTATTGTACTGTGAAAAAAGGCTGTTTTAATAAACCTTGTGAAAAGGGCTTTAATTAAGGAACATGTTTATTTATGTCAAACAGTGTGGTAGGATTAATTAGAAAACAAATTGACGCGTGAGTAGGATGGAAAGTGGGAGGATGGAATGCCCCGATGGCACCATCCTACGGACGGGTGGACCCGATTAGTCGGGTAGCTTTCCAACATATTAAGTGAAAGCCCTACGTTAGATAAATAGGTTCTCGGGCAACTCTATTCTAGAAGACTAGGCCAGCGGCGGCTGTGCCTTGCATGGATGAGGAAAAAAGCGTTGCCTCTAGAAATCAAGTCTTGTAGTTGCCTAATTTATGTGATCAATTACCCTATGGGTGATTTGATTTTAGAAGACCACGCTCCCCCTGCGGGATAGAACTAGGTCTTACCTATGAATCGTATCCTTGAATCTCTGTATGATCAAGGTGTCGATGAGTAGGAAATTTTCTCCAAAGTTAAGACTTAGTGGACTATCTCAAGTGTTTCCCCTTATTTTGGAAGAGGGGGAACCTTACAAGTGGTATCAGAGTGGATCTTAGTTCCTAGGATTTGTTTTTCAAAGGTTAACTGTCAAGGGATTAAAACAAATGATTGTTTATCATATAAGGACGAATCAATCATCTCTACTGGCCATAGAAGTGATTTGAATATCCTCACATGTTGAGACAATCATCTTATGAAATTGTGCTTGTATCTTGGGGGTGCACACGTAAGATATTTGTACAATAAATTTGAGAAATTAGATTGGGGAGAAAACCTTTTGTGAGGGAAACATAGGGTGATCAAATAAAGAAACTAGTGAGAGACTGAATGACTAGAAGGATAGACCGAAACTTGTTTAGAGAAATTTTCAGGATATATCTCATTAGTTTGCATATTATAAATTATTAAGATTATAACTCCATTAAGGTTTGATTAGTTGACATGTGAATGCCATCCATTGGATGCTTTACACTAGGACGATCATCCAAGATCTAGAACCCATCTGAGACAACATGAATCTCGGATGTGTAATTCCCAAAGGATCACGCTCTTAGATGTGTTAATCCCTAGATACTAGGTGTGTAATTTTCAGAAAACTAATCATCTCAGATATGTCAATCCTGATAATCTTTGAATGTGTTAATCCCAAGATACCAGATGTGTGATTCTCAAAAAAATGAAGATCTCAGATGTATTAATCTTGACTGCCTTCAAATGTGGTGCTATAATAAGTATTTGATAGTTTTGAACTTTTAATGGATACAATGAAAGAAGCAAGCTCACCCTTGCTCGTGTCTAAAAATCGTAAGAAATGCCAAATTAGTTGGAAGCATTGTTGTCAATCTAACCATTGGAGCTAAAAAGTTAGAAGCATTGTTGTCAATCTAACCACTGGAGCTAGAATCAGTTATGAGATGCCATGAAAGTACACCTTCGTGAAAGGTTTTGTCCTCTAGGATTTCGAGAGGATAAAATGAACGAATTTTTAGAGCTAACCCAAGAAGGGAAGACCCTAAAAGAATATCACCAAACTTTTGTTAAACTTCTCCGATTTGCTCTAGAGATGGATGAGGTAACTCTTCTCCATCGATTCATTTGGAAGCTAAATCTATCTTTGAATAACCTCATCAAGAATGTGAAACCATCCTCTATTTCAAAAGCCATAGTTATAGCCAGAGACTATGATAAAGTTTTTATATAGAAAGTGTCGAGAAGGACATGAGTCCTTCCATGTTAATCAAGAAGAGGTCTCCTAATTCAAGAGGAACGTCAAGTCCACTCTTGGCTACAAGGAATCATAAGCTAGAGCAAAAATTAGGTCAAGAAATAGGGATAGCAGGGTTAAAGATAATCGAATCGAATTCAACAAGTATTTCTATAAGTAAATAGAAGATGATTGGTGCAAGATTCATGTGAAGTAATATGCATGATGAATAGAAGTATTCTACAAGACGATTCTAAGATTATGAAATTACTATCATAGGTTAGATTGTGTAAAGAATTAATTCCCTTATATTTTTCCACCATGATAATTTGTTAAGTACTATATTACAAGGGGGTATAGAATAAGGAATTCTAAGGTTCATATCATATGAGAGTATATGGATGCAAGAAATTAGGATAATAAGGTCAATTAACTCTAGAATAATAAAGACCTTTTGGAGGTAAAATAAAACAAGCTAAACACATGAAATAAGAGACTCGGAACAATGTTTAGATAAAAAGAAGATTTCTACCTAGTGTGGCGACACCAATTTGAAAGAGACAGGAGAATTTACTTAGATACTACCCCAGCTCGCGAGATGAGGACATCTCGAATCTTTTAAGTGGGGGAGATTGTAATGTCCCTCCCAAGCCATGTATGTATGTGTCTTTTTTAATATAGATTTCAATAAGAAAAGAGAGTGTAATTAGAAAGAGTGAGACAATAAGGCTAGAAACATTAGAAAAGTGTTACAATAAAAATATTAGCTCCAAAAATCCTAAAAGAAATAAGAACATAAGAATAGTTCTATTAAGAGATAAGTATCCCCAAAAATAGAATTTCGATTTTAGGTGATAAGAGGTCATATTTAGAGTACTTTTACACATTTAGAGTCCATGCATACTAAAAATGTGGAAAAACAACGCGTTTCTAAAGATGGTGCGTTTGCGGCTATATACAGACGTTTTTGCCTATTCTGCCCGCGTAGGCTTGTAGACCAGATGCCTTCCCGTTCTTTTGACTGGTTATATGACTATATTCTGAGTTTTTATCAGAGAGTTATGGTCGAAACAGTTTGCTGTTTCTGTCAGGGTCTCTACACAGAGAAAACTGTGAGAAGGCAGCAAGTAGCCTCAAGGTAATCCTAGAGTTTGAGATGTATATGTCCCTTCATTCTTATCTAATATCTTAGAAAATAAGCTTAGATTGCTATGGTCTTTCGAAGAAAGAGACCAAAACTCCATAGCTTTTCTTGTAGAGAAAGAATAGTAGACCGTAGTCCTGTAAGAGAAGGCTATTTTGCCATAGACCTTAGAAAGAGAGAAGAGTCACAGTATGAGTAAGAGAAGATAAAGCTTGGACATTATTAGATGATTTCAATCAAAAGACAAGGTATTCAAAGACTCTATTCTCATATGTCAAGTTCTAAAGCTCTTGTTAATATACGAGCAAAGACAACGATAAACGACAAATTTCTATAAGGTATATATATATTTTGTTTTTCGATTATATATCATTCTTAGGGGTTGAGGTATGGCCCCGGCTTCTCTATTGATTGTTACAGTGATCTATTTGATTGATTTACCTTTTAAAGTTTGTATTCTTTTAAACAACAGCATATGCCTTAATAAAGAATGTCTTATCTTCACAATCTCAAGTTGAAATGCTAAAATCTGTGTGAGAAAAGGATTGTTTTCTTAAGAAGGTAACATGGATTCTAGTCATATGGTTTAGTGAGTAAATGGATTGTTATCTTGGTTAAATTAAGGTACAGGTACAACTTCTCCCTGCCTTGACGCTGCCCCGTTCTTGTGCTTGTATAGCCGGACGGTGGAGACGTTAGTAAGGCCCGGAGTTGGCCCATGGTATCCCTCATACCATTGGGAGAATGAGGTTTGCCGATTGAGGCAAGTGATTGTGATGATGCTGCCTAGTTCTGAGGGCCCAGGCTAGTGCGGTGAATTAGCCCACCCTAGTGCGCAGACATCCCTCTGAGGGGCGGGAGGATCGAGCGATGGAGCCTGAGAGGGCGACAGGCCGGCTTGAGTCCTCGCCAGCGGCCGACGATGAGGTGTATGGTCCCGTAGGGTTATGCCCAGCATGTAGAGGCTGGAAGGTCGAATTCTAGATCATCGGCAGAATAAGAATAAGAGAGCCGGATTGACTTGTATGAAAATGGATTCATGTATAAACTTTTCTTTTAAATCTTGTCTTGGCTTTATTGTACTGTGAAAAAAGGCTGTTTTAATAAACCTTGTGAAAAGGGCTTTAATTAAGGAACATGTTTATTTATGTCAAACAGTGTGGTAGGATTAATTAGAAAACAAATTGACGCGTGAGTAGGATGGAAAGTGGGAGGATGGAATGCCCCGATGGCACCATCCTACGGACGGGTGGACCCGATTAGTCGGGTAGCTTTCCAACATATTAAGTGAAAGCCCTACGTTAGATAAATAGGTTCTCGGGCAACTCTATTCTAGAAGACTAGGCCAGCGGCGGCTGTGCCTTGCATGGATGAGGAAAAAAGCGTTGCCTCTAGAAATCAAGTCTTGTAGTTGCCTAATTTATGTGATCAATTACCCTATGGGTGATTTGATTTTAGAAGACCACGCTCCCCCTGCGGGATAGAACTAGGTCTTACCTATGAATCGTATCCTTGAATCTCTGTATGATCAAGGTGTCGATGAGTAGGAAATTTTCTCCAAAGTTAAGACTTAGTGGACTATCTCAAGCGTTTCCCCTTATTTTGGAAGAGGGGGAACCTTACAAAACTGACTTGGAAAATTCTAGAATCAGTTTGTTTGGTTAGGAGCTCAATTTTTCCTATAAATAGAAGCCTTCCCTTGTTGAAAAATATATAGTGTCTTATGCATTGTTACTCTACTCCACCTAAGCCAAGAACTGTGAATTCTTTAATAATTCACTAGTTTTTTGACACTTCTCTCTTTCTTAAATCCCCATTGGTGGCTCCATCAACATACTAAACCAATTGATTGGTTGGGGGCCTCTACCGTGAACAAAGAATCAAGCAAATTATAAGATAAGTATAGTGAATTTTGATCTTTTCTTTAATTTCTCAATGATTCTCTCTTCTCAACCCCTCTCAAGCTTGAGAAGCTTAATTAGTATGGTTTTTGAAATGCTATTGAAGTTAATTAATTAATGATAGTAAATAGTTACATAAAATTCTATTTATATTTAATTCTAATGGTTTTTCTCTCTCCCTCACTTAAGAAATGGTCATACTCATGACCCTTTTCAATCCAAATGAAGCTTTTCATAAGGCTTTTCCTTAATCCAAGATTAAGCTATGCTTGAGGCCAAATTAATGGTTTTTTTCTATGCTTTTAGTTTATGTATATTGATGATTCAATCCATTATGGATTGATGATCCAATTAGAGACCATTCTAATTATTTCTTTAATGATAAGCTTTATCCCTTAGAAAAAAAATGAGATTTATCAGTCATAGTAGCGGAGCTATGGCAAAATGTTTATAGAAATTACGCATAAAATAATTTCATTCAAAGCATAAAAAGAGGACTTCCTACAATATTCTAGGAACTATCATCCTAGATTAATTAAAATAATTTTATTATGCATGAAAAAGTGGATTTTTGCATGTAGATGTAGATGTAGATGTATGGATGTGAGTGTGAATGTGGAGGTGGATGTATGCATGGAGATGTGGATGTATGCATGTAGAAGTAGATGTATAGATGAGGATGTAAATGGAGATGTGGATGGATGCATGTAGATGTAGATGTATAGATGTGGATGTGAATGGAGATGTGGATGTATGCATGTAGATGTAGATGTATAGATGTGGATGTGGATGTGGAGGTGGATGTATGCATGTAGATGTAGATATATAGATGTAGATGTGAATGGAGATGTGGATGTATGCATGTAGATGTAGATGTATAGATGTGGATGTGGAGGTGGATGTATGCATGTAGATGTAGATGTGGATGTGGATGTGGAGGTGGATGTATGCATGTAGATGTAGATGTGGATGTGGATGTGGAGGTGGATGTATGCATGTAGATGTAGATGTATAGATGTGGATGTGAATGTGGAGGTGGATATATGCATGTAGATGTAGATGTATGGATGTGAATGTGTATGTAGATGTGGATGTATGGAGGTGAATGTAAATGTGGATGTGGATGTATGCATAGAGATGTGGATGTATGCATGTAGATGTGAATGTACGCATATAGATGTGGATGCATGGATGTGAATGTGCATGTAGATGTGGATGTATAGATGTGGATGCATGAATGTGCATGTAGATGTGGATGTGAAAATAGATGTATGGATGTAGATGTGGATGTATGGATGTGAATGTGGATGTGGATGTGAATATATGTATGGATGTGAATATATGATATGTGATGTGAAGGAATCTAAAGTGATGAGATGGAAAATGATGTGATGGGATGAGTATACATATAAATGGAATATGGAATAAGTAATGTGGATTGATGAGGGATAATCTGGAAAAATGAAAGTTAAAATAGAAACTGTATTGTAAACTGTTTGTAAATGCTATTTGTAAATGACTGTTTTATGTCAAGAATGCTGGGGGAGCATTTCGACCATCTTGTGGTTAAGGTCGTGGAGACCTAACTGATAAAGTTGCAACTGCTGACGGAGAGTGACGTCTCGCGTAGCAAGGTCGGCTGAGGTCTTGACCAGCCTCGGTGCGATTAAAATGGTGAGCTTCCGGTACGGTGGATGAGGGGCCAAGGAAGCGGCCTATGAGTGAAGCGCTAGGTCACCTACAAAGGATCCTAGAGGGTGCTGACCATACGGTGCTCGGGCTCTGGGTCACCTAGGATACCCATGCGTGCGTCGAGGAAGATATTGGAACAAGAGTAGGAGTTGTTTTCTGAAATCGGGCATGGATCTGGTTGATTGACCTTGCTGGTCTTCAATGGATGAGTCCATGGCTCTTTATATGGATCTGTTGGTTGATCTTGCTGATCTTCAACGAGAGTCCATCTTGATAAGTGATTATATTGCCGAGTATTATGGGCTAGGAACTAGGAAACGGCCCCTGAGTGGACAGGTGGTGAGCGTCCTAGTTGCCAATGATGCCATAGATACTCTGATGAAGGAATGATGGGAAAATTAAGAATCAACTGGATAAATTGGAAGATGGTGATCAGTGATACTATGGTTTTATTAAAGGATTGTTTTAAACTGCTTGAATCTGTGAAAAGGCACTTTCATATTGGGTGTGTGAGTGGTGTGACTAGTTTTATTCTTGCATGAACATCCGGCTAGGGGGCCTTGAAACTCTTTTCCTTGGTACCCGGGACAAAACCTAACCAAATTCTTAATTGGATCCCATCACTACAGTGGTTGGGCGGTTGGCTAACCCATGGGATCGGATGGGGTTAGGCTGGACTGATGGATCCGTAAATCGAGACTCAAACTTTTGTTTTTACGATAGATAAAATAAATCCCGGACAGTAACTGTTCTATGGATAGGAATCAACGGTTGTGCCTCTTGAATGGGAAAAAAAGCGTTGATCCCAATGATCCAAGTGCAAGTTTCTTCCTTGATCTGACCAAGTATCTTATAGATGTAATTGATCAGCTCGATCAGAAATGATCTTGACTATGTTAGAGTAAAAAGTTATCCTGGTGGAATCGCCCGTGCTTTCCGGTAAAGGAAGTTTTTCCGGGTTCGGTTTTGGAACAACCGACGGATTAGTCTCTTATCCGGATATCCGTGTGGGGGAGGCCCCGAATGTGGGACCCCTGTCCCACGCGAGAAGTGCTACTTCAGCTGCTAGTATCCCGAATCTGTTGCTCGGTGGGAACAGGGATTTTACAGTTGGTATCAGAGCATTTGGTTAATAAAGATCAACTGAGAAGACAAATATATCAAAAATTTATCAAGAAACACAAAAAGGTTATAATTGTGTGAGATAATTCATACAATTTGATATTCAAACTGAAATTCGTAATTTGGTAATTGGGCCTTCAGATGGAAGTACCGTAATTATATAGAATCCCTGACTTGCTTGAGGCCTAGACATGATAGTATTTACCTTATAATTCCAAGGGCCGTGACTACCCGTATATACCGAGAGTATACTGCAGCTCTTTACTGACAGTATATACGAGTAAATCTAAGACTTGAAATTATAAGCGTTAATGCTATCCAGATGATGATTTCGAATGTGATTGATATGATTTTTAATTCTGTTTGAGAATTGATGAATTGATTTGGATTCTGATTGAAAATTCTGATTGAAAAATGATGATTTTTAAAAATTAGTTGAAATATGATGAAACCACAATGAGGGGGAATGGGACGAGTCCCTGTGATGATATTCATAACTAGAATGATGATAATGAATTCAGCAAATCACTATGAGATTAGTGGGTTGTGCTGTCAGATTGCTACTGTTAATACTTGACCGGTAGATCAAGTTCAGGGATGTCAAATTGAGAACTTGCTTGACTGAAATTTTCGTGGAGGAATGTTCCGAAGGAAACTTTTCGGTCTAATGGACCATATTCATGTTAAAGATATGAATGATATGATCTGAATGAATTGTTATTTAATGATGAGTTCTATATAAGGGATATTTATCCCAGTGTTCTGTTGGGTTGACCAGAATATAAGAAACCCCAGAATAAAATTGGATCTTAAGAAAAAGAGCTGTCCTCTACCTTGCGAGATGAGGACATCTCGCACTTTTTAAGTGGGGTAGAATGTAAGATTCCTCCCCAGCCTTCGAGGTATACAGGAGTAAGAATCTCCCTTTCTGATCTTATAATTATTCCCTCTCTAAAATAAAAGAAAGTTTCTGTTTAAAAAAAGAAGACCCTTTCGCTATAATACTTCTCAAGAGTCCCACCTGTTTTAAGGATTTAGAACAATGAGTTCAGAAGTGAAAATCGGTGTTTTGAATACCAAGGTTTTGGTTTTCATCCGAGTACGGCCCAAAAGGAGTTCTTTATCTCTTGGGGAGTATAAGAAGTTATCCCCAGATATTGTGACCCTTATATCTGAATTCAATGAAAGTAGGTGACTTAGCCTACAAGCTTCTTTTATCTCCTCATCTCAAAATTCTTAATGCCTTCTATAGAAAAATGTGTCAAACCCAAATCATGGAAAGACGGAAAAACTTCAGTGGCAAGTTACCGTTGGCTTCTAGGTCACGCTAGCTCCTTCCTTTATATAAGTCGTAACTTTTACTTGTCACTCACAGTAATCTTACTCCCATCAATCTCCTTTCTTTCTTGATCTCCTTCATGGCTTGGCAACAGGAATTAGTTTTATCCCTGATGATTTCTCACCTTCAAGACGCAAGAGAGTCTGTGAAGAAAGACTTTATAGAACAGTATGAGCGCTCACTTTTTCCTCACCTAGGAACTTCTGTAGCTCAGACCAAGTGGCGGACCTATCAAAACATAACTAGGGTAACACCCTGGGGTCAGCAGCACTTTCGTAACAATGTCCGCTTGGCCATGGTTATTGAAGCTTTGGGTTTGGGTCCCCGATACTACTGCGTCATGAGATCAAGGCATCTTGGGCTTTCTGAGCGGGTCTTCTTACTGGCGTGTTTTCTTCCTCATGAGAAGATATGCCTTTACCCCGTTTTTGGCTTGCCTCTCAGAGGTCCTTTTGTTAGATCACCTCATACCACTGAGATAGGTGCGGCAATAACCAACAGAATCATTCCCATAAATGAGTTACCCTATACTTGTGCAGCTTGTGAGTGCTGCTTTTGTGACCATAGGATGGACGGGCTTATGGAAGTGTAAAGAGTTCTTCTATCTTTACTGTATAAGTTCCAAGAATGAATAAAGTTTAAATCTTGTTCTTATCTTGCTTTCTTTAAGACTTTTCTTGGTGGGTAATCTTGATTAAAATTTTTCTCTAAGTCTCATATTCGTGCATCTTGCGAAATTATCCCAGTTTGCGAGATGAGGACATCTCGCATTTTGTAAGTGGGATAGAATGTAAGATTCCTCTCCCAACCCCTTTTTGATGTCTAGCATATTCCCCTGTAATCGATTCCTTTTCTGAAATATAAGAGATCTTGTTTGTGGCTGTTTTAACCTAGAGAGAGAAAATATTCTAGAGAGAGAATATTCAGATTTTGAATATTTTTGGATAGAAAAATATCTCACCTTATTAAAATGAATTCCCCTGAAACAGAAATTCAGAAAGAATTTTCCAATGTGCAATTAGAATTAATTGGAAATAGGTATAAAGAACCTTAGTCTAAGGGTCTAGATTTTCAGAAATTTTTGGATTATGGTCCAATTAAGGTTCCTATGGGCCAATAGCATCAATCCATGTATAGAAAGGAGATAAATCCTATTTGTAAGTGAAGATACCCAAAAATGAGTAAATGCTCACATAAGATGAAGAGTTGAAAATGTACAAGGTTTATTAGTAAAAAACTATGAGCAATAAAATTTTGACACATATGTAAGGAAGGGGAGTTCTTTAAAGAAGGTGCATATTTCACATAAGATGAAGAGTTGAAAATATACAAGGTTTATTAGTAAAAAACTATGAGCAATAAAATTTTGACACATATGTAAGGAAGAGGAGTTCTTTAAAGAAGGTGCATATTTCACATAAGATGAAGAGTTGAAAATGTACAAGGTTTATTAGTAAAAAACTATGAGTAATAAAATTTTGACACATATGTAAGGAAGGGGAGTTCTTTAAAGAAGGTGCATATTTCACATAAGATGAAGAGTTGAAAATGTACAAGGTTTATTAGTAAAAAAAACTATGAGCAATAAAATTTTTACACATATGTAAGGAAGGGGAGTTCTTTAAAGGAGGTGCATATTTCACATGCTTGAATGAGTTTTAAACTAAAAAATAATGTGATATTTTTATCTCTCATCTCTCTTTAACCAAACCAAATCAAAATGGAACCAAATCAAATAAAAAAGTAACCAAACTAGGTCCAAATCTAGTCCAAATTCAACCAAACTGACTTGGAAAATTCTAGAATCAGTTTGTTTGGTTAGGAGCTCAATTTTTCCTATAAATAGAAGCCTTCCCTTGTTGAAAAATATATAGTGTCTTATGCATTGTTACTCTACTCCACCTAAGCCAAGAACTGTGAATTCTTTAATAATTCACTAGTTTTTTGACACTTCTCTCTTTCTTAAATCCCCATTGGTGGCTCCATCAACATACTAAACCAATTGATTAGTTGGGAACCTCTACCGTGAACAAAGAATCAAGCAAATTATAAGATAAGTATAGTGAATTTTGATCTTTTCTTTAATTTCTCAATAATTCTCTCTTCTCAACCCCTCTCAAGCTTGAGAAGTATAGTGAATTTTGATCTTTTCTTTAATTTCTCAATGATTCTCTCTTCTCAACCCCTCTCAAGCTTGAGAAGCTTAATTGGTATGGTTTTTGAAATGCTATTGAAGTTAATTAATTAATGATAGTAATAAATTACATAAATTTCTATTTATGTTTAATTCTAATGGTTTTTCTCTCTCCCTCACTTAAGAAATGGTCATGCTCATGACCCTTTTCAATCCAAATGAAGCTTTTCATAAGGCTTTTCCTTAATCCAAGATTAAGCTATGCTTGAGGCCAAATTAATGGCTTTTTTCTATGCTTTTAGTTTATGTATATTGATGATTCAATCCATTATGGATTGATGATCCAATTAGAGACCATTCTAATTATTTCCTTAATGGTAAGCCTTATCCCTTAGAAAAAAATATTGAGATTTATCAGTCATAGTAGCGGAGCTATGGCAAAATTTTTATAGAAATTACGCATAAAATAATTTCATTCAAAGCATAAAAAGAGGACTTTCCACCATATTCTAGGAACTATCATCCTAGATTAATTAAGAGAATATTATTATGCATGGAGATATGGATGTTTGCATGTAGATGTAGAGGTATGGATGTGAGTGTGAATGTGGAGGTGGATGTATGCATGGAGATGTGGATGTATGCATGTAGAAGTAGATGTATAGATGAGGATGTAAATGGAGATGTGGATGGATGCATGTAGATGTAGATGTATAGATGTGGATGTGAATGGAGATGTGGATGTATGCATGTAGATGTAGATGTATAGATGTGGATGTGGATGTGGAGGTGGATGTATGCATGTAGATGTAGATATATAGATGTAGATGTGAATGGAGATGTGGATGTATGCATGTAGATGTAGATGTATAGATGTGGATGTGGAGGTGGATGTATGCATGTAGATGTAGATGTGGATGTAGATGTGGAGGTGGATGTATGCATGTAGATGTAGATGTATAGATGTGGATGTGAATGTGGAGGTGGATGTATGCATGTAGATGTAGATGTATGGAGGTGAATGTAAATGTGGATGTGGATGTATGCATAGAGATGTGGATGTATGCATGTAGATGTGAATGTACGCATATAGATGTGGATGCATGGATGTGAATGTGCATGTAGATGTGGATGTATAGATGTGGATGCATGAATGTGCATGTAGATGTGGATGTGAAAATAGATGTATGGATGTAGATGTGGATGTATGGATGTGAATGTGGATGTGGATGTGGATATATATATGGATGTGAATATATGATATGTGATGTGAAGAAATCTGAAGTGATGAGATGGAAAATGATGTGATGGGATGAGTATACATATAAATGGAATATGGAATAAGTAATGTGGATTGATGAGGGATAATCTGGAAAAATGAAAGTTAAAATAGAAACTGTATTGTAAACTGTTTGTAAATGACTGTTTTATGTCAAAAATGCTGGGGGAGCATTTTGACCATCTTGTGATTAAGGTCGTGGAGACCTAACTGATAAAGTTGCAACTGCTCTGACGGAGAGTCAATGAAGGACGTCTCGCGTAGCAAGGTCGGCTGAGGTCTTGACCAGCCTCGGTGCGATTAAAATGGTGAGCTTCCGATACGGTGGATGAAGGGCCAAGGAAGCGGCCTATGAGTGAAGCGCTAGGTCACCTGCGAAGGATCTTAGAGGGTGCTGACCATACGGTGCTCGGGCTCTGGGTCGCCTAGGATACCCACGCGTGCGTCGAGGAAGATATTGGAACAAGAGTAGGAGTTGTTTTCTGAAATCGGGCATGGATTTGGTTGATTGACCTTGCTGGTCTTCAATGGATGAGTCCATGGCTCTTTATATGGATCTGTTGGTTGATCTTGATGATCTTCAACAAGAGTCCATCTTGATAAGTGATTATATTGCCGAGTATTATGGGCTAGGAACTAGGAAACGGCCCCTGAGTGGACAAGTGGTGAGCGTCCTAGTTGCCAATGATGCCATAGATACTCTGATGAAGGAATGATGGAAAAATTAAGAATCAACTGGATAAATTGGAAGATGGTGATCAGTGATACTATGGTTTTATTAAAGGATTGTTTTAAACTACTTGAATCTGTGAAAAGGCAATTTCATATTGGGTGTGTGAGTGGTGTGACTGTTTTATTTTTGCATGAACATCCGGCTAGGGGGCCTTGGAACTCTTTTCCTTGGTACCCGGGACAAAACCTAACCAAATTCTTAATTGGATCCCATCACTACAGTGGTTGGGCGGTTGGCTAACCCATGGGATCGGATGGGGTTAGGCTGGACTGATGGATCCGTAAATCGAGACTCAAACTTTTGTTTTTACGATAGATAAAATAAATCCCAGACAGTAACTGTTCTATGGATAGGAATCAACGGCTGTGCCTCTTGAATGGGAAAAAAAGTGTTGATCCCAATGATCCAAGTGCAAGTTTCTTCCTTGATCTGACCAAGTATCTTATAGATGTAATTGATCAGCTCGATCAGAAATGATCTTGACTACGTTAGAGTAAAAAGTTATCCTGGTGGAATCGCCCGTGCTTTCCGATAAAGGAAGTTTTTTCGGGTTCGGTTTTGGAACAACCGACGGATTAGTCTCTTATCCGGATATCCGTGGGGGAGGCCCCGAATGTGGGACCCCTGTCCCACGCGAGAAGTGCTACTTCAGCTGCTAGTATCCCGAATTTGTTGCTCGGTGGGAACAGGGATCTTACACTCAAGCTTGGGAAGCTTAATTAGTATGGTTTTTGAAATGCTATTGAAGTTAATTAATTAATGATAGTAATGAATTACATAAATTTCCATTTATGTTTAATTCTAATGGTTTTTCTCTCTCCCTCACTTAAGAAATGGTCATACTCATGACCCTTTTCAATCCAAATGAAGCTTTTCATAAGGCTTTTCCTTAATCCAAGATTAAGCTATGCTTGAGGCCAAATTAATGGCTTTTTTCTATGCTTTTAGTTTATGTATATTGATGATTCAATCCATTATGGATTGATGATCCAATTAGAGACCATTCTAATTATTTCCTTAATGGTAAGCCTTATCCCTTAGAAAAAAAAATTGAGATTTATCAGTCATAGTAGCGGAGCTATGGCAAAATTTTTATAGAAATTACGCATAAAATAATTTCATTCAAAGCATAAAAAGAGGACTTCCCACCATATTCTAGGAACTATCATCCTAGATTAATTAAGAGAATATTATTATGCATGCAGATATGGATGTTTGCATGTAGATGTAGAGGTATGGATGTGAGTGTGAATGTGGAGGTGGATGTATGCATGGAGATGTGGATGTATGCATATAGAAGTAGATGTATAGATGAGGATGTAAATGGAGATGTGGATGTATGCATGTAGATGTAGATGTATAGATGTAGATGTGAATGGAGATGTGGATGTATGCATGTAGATGTAGATGTATAGATGTAGATGTGGATGTGGAGGTGGATGGATGCATGTAGATGTAGATGTATATATGTAGATGTGAATGGAGATGTGGATGTATGCAAGTAGATGTAGATGCATAGATGTAGATGTGGATGTGGAGGTGGATGGATGCAAGTAGATGTAGATGCATAGATGTAGATGTGGATGTGGAGGTGGATGGATGCATGTAGATGTAGATGTATAGATGTAGATGTGAATGGAGATGTGGATGTATACATGTAGATGTAGATGTATAGATGTAGATGTGAATGGAGATGTGGATGTATGCATGTAGATGTAGATGTATAGATGTAGATGTGGATGTGGAGGTGGATGGATGCATGTAGATGTAGATGTATAGATGTAGATGTGAATGGAGATGTAGATGTATGCAAGTAGATGTAGATGTATAGATGTAGATGTGGATGTGGAGGTGGATGTATACATGTAGATGTAGATGTGGATGTGGAGGTGGATGTATACATGTAGATGTAGATGTGGATGTAGATGTGGAGGTGGATGTATGCATGTAGATGTAGATGTATAGATGTGGATGTGAATGTGGAGGTGGATGTATGCATGTAGATGTAGATGTATGGAGGTGAATGTGAATGTGGATGTGGAAGTATGCATAGAGATGTGGATGTATGCATGTAGATGTGAATGTACGCATATAGATGTGGATGTATGGATGTGAATGTGCATGTAGATGCGGATGTATGGATGTGGATGCATGAATGTGCATGTAGATGTGAAAATAGATGTATGGATGTAGATATGGATGTATGGATGTGAATATATGATATGTAATGTGAAGGAATCTGAAATGATGAGATGGAAAATGATGTGATGGGATGAGTATACATATAAATGGAATATGGAATAAGTAATGTAGATTGATGAGGGATAATGTGGAAAAATGAGAGTTAATATAGAAACTGTATTTGTAAACTGTTTGTAAATGCTGTTTGTAAATGATTGTTTTATGTCAAGAATGCTGGGGGGAGCATTTTGGCCGTCTTGTAATTAAGGTCGTGATGATAAAGTTGCAACTGCTGATGGAGAGTCAATGAAGGACGTCTCGCGTAGCAAGGTCGGCCGACCTCGGTGCGATTAAAATGGTGAGCTTCCGGTACGGTGGATGAGGGGCCAAGAAAGCGGCCTATGAGTGAAGCGCTAGGTCACCTGCGAGAAGGATCCTAGAGGGTGCTGACCATACGGTGCTCGGGCCCTGGGTCGCCTAGGATACCCACGCGTGCGTCGAGGAAGATATTGGAACAAGGAGTAAGAGTTGTTTTCTGAAACTGGGTATGGATCTAGTTGATTGACCTTGCTGGTCTTCAATGGATGAGTCCATGGCTCTTTTTATGGATCTGTTGGTTGATCTTGCTGATCTTCAACGAGAGTCCATCTTGATTTTTATAAGTGATTATATTGCCGAGTATTATGGGCTAGGAACTATTGAAAAGGCCCCTGAGTGGACAGGCGGTGAGCGTTCTAGTTGCCAATGATGCCATAGATACTCTGATGAAGGAATGATGGAAAATTTGAGAATCAACCGGATAATTTGGAAGACTGTGATCAGTGGTACTATGGTTTCATTAAAGGATTGTTTTAAAGTTAGCAGATGCTAAGAAAAAGGCAATTTCATATTGGGTGTGTAAGTGGTGTGCCTAATTTTATGTTTGCATGAACTTCCGGCTAGGGGGCCTTGGAACTCTTTTCCTTGATACCCGGGACAAAACCTAACCAAATTCTAAATTGGATCCCATCACTACAGTGGTTGGGAGGTTGGCTAACCCATGGGATCGGATGGGGTTAGGCTGGACTGATGGATCCGTAAATCAAGATTTAATTTCTATTATTATGATAGATCAAGTAAATCCCGGATAGTAATTGTTCTATGGATAGGAATCAACGGCTGTGCCTCTTGATGGGGAAAAAAGCGTTGATCCCAATGATCCAAGTGCAAGTTTTTTCCTTGATCTGACCAAGTACCGTTAGAGGTGCAGTCGGATCAATTTGATCAGTAATGATCTTGACTACGTTAGAGTAAAGAGTTATCCTGGTGGAATCGCCCGTGCTTTCCGGGTAAAGGAAGTTTTTCCGGTTCGGTTTTGGAACAACCGACGGATTAGTCTCTTATCCGGATATCCGTGGGTGAGGCCCCGAGTGTGGGACCCCTGTCGCGTGTGAGAAGTGCTACTTCCGCTGCTAGTACCCCGAATCCGTTGCTCGGTGGGAACAGGGATCTCACAGTTGGTATCAGAGCATTTGGTTAATAAAGATCAACTGAGAAGACAAATATGTCAAAAATTTATCAAGAAAGACAAAAAGGTTATAATTGTGTGATATAATTCATACAATTTGATATTCAAACTGAAACTCGTAATTTGGTAATTGGGTCTTCAAATGAAAGTACCGCAATTATATAGAATCCTTGACTTGCTTGAGGCCTAGACATGATGGTATTTACCTTATAATTCCAAGGGCCATGACTACCGTATATACCGAGAGTATAACTGCAGCTCTTTACTGACAGTATATATGAGTAAATCTAAGACTTGAAATTATAAGCGTTAATGCTATCCAGATGATGATTTCGAATGTGATTGATATGATTTTTAATTCTGTTTGAGAATTGATGAATTGATTTGGATTCTGATTGAAAATTCTGATTGAAAAATGATGATTTTTAAAAATTAGTTGAAATATAATGAAACCACAATGAGGGGGAATGGGACGAGTCCCTGTGATGATATTCATAACTAGAATGGTGATAATGAATTCAGCAAATCACTATGAGATTAGTAGGTTGTGCTATCAAATTGCTACTGTTAATACTTGACCGGTAGATCAAGTTAAGGGATGTCAAATTGAGAACTTGCTTGACTGAAATTTCCGTGGAGGAATGTTCCGAAGGAAACTTTTCAATCTAATGGACCATTATCATGTTAAAGATATGAATGATATTATCTGAATGAATTGTTATTTAATGATGAGTTCTATCTAAGGGATATTTATCCCAGTGTTCTGTTGGGTTGACCAGAATATAAGGAACCCCAGAATAAAATTGGATCTTAAGAAAAAGAGCTGTCCTCTACCTTGCGAGATGAGGACATCTCGCACTTTCTTAAGTGGGGTAGAATGTAAGATTCCTCCCCAGCCTTCGAGGCATATAGGAGTAAGAATCTCCCTTTCTAATCTTATAATTATTCCCTCTCTAAAAATAAAGAAAGTTTCTGTTTAAAAAAAGGAAGATCCTTTCCCTATAATACTTCTCAGGAGTCCCACTTGTTTTAAGGATTTAGAACAATGAGTTCAGAAGTGAGAATCGGTGTTTTGGATACCAAGGTTTTGGTTTTCATTCGAGTATGGCCCAAAGGAAGTTCTTTATCTCTTGGGAAGTATAAGAAGTTATCCCCCAGATATTGTGGGCCTTATATCTGAATTCAATGAAAGTAGGTGACTTAACCTACAAGCTTCTTTTACCTCCTCATCTCAAAGTTCTTAATGTATTTCATAGAAATATGTGCCAAACCCAAATCAAGGAAAGACGGTAAAACTTCAGTGGCAAGATACCGTTGGCTTCTAAGTTACACTAGCTCCTTCATTTATATAAGTCGTAACCTTTAACTGTCGCTCACAGTAATCTTGCTCCCATCAATCTCCTTTCTTTCTTAATCTCCTTCATGGCTTGGCAACAGGAATTAGTTTTATCCCTGATGATTTCTCACCTTCAAGACGCAAGAGAGTCTGTGAAGAAAGACTTTATAGAACAATATGAGCGCTCACTTTTTCCTCACCTAGGAACTTCTGTAGCTCAGACCAAATGGCGGACCTATCAAAACATAACTAGGGTAACACCCTGGGGTCAGCAGCACTTTCGTAACACTGTCTGCTTGGCCATGGTTATTGAAGCTTTGGGTTTAGGTCCCCGATACTTATGCGTCATGAGATCAAGGCATCGTGGGTTTTCTGAGCGGGTCTTCTTACTGGCGTGTTTTCTTCCTCATGAGAAGATATGCCTTTATCCCATTTTTGGCTTGCCTCTCAGAGGTCCTTTTGTTAGATCACCTCATACCACTGAGATAGATGCGACAATAACTAGTAGAATCATTCCCATAGATGAGTTACCCTATACTTGTGCAGCTTGTGAGTGCTGCTTTTGTGACCATATGATGGACGGGCTTATGGAAGTGTAAAGAGTTCTTCTATCTTTACTGTATAAGTTCCGAGAATGAATAAAGTTTAAATCTTGTTCTTATCTTGCTTTCTTTAAGACTTTTCTTGGTGGTTAATCTTGATTAAAATTTTTCTCTAAGTCTCATATTCGTGCATCTTGCGAAATTATCCCAATTTACGAGATGAGGACATCTCGCATTTTTTAAGTGGGGTAGAATGTAAGATTCCTCCCCCAACCCCTTTTTGATGTCTAGCATATTCCCCTGTAATCAATTCCTTTTCTGAAATATAAGAGATCTTGTTTGTGGCTGTTTTAACCTAGAGAGAGAAAATATTCTAGAGAGAGAATATTCAGATTTTGAATATTTTTGGATAGAAAAATATCTCATCTTATTAAAATAAGTTCCCCTGAAGCAGAAATTCAAAAAGAATTTTCCAATGTGCAATTGGAATTAATTGGAAATAGGTATAAAGAACCTTAGTCTAAGGGTCTAGATTTTCAGAAATTTTTGGATTATGGTCCAATTAAGGTTTCTATGGGCCAATAGCATCAATCCATGTGTAGGGAGGAGATAAATCCAAATTGTAAAAGAGGATACCCAAAAATGAGTAAATGCTCACATAAGATGAAGAGTTGAAAATGTACAAGGTTTATTAGTAAAAAACTATGAGCAATAAAATTTTGACACATATGTAAGAAAGGAGAGTTCTTTAAAGAATGTGCATATTTCACATAAGATGAAGAGTTGAAAATGTACAAGGTTTATTAGTAAAAAACTATGAGCAATAAAATTTTGACACATATGTAAGGAAGGAGAGTTCTTTAAAGAAGGTGCATATTTCACATAAGATGAAGAGTTGAAAATGTACAAGGTTTATTAGTAAAAAAAACTATAAGTAATAGAATTTTGACACATATGTAAGGAAGGGGAGTTCTTTAAAGGAGGTGCATATTTCACATGCTTGAATGACTTTTAAACTCAAAAATAATGTGATATTTTTATCTCTCATATCTCTTGAACTAAACCAAATCAAAATGGAACCAAATAGAATCAAAAAGTAACCAAACTAGGTCCAAATCTAGTCCAAATTCAACCAAACTGACTTGGAAAATTCTAGAATCAGTTTGTTTGGTTAGGAGCTCAATTTTTCCTATAAATAGAAGCCTTCCCTTGTTGAAAAAGATATAGTGTCTTATGCATTGTTACTCTACTCCACCTAAGCCAAGAACTGTGAATTCTTTAATAATTCACTAGTTTTTGACACTTCTCTCTTCTTCAATCTCCATTGGTGGCTCCATCAACATACTAAACCAATTGATTGGTTGGGGGCCTCTACCGTGAACAAAGAATCAAGCAAATTATAAGATAAGTATAGTGAATTTTGATCTTTTCTTTAATTTCTCAATGATTCTCTCTTCTCAACCCCTCTCAAGCTTGCGAAGCTTAATTAGTATGGTTTTTGAAATGCTATTGAAGTTAATTAATTAATGATAGTAAATAATTACATAAAATTCTATTTATATTTAATTCTAATGGTTTTTCTCTCTCTCACTTAAAAAATGGTCATACTCATGACCCTTTTCAATCCAAATGAAGCTTTTCATAAGGCTTTTCCTTAATCCAAGATTAAGCTATGCTTGAGGCCAAATTAATGGTTTTTTTCTATGCTTTTAGTTTATGTATATTCATGATTCAATCCATTATGGATTGATGATCCAATTAGAGACCATTCTAATTATTTCCTTAATGATAAGCTTTATCCCTTAGAAACAAATTGAGATTTATCAGTCATAGTAGCGGAGCTATGGCAAAATTTTTATAGAAATTACGCATAAAATAATTTCATTCAAAGCATAAAAAGAGGACTTCCCACCATATTCTAGGAACTATCATCCTAGATTAATTAAAAGAATATTATTATGCATGGAGATATGGATGTTTGCATGTAGATGTAGAGGTATGGATGTGAGTGTGAATGTGGAGGTGGATGTATGCATGGAGATGTGGATGTATGCATATAGAAGTAGATGTATAGATGGGGATGTAAATGGAGATGTGGATGTATGCATGTAGATGTAGATGTATAGATGTAGATGTGAATGGAGATGTGGATGTATGCATGTAGATGTAGATGTATAGATGTAGATGTGGATGTGGAGGTGGATGGATGCATGTAGATGTAGATGTATAGATGTAGATGTGAATGGAGATGTGGATGTATGCAAGTAGATGTAGATGCATAGATGTAGATGTGGATGTGGAGGTGGATGGATGCATGTAGATGTAGATGTATAGATGTAGATGTGAATGGAGATGTGGATGTATACATGTAGATGTAGATGTATAGATGTAGATGTAGATGTGGAGATGGATGGATGCATGTAGATGTAGATGTATAGATGTAGATGTGAATGGAGATGTGGATGTATGCAAGTAGATGTAGATGTATAGATGTAGATGTGGATGTGGAGGTGGATGTATACATGTAGATGTAGATGTGGATGTAGATGTGGAGGTGGATGTATGCATGTAGATGTAGATGTATAGATGTGGATGTGAATGTGGAGGTGGATGTATGCATGTAGATGTAAATGTATGGAGTTAAATGTGAATGTGGATGTGGAAGTATGCATAGAGATGTGGATGTATGCATGTAGATGTGAATGTACGCATATAGATGTGGATGTATGGATGTGAATGTGCATGTAGATGTAGATGTATGGATGTGGATGCATGAATGTGCATGTAGATGTGAAAATAGATGTATGGATGTAGATATGGATGTATGGATGTGAATATATGATATGTAATGTGAAGGAATCTGAAATGATGAGATGGAAAATGATGTGATGGGATGAGTATACATATAAATGGAATATGGAATAAGTAATGTAGATTGATGAGGGATAATGTGGAAAAATGAGAGTTAATATAGAAACTGTATTTGTAAACTGTTTGTAAATGCTGTTTGTAAATGATTGTTTTATGTCAAGAATGCTGGGGGGAGCATTTTGGCCGTCTTGTAATTGAGGTCGTGATGATAAAGTTGCAACTGCTGATATGACGGAGAGTCAATGAAGGACGTCTCGCGTAGCAAGGTCGGCCGACCAGCCTCGGTGCGATTAAAATGGTGAGCTTCCGGTACGGTGGATGAGGGGCCAAGGAAGCGGCCTATGAGTGAAGCGCTAGGTCACCTGCGAAGGATCCTAGAGGGTGCTGACCATACGGTGCTCGGGCCCTGGGTCGCCTAGGATACCCACACGTGCATCGAGGAAGAGATTGAAACAAGGAGTAAGAGTTGTTTTCTGAAATCGGGCATGGATCTGGTTGATTGACCTTGCTGGTCTTCAATGGATGAGTCCATGGCTCTTTTTATGGATCTGTTGGTTGATCTTGCTGATCTTCAATGAGAGTCCATCTTGATTTTTATAAGTGATTATATTGCCGAGTATTATGGGCTAGGAACTATTGAAAAGGCCCCTGAGTGGACAGGCGATGAGCGTTCTAGTTGCCAATGATGCCATAGATACTCTGATGAAGGAATGATGGGAAATTTGAGAATCAACCGGATAATTTGGAAGACTGTGATCAGTGGTACTATGGTTTCATTAAAGGATTGTTTTAAAGTTAGCTGATGCTAAGAAAAAGGCAATTTCATATTGGGTGTGTAAGTGGTGTGCCTAATTTTATGTTTGCATGAACTTCCGGCTAGGGGGCCTTGGAACTCTTTTCCTTGGTACCCGGGACAAAACCTAACCAAATTCCAAATTGGATCCCATCACTACAGTGGTTGGGCGGTTGGCTAACCCATGGGATCGGATGGGGTTAGGCTGGCTGATGGATCCGTAAATCGAGATTTAATTTCTATTATTACGATAGATGAAGTAAATCCCGGATAGTAATTGTTCTATGGATAGGAATCAATGGCTGTGCCTCTTGATGGGGAAAAAAGCATTGATCCCAATGATCCAAGTGCAAGTTTCTTCCTTGATCTGACCAAGTACCGTTAGAGGTTCAGTTTGATCAGTAATGATCTTGACTACGTTAGAGTAAAGAGTTATCCTGGTGGAATCGCCCGTGCTTTCCGGGTAAAGGAAGTTTTTCCGGTTCGGTTTTGGAACAATCGACGGATTAGTCTCTTATCCGGATATCCGTGGGTGAGGCCCCGACGAGTGTGGGACCCCTTTCTCGCGCGAGAACGACGGATTAGTCTCTTATCCGGATATCCGTGGGTGAGGCCCCGAGTGTGGGACCCCTGTCCCGCGCGAGAAGTGCTACTTCCGCTGCTAGTACCCCGAATCCGTTGCTCGGTGGGAATAGGGATCTCACACTTTTGCTCGACAGCTATCATGGGTGCAGTTGCCTTCTAACCAAACGCGATGCCTTAAAAGGTGGCATTCACCATCTAAGCATACACAGTGCCTCAAAAAGTGGCACGGTGGCATGCATTCACCTTTTCTAACTATACACAATGCCTTAGAAAGCGGCATGCGAATACTCTCACAAGATGAGGTACTATTGTAGGAAAAATGGGCTAAAGCCGACCATTCGTCCCACACACTTTTTAAGTGTAAACTTATTCGTCGTGATCTCTATTTGACCTTAAATCTCGGGATGGTAGCGATGCTTGGCGGTCGCTTGGTTTGCATAATATCAAACAAAGTAATCTAAAATGAACTCATGAATTTGACATCCTGGTCACTCGCAATACGTTGTAGTACACCATGCAACCTGAATACATGGACTACCAATGGCCTTGCAACCATGGATGTCGTATACTTGACATTTGTAGAGATGAAATGTGATACCACAAGCCACATATAAGCTATCTCAACCTTTCTTTGTGTGTGGAAGACCTATAGTAAGATCCATAGAAATATGGATCCACTTCCCCATCAAAAATTGATAGGCAAGTTCAAGAAACCCACTGGGCTTACCTTATCAGGTTGAAAATGCATACATCTTGTGTGACAGGAGCATGTAAGTCCTTCCACATCCCTTTCCTCTAGAAGCTCTTTCTTATCTTATCAAAGGACTTGAATATTCCCAATTGCCCCACCATTGATGAAGAATGCATTTTGTATGTAGGTACCACATGTAGACTCTATCTCTGTAGTAAAAAATGAGACCATTATGGGAACCATGTTGTAGTTTTCGACATAGGCACCATGTAGACTCTATCTTTGTAGTAAAAATGAGACCATTATGTAGCCAAAAAATGAGGCAACTCTTTATGAGAACCAGGTCGTAATTTCAGCACCATTTGTGACACCCCCTTATTTAAGAGATCTTCCTTTTGAAATTCCATGACCCAATGTTTGTATACTTTAGGTATAACTGATAGAGCATCAGCCACTACATTATCCTTGCCCTTTATATAGCTCATCTCAAAATCATAATTTTGCGAGGTTTCTTCTTTGCGTAGGAGATAGATTCGGTTGGGAGAGGAATTACTTCAACACACAATGATCACTTCTCACATAAAAATGACTACCATAAAGGTAATGATGCCACTTCTTGACGGCATGAAAGATAGCGCTCATCTCTTGATCAGACACATGCATATACATCTCTTTTTGTTGGTAGATTCTTTGGAATTTAAAACATATCATGAAACTCATCCAATAGTTCAGCCATGCCCTCATACATTTGTTTCTTGTTCTCAACCATATTATACCATCCTCTCTGCTAGGCTATAAAACAAATACACAGCCCATTTGCTTCGGTTCCCTCGAGTATTTGTAGCTCCTAAAAAACATTTAATCTCCTTCTTGAAGCTCCAGAGGTGGAGTCCTATGGGCTTCGACATAATTCTTGATTCTCACTTGAGCTTGCTTTCATGTTTGCCTTGCATTGTTGGAGAAGAGCATGAACTACCTCACTTCCTCTTTCTCATTTGGATTCACTTTTTCTTACTTGACAACTATCATAGGTGCGCACCATTCACTTTCTAACCATACACGATGCCTCAGAATGGTGGCGTGCTAATACTCTCATGATGATGAGCAGTATTATTAATAGTAGGAAAACTTGAGTAAAGCTGAGCGTTCATCCCACACACTTTGAGCATCATGGAAATGCTATCTCAAACTAAGTTTCCACGCACTTATTCACTCCCTCTATTTGACCTTTGATCTCAGGATGGTAGCGATGCTTGGCGTCAACTTGGTTTGCATGATCTCAAACAAATTGTTTGCAAAATGAACTCATCATGCATTTGGCATTCTTGATCACTTACAATATGTTGTGGTACACCATGTAACTTCAAGGTAGGATCCCGAAATTGCCTCGCAAAAACGATAGATGTCGTATCCTTGACCTTTGTAGAGATGAAATGTGCCACCCTTGTCAACCTATCCACCACAACATGTAAGCTATCGCAACCTTTCTTTGTGTGTGTGGAAGACCCATATAGTGAAATCCATAGAAATACGAATCCACTGCATACATACATCTTGTGGGATAGAAGCATGTAAGTTCCTCACGTTCCTCTCAATTAGAAGCTCTTATCTTATCAAAGGTGTTGAAATTCCCAACTGCCCCATCGTTGTGCTGAAGAATGCATTTCTCAGATCAGCCTTTGCTTGTAATTTTTGATGATGCCTATAGGCACCATGTAGACTCTATAGATCTTTGTAGCCAGAAGTGAGGCAACTCTTTTCTAAGAACCGTGTTGTAATTCCTGCACCATTCGTGGCACCTCCTTATTTAACGGATATTCCTCTTGAATTTCCAGAACTCAATCTTTGTGTACTTTGGAAATAGTCGATAGTGAACATTTAAACATCGGCCCCACCACATTATTCTTGCTCTTTATATAGGCAATCTCAAAATCACAATTTTGCAAGGCTGCCACACCCACCTTCTTTGCTTAGGAGATAGACTCGGTTCGGAGAGGAATTACTTCAATGCACATGGATCACTTTTGACATAAAATGACTACCATAAAGGATCTAATACATTGCAATGTAAGAAAGGGATCAATGGCTTTAAGTAGAGCTCTGATACCAACAATGCAAGAAAGGGATCTAGTGAGAGATCAAGAAAATGCACTCATTATACATGGAGTATACTTATCATAGAGAGTACTAGTAGTCCACCCAAACATGGAAAGTCTACCATGACACCGTAAGTAAGACTTCAACTTACAAATACCCTTTCTTCCAAGGAAAAAGGACAATGTCATGTAATCATTTGTACAACAATTTGATGGTGGAACCATATTCTTTGATTACCAAGTCTTTCCTTTTTTCATCCTCTTAAAATCCCACTGCCTTGCAGCCATAGATGTCATATACTCGAACTTTCTAGAGATGAAATGTTCCACCCTTGTCAACCTATTCACAGACACACATGACCTATCCCAATGTTTCTTTGTGTGTGGAAGACCCATAGTGAAATCCATAGAAATACAAATCCACTTCCCTTCGAGAGTAGGGAAGTTGAAGTAGCCCATCGGACTTATATGTATTGGGTTCTTATATGTGGATGTGAATGTGGAGGTGGATGTATGCATGTAGATGTAGATGTATGGAGGTGAATGTGAATGTGGATGTGGAAGTATGCATAGAGATGTGGATGTATGCATGTAGATGTGAATGTACGCATATAGATGGGGATGTATGGATGTGAATGTGCATGTAGATGTAGATGTATGGATGTGGATGCATGAATGTGCATGTAGATGTGAAAATAGATGTATGGATGTAGATATGGATGTATGGATGTGAATATATGATATGTAATGTGAAGGAATCTGAAATGATGAGATGGAAAATGATGTGATGGGATGAGTATACATATAAATGGAATATGGAATAAGTAATGTAGATTGATGAGGGATAATGTGAAAAAATGAGAGTTAATATAGAAACTGTATTTGTAAACTGTTTGTAAATGCTGTTTGTAAATGTTTGTTTTATGTCAAGAATGCTGGGGGGAGCATTTTGGCCGTCTTGTAATTGAGGTCGTGATGATAAAGTTGCAACTGCTGATATGACGGAGAGTCAATGAAGGACGTCTCGCGTAGCAAGGTCGGACGACCAGCCTCGGTGCGATTAAAATGGTGAGCTTTCGGTACGGTGGATGAGGGGCCAAGGAAGCGGCCTATGAGTGAAGCGCTAGGTCACCTGTGAAGGATCCTAGAGGGTGCTGACCATACGGTGCTCGGGCCCTGGGTCGCCTAGGATACCCACGCGTGCGTCGAGGAAGATATTGAAACAAGGAGTAAGAGTTCTTTTCTGAAACCGGGCATGGATCTGGTTGAATGACCTTGCTGGTCTTCAATGGATGAGTCCATGGCTCTTTTTATGGATCTGTTGGTTGATCTTGCTGATCTTCAACGAGAGTCCATCTTGATTTTTATAAGTGATTATATTGCCGAGTATTATGGGCTAGGAACTATTGAAAAGGCCCCTGAGTGGACAGGCGGTGAGCGTTCTAGTTGCCAATGATGCCATAGATACTCTGATGAAGGAATGATGGGAAATTTGAGAATCAACCGGATAATTTGGAAGACTGTGATCAGTGGTACTATGGTTTCATTAAAGGATTGTTTTAAAGTTAGCTGATGCTAAGAAAAAGGCAATTTCATATTGGGTGTGTAAGTGGTGTGCCTAATTTTATGTTTGCATGAACTTCCGGCTAGGGGGCCTTGGAACTCTTTTCCTTGGTACCCGGGACAAAACCTAACCAAATTCCAAATTGGATCCCATCACTACAGTGGTTGGGCGGTTGGCTAACCCATGGGATCGGATGGGGTTAGGCTGGCTGATGGATCCGTAAATCGAGATTTAATTTCTATTATTACGATAGATGAAGTAAATCCCGGATAGTAATTGTTCTATGGATAGGAATCAATGGCTGTGCCTCTTGATGGGGAAAAAAGCATTGATCCCAATGATCCAAGTGCAAGTTTCTTCCTTGATCTGACCAAGTACCGTTAGAGGTGCAGTCAGATCAGTTTGATCAGTAATGATCTTGACTACGTTAGAGTAAAGAGTTATCCTGGTGGAATCGCCCGTGCTTTCTGGGTAAAGGAAGTTTTTCCGGTTCGGTTTTGGAACAATCGACGGATTAGTCTCTTATCCGGATATCCGTGGGTGAGGCCCCGACAAGTGTGGGACCCCTTTCCCGTGCGAGAACGACGGATTAGTCTCTTATCCGGATATCCGTGGGTGAGGCCTTGAGTGTGGGACCCCTGTCCCGCGCGAGAAGTGCTACTTCCGCTGCTAGTACCCCGAATCCGTTGCTCGGTGGGAATAGGGATCTCACACTTTTGCTCGACAGCTATCATGGGTGCAGTTGCCTTCTAACCATACGCGATGCCTTAAAAGGTGGCATTCACCATCTAAGCATACACAGTGCCTCAAAAAGTGGCACGGTGGCATGCATTCACCTTTTCTAACTATACACAATGCCTTAGAAAGCGGCATGCGAATACTCTCACAAGATGAGGTACTATTGTAGGAAAAATGGGCTAAAGCCGACCATTTGTCCCACACACTTTTTAAGTGTAAACTTATTCGTCGTGATCTCTATTTGACCTTAAATCTCGGGATGGTAGCGATGCTTGGCGGTCGCTTGGTTTGCATAATATCAAACAAAGTAATCTAAAATGAACTCATGAATTTGACATCCTGGTCACTCGCAATACGTTGTAGTACACCATGCAACCTGAATACATGGACTACCAATGGCCTTGCAACCATGGATGTCGTATACTTGACATTTGTAGAGATGAAATGTGATACCACAAGCCACATATAAGCTATCTCAACCTTTCTTTGTGTGTGGAAGACCTATAGTAAGATCCATAGAAATATGGATCCACTTCCCCATCGAAAATTGATAGGCAAGTTCAAGAAACCCATCGGGCTTACCTTATCAGGTTGAAAATGCATACATCTTGTGTGACAGGAGCATGTAAGTCCTTCCACATCCCTTTCCTCTAGAAGCTCTTTATTATCTTATCAAAGGACTTGAATATTCCCAATTGCCCCACCATTGATGAAGAATGCATTTTGTATGTAGGTACCACATGTAGACTCTATCTCTGTAGTAAAAAATGAGACCATTATGGGAACCATGTTGTAGTTTTCGACATAGGCACCATGTAGACTCTATCTTTGTAGTAAAAATGAGACCTAGGCACCATGTAAACTCTATCTTTGCAGTAAAAATGAGACCATTTCATAGCTAGAAGGGAGGCAACTCTTTATGAGAACCATATCATAATCTCAGCCAGGCCGCCACATTATCCTATTGTTAATTATACACGCGATCTCAAAATCATAATTTTGCAAGGTTGCCGACCACCTTCTTCGCTTAGGAGACAGATTCGGTCACAGGAGAGAATTACTTCAATGCACGGTACGGTGATCACTTCTCACATAAAAATCACTCATATCGTAAAGGTAATGATGCCACTTCTTGATGGCATGCAAAATAGCCATCATCTCTTGATCATACAAAACTCCTTTTGTTTGTGGAATCTTCAGAATTTAAAGCATATGATGAAACTCATAGTTCAGCCATGCCCTCATGCATTTGTTTCTTGTTCTTAACCACCATATCATCCTCTTTTGCAATGCTATAAAACAATCACACAGTCCATTAGCTTTGATTCTTAATCTCCTTCTTGGAGTTCCGAATTCTCCTATGGGCATCGGCATAATGCTTCATTGAGATTACTTTCATGTTTGCCTTGCATTTCTGGAGAAGAGCATTCACTATCTCCACTTTCTCTTTTGCATTTGGATTCACTCCCTTTTGCTCCACAGCTATCATGGGTGCAGTTGCCTTCTAACCATACGCGATGCCTCAAAAGATGGCATTCACCATCTAAGCATACACAGTGCCTCAAAAGGTGATGCGGCGGCATGCATTCACCTTTTCTAACTATACACAATGCCTTAGAAAGCGACATGCCAATACTCTCACGAGATGAGGTACTATTGTAGGAAAAATGGGCTAAAGCCGACCATTCGTCCCACACACTTTTTAAGTGTAAACTTATTCGTTGTGATCTCTATTTGACCTTAAATCTCGGGAAGGTAGCGATGCTTGGCAGTCGCTTGGTTTGCATGCTATCAAATAAAGTAATCTAAAATGAACTCATGAATTTATCTAAAATGTACTCATGAATTTGACATCCTGGTCACTCTCAATACGTTGTAGTACACCATGTAACCTGAATACATGGACCATCAATTGCCTTGCAACCACGGATGTCGTATACTTGACCTTTGTAGAGATTAAATGTGCCACCACAAGCCACATATAAGCTATCTCAACCTTTCTTTGTGTGTGGAAGACCCATAGTGATATCCATAGAAATATGGATCCACTTCCCCATCGAAAATTGATAGGCAAGTTGAAGAAACCCACCGGGCTTACCTTATCAGGTTGAAAAGGCATACATCTTGTGTGACAAGAGCATGTAAGTCCTTCCACATCCCTTTCCTCTAGAAGCTCTTTCTTATCTTATCAAAGTACTTGAATATTCCCAATTGCCCCACCATTGATGAAGAATGCATTTTTTATGTAGGTACCACATGTAGACTCTATGTCTGTAGTAAAAAATGAGACCATTATGGGAACTATGTTGTAATTTTTAACATAGACACCATGTAGACTCTATCTTTGTTAGTAAAAATGAGACCATTATGTAGCCAAAAACGAGGCAGCTCTTTATGAGAACCAGGTCGTAATTTTAGCACCATTTGTGACACCCCCTTATTTAAGAGATCTTCCTTTTGAAATTCCATGACCCAATGTTTGTATACTTTAGGTATAGCTGATAGAGCATCAGCCACTACATTATCCTTAGCGCTCATCTCTTGATCATACACATGCATATACATCTCTTTTTGTTGGTAGATTCTTTGGAATTTAAAACATATCATGAAACTCATCCAATAGTTCAGCCATGCCCTCTGCATTTGTTTCTTGTTCTCAACCATATCATACCATCCGCTCTGCTAGGCTATAAAACAAATACACAACCCATTTGCTTCGGTTCCCTCGAGTATTTGTAGCTCCTAAAAAACATTTAATCTCCTTCTTGAAGCTCCAGAGGTGGAGTCCTATGGGCTTTGACATAATTCTTGATTCTCAATTGAGCTTGCTTTCATGTTTGCCTTGCATTGTTGGAGAAGAGCATGCACTTTCTCACTTCCTCTTTCTCATTTGGATTCACTTTTTCTTACTTGACAACTATCATAGGTGCGCACCATTCACTTTCTAACCATACACGATGCCTCAGAAAGGTGGCGTGCTAATACTCTCATGATGATAAGCAGTACTATTAATAGCAGGAAAACTTGAGTAAAGCTGAGCGTTCATCCCACACAGTTTGAGCATCATGGAAATGGTATCTCAAACTAAGTTTCCACCCACTTATTCATGCCCTCTGTTTGACCTTTGATCTCAGGATGGTAGCGATGCTTGCGTCAACTTGGTTTGCATGATCTCAAACAAATTGTTTGCAAAATGAACTCATCATGCATTTGGCATTCTTGATCACTTACAATATGTTGTGGTACACCATGTAACTTCAAGGTAGGATCCCGAAATTGCCTCGCAAAAACGATAGATGTCGTATCCTTGACCTTTGTAGAGATGAAATGTGCCACCCTTGTCAACCTATCCACCACAACATGTAAGCTATCGCAACCTTTCTTTGTGTGTGTGGAAGACCCATATAGTGAAATCCATAGAAATACAAATCCACTGCATACATACATCTTGTGGGATAGAAGCATGTAAGTTCCTCACGTTCCTCTCAATTAGAAGCTCTTATCTTATCAAAGGTGTTGAAATTCCCAACTGCCCCATCGTTGTGCTGAAGAATGCATTTCTCCGATCAGCCTTTGCTTGTAATTTTTGATGATGCCTGTAGGCACAATGTAGACTCTATAGATCTTTGTAGCCAGAAGTGAGGCAACTCTTTTCTAAGAACCGTGTTGTAATTCCTGCACCATTCGTGGCACCTCCTTATGTAACGGATATTCCTCTTGAATTTCCAGAACTCAATCTTTGTGTACTTTGGAAATAGTCGATAGTGAACATTTAAGCATCGGCCCCACCACATTATTCTTGCTCTTTATATAGGCAATCTCAAAATCGTAATTTTGCAAGGCTGCCACACCCACCTTCTTTGCTTAGGAGATAAACTCGGTTCGGAGAGGAATTACTTCAATGCACATGGATCACTTCTGACATAAAATGACTACCATTAGGCTCTAATACATTGCAATGTAAGAAAGGGATCAATGGCTTTAAGTAGAGCTCTGATACCAACAATGCAAGAAAGGGATCTAGTGAGAGATCAAGAAAATGCACTCATTATACATGGAGTATACTTATCATAGAGAGTACTAGTAGTCCGCCCAAACATGGAAAGTCTGCCCATGACATCGTAAGTAAGACTTCAACTTACAAATACCCTTTATTCCAAGGGAAAAGGACAATGTCATGTAATCATTTGTACAACAATTTGATGGTGGAACCACATTCTTTGATTACCAAGTCTTTCCTTTTTTTATGCTCTTAAAATCCCACTACCTTGCAGCCATAGTGTCATATACTTGAACTTTCTAGAGATGGAATGTTCCACCCTTGTCAACCTATTCAGAGACACACATGCCCTATCCTAATGTTTCTTTGTGTGTGGAAGACCCATAGTGAAATCCATAGAAATACAAATCCAATTCCCTTCGAGAGTAGGCAAGTTGAAGTAGCCCATCGGACTTATATGTATTGGGTTCTTATTAAGTTGAGAAGGCGTACATCTTGTGAGAAAAGCATGGAAGTCCTTCCACATCCCTTTCTAATAGAAGCCCTTTTCCTTTCCTATCAACGGTCCTGAATACTCTTGATTGCCACACCATTGGTGAAGGCAACGGTCTTGAATATTCCTGACTGTCCCACACCATTGGTGAAGAATGTATTTGTTCGATCGGCCTTTGCTTGTAACTTTTGATGTAGACACCATGTAGACTCTATCTTTGCAGTAAAAATGAGACCATTTCATAGCTAGAAAGAAGGCAACTCTTTATGAGAACCATATCATAATCTCAGCCAGAGGCCGCCACATTATCCTATTGTTGATTATACACGCGATCTCAAAATCATATTTTTGCAAGGTTGCCAACCACCTTCTTCGCTTAGGAGACGGATTCGGTCACAGGAGAGAATTACTTCAATGCACGGTACGGTGATCACTTCTCACATAAAAATCACTCATATCACCATATCATCCTCTTTGCAATGCTATAAAACAATCACAGTCCATTAGCTTTGATTCCCAATCTCCTTCTTGGAGTTCCGAATTCTCCTATGGGCATCGGCATAATGCTTCATTGAGATTACTTTCATGTTTGCCTCGCATTTTTGGGGAGAAGAGCATTCACCATCTCCACTTTCTCTTTTGCATTTGGATTCACTCCCTTTTGCTCGACAGCGATCATGGGTGCAGTTGCCTTCTAACCATACGCGATGCCTTCAAAAGGTGGCATTCACCATCTAAGCATACACAGTGCCTCAAAAGGTGGCGCGGCGGCATGCATTCACCTTTTCTAACTATACACAATGCCTTAGAAAGCGGCATGCTAATACTCTCACGAGATGAGGTACTATTGTAGGAAAAATGGGCTAAAGCCGACCATTCGTCCCACACACTTTTTAAGTGTAAACTTACTCGTCGTGATCTCTATTGGACCTTAAATCTCGGGATGGTAGCGATGCTGGTCTCTTAGTTTGCATGATATCAAACAAAGTAATCTAAATTGAACTCATGAATTTGACATCCTGGTCACTCGCAATACATTGTAGTACACCATGCAACCTGAATACATGGACCACCAATAGCCTTGCAACCATGGATGTCGTATACTTGACATTTGTAGAGATGAAATGTGACACCCAAGCCACATATAAGCTATCTCAACCTTTCTTTGTGTGTTGAAGACCTATAGTAAGATCCATAGACATATGGATCCACTTCCCCATCGAAAATTGATAGGCAAGTTCAAGAAACCCACCGGGCTTACCTTATCAAGTTGAAAATGCATACATCTTGTGTGACAAGAGCATGTAAGTCATTCCACATCCCTTTCCTCTAGAAGCTCTTTCTTATCTTATTAAAGGACTTGAATATTCCCAATTGCCCCACCATTGATGAAGAATGAATTTTGTATGTAGGTACCACATGTAGACTCTATCTCTGTAGTAAAAAATGAGACCATTATGGAAACCATGTTATAATTTTTGACATAGGCACCATGTAGACTCTATCTTTGTAGTAAAAATGAGACCATTATGTAGCCAAAAAACGAGGCAACTCTTTATGAGAACCAGGTCGTAATTTCAGCACCATTTGTGACACCCCCTTATTTAAGAGATCTTCCTTTTGAAATTCCATGACCCAATGTTTGTATACTTTAGGTATAGCTGATAGAGCATCAGCCACTACATTATCCTTGCCCTTTATATAGCTCATCTCAAAATCATAATTTTGCGAGGTTTCTTCTTTGCGTAGGAGATGGATTCGGTTGGGAGAGGAATTACTTCAACACACAATGATCACT